>NW_022196891.1:47426120-47430326 GCF_008632895.1 Mastomys coucha | reverse complement strand
GGCAGATGTCATACAGACCCTACAAGAACACAAATGCCAGCCCAGGCTACTATACCTAGCAAAACTCTTAATTACCATAGATGGAGAAAACAAGATATTCCATGACAAAATCAAATTTACATAATATCTTCCCACAAATCCAGCCCTACAAAGGATAATAGATGGAAAACATCAACATAAGGAGCAAAAGTACACCCTAGAAGAAGCAAGAAGGTAATCTTTCAACAAATCCACACAAACCTAATTCCACCTCTTACAACAAAAACAACAAAAAGTGACAATTACTTTTTCTTAGTATATTAATATGAAAATTAATACTACCAACATATTGAAATCCAATAATATGAGGAATTAGAAATTTGTTGATTGTCATCCAATGGTCTCTCTAATTTGGTAATTGGAGAAATAGGTCCAACATTGTACAATCTATATATACTTTCAGCTTGTTTGTTTGTGACAGTGTCTGGCTGCCTAGAACATAAGGGTCTTGAAAACTTGCTTCTCCTATCTCAGCCTCTCTATTAGTAGTATTGTTTATTTCATGTCTTTACACTATACTGTGGTTTTCAGAACAGCTTATATATTTCAAAAGTATTTATATACCCAAAAGAAACAGACGATTAACTAGGGAGGTTGCTTGTAAGAGAACAACAAAGTGAGACTGAGTGCTTTGCTTCACATTTGTAACTGTTGTATCAAGTTTGAAGAAGAGGACTTTATAAGTTACTCTTTCTCTGAGATGAATGCTTTTCCAAATTATCACAGCCAATGAGCCAAATTCTTACCCTCACCTAATGTCTGTGCCACCCTCCAAGCAGAACTATTGTTCATTGAAACAGTTGGTGAGTGACTTTATGGATAGACCATCTTAATACATACACCATTTCTTAAATGAATGTAACCTGTTCTCTGTGGCCTGTGAATGAAGTCACTCACTCAAGTCAAATAGCTTTGCCCATAGCAGGAAGTCTGTATCCAAAACTGGTGCCTGCAATTCATTTGATGGTGCAGCAGAACTATCAACTCTCAGTTTAGCTACGATGGAGGTAAAATCCTTTGGTGAAGTGAGGGTCATTGAAGTACAGCCTTATTACAATGAAATCCAATGTCTAAAAATTGTTCTTATTTTGGGCTTGTACCACAGTAAGAGCCAAGATTTTAAACTCTACTAAATACAAAACAAAAAGACTTTACATATTTATGTTCATTTAAGAAAATACTAGTAGTGATGTATTATTTTGAAGTATACAGTTAATATTTGAAGTTATTTAAAATTTATATTGAGAAAAATGTATTTTCAGAATTGCTGTAGACAAGCATGTACATAAGACTGTTAAATTGATTGTTGTTTTATATCAAACAACTTTTATAATACTTATTTTTATTGTTATATTTTATAAATTTTAAGGAATATGAGAAAAAAGATATTGTAGGTATTGTAGGGGGGTCTCTGGGAGGAGTGGGGGTACAAAAGGGAAACAAGAATGTGATTTAGTTGTATTTACTTAAAATGTGTTTTTGAATGTTAACAAAATCAGATAAATTGAAATCATGTAACTTTTCTCATCATAATGCAATAAAAGTTTTAAAAATTGCAAAAAAAAAAAAAAGAAACTGAATGTAGATGACCTGAGGTTACATACCTGTGATCCTCAGTCTCCTGGGCTTATGGGTGATGTGTCTTAGAGAGGAAGAAGAGCTGCTGTACACAGTTCTGACAGGTTGAGATTGGCAGTGTTTTTCGAGCATCATATGTGACATATGATGTAACAATCTGTTTGCTATGGTCTAGATTCCAGATAGAGTCTTCATTCGGTTCCTAACTATGTATATTCATGGAAGCCACAGGAGTAGATAAGGATAGAGGTGAAAGTGGAGATTATGAGTTTAGAGAAGTGTCAGTCAGTGGTTGTGCCATTTTCTGTAGTGTGATTCATTGCCTGTTGGATACTAATGGCAGTAAACACTGTAGAATCAATCTAGAGGAAAGATATTGCCAAATAAAAGTGAAGAGTCAGGCAATTGAGAATATTGGCAAAAAGAGAGTGTGAAGTTATTAATTATGAAACCTAAGATGCAAAGGGGTCAATAAACAAGAGAAGACAATTGAATATGGAGAAACTTGAGAGGCAAAAAGACTCAAGATTCAATTAGGATGGTGACTTGAGAACTGGAATCACTTGAAGGAGAAAGTAAGAATATGATAATCATCAAACCATGGCTGAATTTATGAACATACAGGAAGAATGTTCTAGATGACACAAAGACCATTGTATAGTTTCTTATGGAGAAAAAGAAGGACGTCCAAAAGCACTGAATCAGTGGGTATTTAGACTATTTATTTGTGTGGATATTGCCTTCCTACAGAATGACAGAAGGTCTTGGTGTGAATTGGAAGAAAAAAGCAAGTTTAGTGGCCAATCAAGGAATAGATGAAATGGCAGATTTTCAGATGTTATAAAAATAAATAAATAAATAATGAATTGAAATTCATGAGCATCAGAAAAATAGAATTGTTTGCCCAGAAATAGTTGAGTCAGGCTGAAACTTCAGTGGGGCACAGGATAACCATTCAACTCCCAGTAGCCTGGGAGAATGAGTACCTTCCATGTGCTAATATTGCAGTGTCCTTGGGGAAGGTGAGAGCTTAGCCAGTCTTCAGACTGAAACCCCTTTGAGAAAAGCTTAATGCTTACAACTGATTTGGAGTGCTTCAGACTAGTGAAGACCAAGATGTACAATCTAGAATAATTGAGTGTCTACCATTTGGATGAAATCCTTTCCTCCGTTCCTTACTGGACATTAAATGCCTATTGTTCTCTAGTTATATTCAGCATCTAAGATGCCAAAGCTTGTTGGGCATCAGTGTCTGGGCCAACTTCAGATTTGTTAAGTATCAGCACCTTCACACCAATGTTTAAATATCTATAATAAACTATGCTACTCTGAGCACTTCAGTTGTAGAATTTCTGTGACAGAAGGAAGTTCTGTTATTAGAAATTAATTGCTTTCTGTAGAGGTGACATTCAACCTTTTCTATTACATCATTTGGGTAGAAGCCCTTTCTACTATGCGTAAAGTGTTAGGGAAACTACATGACACAAAAACTGTAGACTCAATACTTTGTTTTCTTTCTCTTTTTTTCTTTCAGTACCACCTAGTATTTATGGCTCTGATGAGCTTGTGCAACTAACAGCCATTGAAGGGAATCTCATCACTCTCCTATGTGAATCAAGTGGAATCCCACCGCCAGATCTTACCTGGAAGAAGAAAGGTCAGTTTGTGTCCCTAAAAATCTTAAATAGATAGGTGATAGATAGGTAGATAGATAGATAGATAGATAGATAGATAGATAGATAGATAGATAGATAGATGATAGATGGATGGATGATGGATGGATGGTGATAGATAGATAGATAGATAGATAGATAGATAGATAGATAGATAGATGGATGGATGGATGGATGGATGGATGGATGGATGGATGGATGGATGGATGGACGGACGGACGGACGGACAGACAGACAGACAGACAGATAGATAGATAGATAGATGATGGATGGGTGGATGGATGGTGATAGATAGATGATTGATAGATAGATAGATAGATAGATAGATAGATAGATAGATAGATAGATAGATAGATAGATAGACAGATAGATAGACAGACAGACAGATATATAGAAAAATAGATTGTATAGCTAGCATGTCAATTTGTTAAAGAAACAAAAAACGGATTGAGGTGGTGGCTCAGAGGTTAAGAGCACTGGCTGCTCTTTCAGAGGGCCTGGGTTCAATTCCCAGCACCCATATGGCAGCTCACAACTGTTTGTAATAAAAGTTCCAGGGGACCCAACATCTTTACATTAGCAAACATGCAGGTAAAACACAAAGGTACATAAAATATAAATAGATAGATGATAGATAGATAGATAGATGATAGATAGATAGATAGATAGATAGATAGATAGATAGATAAACAACAAAAAAACATTAACAGAAACCTTCCCAGATGTTCAATACTAAATTCTAGATAGCAAATTGCTTTCTAATAACATAAAACATGTGATATTTCAGTATTATCTCAATGAAGATCATTTTCAGACTGTTCACCAGACAAATCAATTTTCTTCATTATATTCAAGCTATTTTTTCTTTTAGATATATTCTTTATTTACATGTAAATTTCTCCATTCCCAGTTTCCC
>NW_022196891.1:47410005-47421055 GCF_008632895.1 Mastomys coucha | reverse complement strand
TTCATGTCCTTCTTAAGTTCCTCTATCAGCATTGTGAGATATGATTTTAGATCCAATTCTTGCTTTCCGGTGTTTTGGAATATCCAGGACTTGCTGCAGTGGGAGTATGAAGCCAAGTAGTCTTGGTTTCTGTTGGTAGGATTCTTGCGTTTGCCTTTCACCATCTCTTGATTTTTGGTGTTAGATGTTCTTAGTGACTCTGACCAGGGCTTGTCCTGTCCCTGATGCCCTGCAAGACCCCTGAGATTTGTGGGGCCTGTGCCTCCCAGATGGCTGCTCTGGTCTTAGAAACTCACAGGAGAGAAGATGGCGGCTCTCACCAGAGACTCTGGGTCAAGGCGGTCCCTGGAAGCAGGCCCTCCACTTGCAAGGAAGGGGCAGCTAAGGTCGCTGATCCACCTCTGTCACTTGGAAGCTGAGAGGATCCTGTCCCTGCCGCCCTGCAGCTCCCCTGTGACTCTTGGGGCCTGTGCCTCCTGGCTGGCTGCTCCCGGCTTAGGAACTCACTGGACGGAGACCATATCCATGCTTTTTAATCAAATGTATTAATCATCAAGTGTCTACCATTCAAAGAATTATTGTTTTCTTCATGAATGTCCTTAAATTATTTTCTAAAGTAAACATTTATGGCAGTTTTACGACATAAGTAGCTGTGTACATTTTCATTAGCAAATATTTATCCCATAGTTGTCTACCTTTCAGTTACTTAAATTAGTAATTAAATAAGTAAGTTCCTATCTGAGCATGTATCTAAAAGCTGCACATTTTTGCCTTGGATTCCTCCATTTGAATTTTATTACAGGTTCTCTGGTGTTGGCTGACTCTGCGGGACGTGTTCACATTTTATCTGGTGGCAGACGGTTACAAATTTCAATCGCTGAGAAAGCAGATGCAGGACTCTACACATGTGTGGCATCCAATGTGGCTGGAGTTGCAAAGAAAGAGTATAACCTGCAAGTGTATAGTAAGTTATTGACCTCCTCAACCTCTGGGTACACAGTTCTTCTGAAGATTTTTATCTCTCCTTCTAGTTCTCTTTAGAACTGTAAGAGTATAGTATATATAATAGTATAGCTATACCTTGCATGTGGTATAAATCATGCTGACATAACCAGAGATCAGTCACTTCCTTTGGGCCATTATTTATCCATCAATCCAGTTGTTCATTCCCCATCATCCCACCAGTAACAGACACATGGAGGTGGTTACAATATATTGGGTGGGAGGAATATGTAGAAAGGGAAGAGAGGGAATTACACTTAATAATATTTGTTGTTGATAGAGTGTTTTTTGTTTCATTGTAGTTATTGCTTTGTATGTTTTGATAAATTCTCATGTAGCCCAATCTTGTCTTAAATTTGGTATATACTTGAATGACCTTTAGCTTTTTATCCTCCTGTTTCCTTCTCCTGAGCTGGGACTACAGGCATGTGCTAGCACACATGCATGCTATACAAGTACTACCCACTAACTAAGCTACAGCCTCAGGCTTAGATTATATTTCAAATATATAAAATTTTTTATTTGAAAAGAATATGTCAACTATAACCTGTGCAACATTTTAGAGTGCATTTTGTCACTTAATCTTTATATGCATCTCTAATAAGGGAAAGATGTTGCTTTTAGCTTGCACATTCGGGAATTCAAACATATTTTCATGGTTGATCAAAGTTATGTGACTTATGTGTGGGAAAACTGTCCCTAGAACACGGGTTCACTGACACGGGTCCATTTTTTTCCAAACACATATGAGTGCAAATTGGCTGAGTTCTACTTTCTAGTTCTTAGACTCATTATCGATTAGGTAAGGTCAGCTGCATAGGAACAGAACAGACTATCAATGGAATAAACTGGAAGTCTCCTTCCTCCCACAAGGAGACAGCTGAGGCTGGCAGCTGACCTCTGGCTTCATGACAGCTGAGGCTGGCAGCTGGTCTCCGGCTCCATGGCAGCTGAGGCTGGCAGCTGGTCTCTGGCTCCATGACAGCGGAGGCTGGCAGCTGGTCTCTGGCTCCATGGCAGCTGAAGCTGGCAGCTGGTCTCTGGCTCCATGACAGCTGAGGCTGGCAGCTGGTCTCTGGCTCCATGACAGCTGAGGCTGGCAGCTGGTCTCTGGCTCCATGACTTTCTACCCCTTCCTTCGTGGTACTGCAGATGGTTGCTGTATCTGTTACATTAAATCCACACTGAACACAAGAAAAGGAAAGGGTATTAATATTTTTGCTTTATATCAAGAGAGCCCAGCCCCCATGGGGCCTCTCTTTAAACATTAAAGGGTTGAATTATGTTTTAAAAAATGCATGTCTATCTCATTAGTATGCATATGGCCTTTGTCTTTGGTAAGTGATAAATTATGTACATACTAAAGAATTATTTTAAAATAAGTTTATTTATGATTTATTATCAGCAAGTGTTTGGTTTGTATACCAGTTTTATGTGCCTACGTATCCAGAGTCACATAGAACTTTATCGGGTGCAGAGGAATCCCTAGTGAAACAAGTTGAGAAGCCCAAAGTTACCACATCCACTGTAGTACTAGGAACATTTCTGTGAATCAGAGTTATAATTGACAAATTCAGTTACTGTATCATTTCTTTAAAAATATAGTATTCTTTTCCTCCTGGGTCAATAGTTTTCTTTTAGGTATTAACCCACTTAGAAACAAAAGAATTGTACTTCACAATGTGCTCATAATTTATTATATAATCATGCAGTTTGTTGTTTTGATTCATTTTTAGTAGTTAATATATTGACATTGCACTGCGTTTAACTTGGGACTGATTATGTAGCTCATCTGGTAGTGTTTCTCTAGCGTGCAACCGCATAACATACAACCAGGGTGTGGAGGCACATTCCCATTGTCCTGGTTCTTTAGAGTGAAAGCAAGAGGAGCAGAAGTTCAAAGTTCAAAGTCCTATTAGACTTGAAGCACACATTTCCTGTATTGTTTCTCACTCTCTCTTTTCCACTCCCCAAAGTCCGACCATCGATAGCTAACAGTGGTGGCCACCGCCCTGAGATTACTGTCATCCGTGGGAAAAGTATTTCCTTGGAGTGTGAGGTGCAGGGTATTCCTCAGCCAACGGTGACCTGGATGAAAGATGGCCGCCCCTTGACCAAGGGAAAAGGAGTGGAGATATTGGATGAAGGCCGCATCCTTCAGCTGAAGAATGTCCACATGTCTGACACAGGTCGTTATTTGTGTGTGGCTGTGAATGTAGCAGGAATGACTGACAGAAGATACGACTTAAGTGTTCATGGTGAGTTGAAAGAGAAGCAACCAGATCATTCACAGGATGAGGCAAGCCATTTATCCTGAAAACGCAGACCTCTGAGCTGAATGAATGCCTTTTGTTTGTTTGTTTTTTGTTTGTTTTTTTTCGAGACAGAGTTTCTCTGTATAGCCCTGGCTGTCCTGGAACTCACTCTGTAGACCAGGCTGGCCTCAAACTCAGAAATCCGCCTGCCTCTGTCTCCCAAGTACTGGGATTAAAGGCGTGCACCACCACTGCCTGGCCTGAATGTCTTATATTAGTATCCTACTCATTTTGAAGTTCTTTGAGAGCTTCATTCATATATACAATGAAATACGATCATTAAAACATTCCATCCTCCATTTTCCTTCCAAATCTACCCATATCTCCTCTAGTACCTTTTATCCCAATTTATTATTTTATCGTCATCATCTTTATTCTCTTTTTCTTCTCCTTCCTTCTCCTTCTCCTTCTTCTTCTTTTTAAATGTTCTTTTAATTACAATTTTTTACTTGTTCACTTTATATCCCGCTCACTGATCTCCTTTAAGTCACCCCTCCCATACTCCTTCCCCCATCCCTACTCCCCGTCTCCACTTGCAGATGCCCGCTCTGGATATTCCCCCACCCTGACACTTCAAGTCTCACTTCTTCACTCACTCAGGCCAGACTAGGCAGCCCAGCTAGAAGAACATATCCCACATGCAGCCAACAGCTTTTGGGAAAGCCCCTACTCCAGTTATTGGGGATCTACAGGGAGAACAAGCTGCACGTCTGCTACATATGTGTGGGAAGGTCTAGGTATATGTTCCTTGGTTAGTGGTTCAGACTCAGAGCCAGGTTAATTGACTCTGTTGGACTTCCTGTGGAGTTCCTATCCCCTTCAGGGCCTGCCATCCTTCCTCCTATTCTTCCATAAGAGTCCTCAAGCTTTCTATTCACTGTTTAGCTGTATCTGTCTGAGCTAGCTTCTGGGTGGAGCCTCCCAAAGGGACAACATGTTCCTATCTGTAAGTCCTTCTTCTCCTCTTCCTTTTTCTCTTCCTCTTCCTCTTCTCCCTCCTCCTCCTTCTCCTCCTATTTGTAAGTCCTTCTTCTCTTCTTCTTTTTTCTCCTCCTCTTCCTCTTCTCCCTCCTCCTCCTCCTCCTTTTTCTTCTTCATAAATTACTAAGTCCAAATAGCACTACCCATATGTGCATGGTATGGAACCACGAAGCACTGGAAAACTTCTAGTGGCCACGTCCTCCAAGAATGATTCTCTCTTCCCTGGCAGCTCTTAATTATCAATAGCTCCTTAATAAGACAAAAGGTCTGGAGTTATAGCCACCATCTATGCATGAATTTTTGACTAGCTCTATCTTGTATGGATAGCTCTTGTGCAGATAAATATAGACAGTGTGAGATCCTGAGTGCAAGAAGACAGTGTCCCACCCCCTTCCCTAGTCTCTTCATTTATCTTTCCATGTCTGATTTCATTTTACCCACTGAGACAAACACATATTGGGTGCTCTTTTGCGGATGTATGTAATAACATAGACAAAAATTAAGACAAGCAATCACTGTGTAATTGGCTGACCTGTAATGCACTGTGTAGACACACCAGCTGACATCAATCAACCTACCTCTGCCTCACTAGTGCTGGGCTTAAACACGTGCACTACAAACACCAAATCTGGCTGAATCTTTTAATTATACAATTTTCAAATTCAGATCTTAAATAAAGACTATTTAACATTTGTTGGATCAGTCCCATGGGTATGAGGTATGTGTATTAAAGTCAGATTTAAGATTCTAATGAGAAAATGACAAATTTGGTTCAGGAAGAGGCTAAATATATACAAACTTAAGGTCAACTATTTGTATGCATGCAATTTGATGTATAAATTTAAAATGTATAGAAGCAATGGGAAATTTTAATAGGAACAGATTTTACAGCTTGAATCTCATAAATAAATGAATAAAGCTATGTCTACTGGTGAATATTTATAATTCCAGAACTTTTGAGGCTGTGTTTGGAGGATTATGAGTTCAAATCTAGCCTGGCTCCATAGAGAGTTCCAGACCAACATTATTTACAAAGCCAAATTGTCTCATAATACACCAAAAGGAGATGAATGAAGCTTAGTGTTAACCTCTTACATTTGTGACCAACATGTATGCCAAAGATGCAGGGAACATAATAAAAAGAAAGAAAATTAACATTAAATTTTTGATAAATTGTCTTAAATTTTAAGATTATAACTATTTTTCATTAATTAATTAATTTATTTATTTATTCACCTTTTCACTTTACATAGTAGCCCCCTCCCCACTCTCTTCCTAATACTACCCTGACAAGCCCCTCCCCCATTACTCCCTCCTCTTTCCCTCAGAGAAGGGAAGTCCCCCATAGGTGCCAACCCACCCTGGGACATCTAGTCTTAGCAGGACTAAGTTCATCCTCTCCCACTGAGGCCAGACAAGGAAGCCCAGCTAGAGGAAGGGAATCCAAAGGCAGGCAACAGAGTCAGAGACCAAGCTGCATATCTGCGACAAGTGTGTAAGGGGTCTAGGTCCAGCCCACGCATGCTTTTTGGTTGATGGTTCAGTCTCTGTGGGCCCTCATGGACCCAGGTTAGTTGACTCTATAGGTCTTCTTGTGGTGTCCTTGGCTCCTCCAGTTCCCTCAATTCATCCCCCTACCCCCACTCTTCCACATGACCCTTTAGCTCTGCCTAATGTTTGGCTATGGGTCTCTGCATCTATTTCCATCAGCTGCTGGATGAAGCCTCTTAGAAGGCCCTTATGCAAGCATAGCATATGTCAGGGGTTGGCTCTCACACATGCCATGGGTCTCAGTTCGGCCAGTCATTGGTTGGCCATTCCTTCAATCTCTGCTCCATCTTTATCCCTGCACATCTTGTAGGCAGGACAAACTTTGGATCAAAGCTTTTGTGGGTGGGTTGGTGTCCCCCTCCCTCCATTTGAAGCCCCATCTAGCTACAGGGTGTGGTTACTTCACGCTGCGTATCCCCCACTGCTGAAGGTCTCAGAAGCCTCCCCCGAGACTCCCAGGAGTCTGCCCACTCCCAGTTCATCCCAGAGATGACCCAACCCCCTGATTTTTACTCAGAATCCCATCTATAAGAAGGTTGCGAATCTATATTATTAATCTGTCAGAAAATACGACAAACTCAGAAACTAGCTCACCATTGCTGAAATATCAATTCCAAATCGATTAAAACTGGAAAGCTGTGACGTCTATTTTTATCTGCAGAGTTAACATTGTTATGATTCCTTATTTTGATGACTACTAACCAGAGAAAAGAGAGTTCCTGATAGAAAGAAACTGTTGAGGACTATTGCTTTCTATGTGTCAGCTACCTTACGTTTTATTTCCAGTCACTTTGGTTTTGTCTTCCAGCCCCTCCGAGCATCATAGGGAACCATGGAGTCTCTGAGAATGTCAGTGTGGTGGAAAAGAGTTCTGTATCTCTGGCCTGTGAAGCTTCGGGCATTCCCCTGCCTTCCATAACCTGGCTGAAAGATGGCTGGCCTGTTAGCCTTGGCAACACTGTGAAGATTCTCTCAGGTATTCTCAATGGATAGCCTGATCATCTGGCTACCTTCACGTGGATCCACCTTCATGTGAACCCACCTTCATGCGGATCCACCTTCATGTGAATACACCTTCATGTGGATCCACCTTCATATGGATGCCGTTTCTCTTCTGTTTTCCATTTTTACTGTTTATGTTGTTTCATTTCTTTTCTTCTGATCTGGGTACTTATTATGACACCTACTCATCATATTACACAAACATATTTGAAACATAGCTATGTTGAAAAGGAGTCGGCATCACCTTAGCGATGTATAGCATCCCCCTTGTACTAACTGTCAGCAGATGCCTGACTAATCTGAATGGTACTTACATTTTTAGGAAGAGAGTTCGCTGCATGGTGAGACCTTATCCCTAGTTCAGCTTCTGATAATTTTGTAGGGAAACCTGACTCTCTTAGCCTACATGGGTCAATATAAGCCCAGCAGGAGGGCTTTTGTGGCATGTCAAAGGAATCTACAATTGGCCTATTTTGATAATGGCTATCACATAGACTAAAAAGACAATCGTTCTTTAGCTTTTGACAAAGTTATTCAACTTGGTTAACCTTGGCAGCATCCATGTCCTGTGACTTTTATTAAACTGAAGTGAATTTATCGTGTTGAGCTAGTTACACTGTGCTCACTAAAGTATCTGATACCCACATCCTGGGAAACTCCCTGAATCTATCCTGTGTCCTAGGAGCTTTTCATTTCATAGGACTCTGTCTCTATGGCCCTATAAAGAGCAAAGTAGTGGCAAAGATTTTATTATAGTCTGGCTACCAAAAGCCTGAGCAAGTTGTCTTCTTGCCTCAAAATTATCTTCATTTCTTAACAAAAATAGTTTGGGTTCTATAAAGTTTGAATTTATTAAATGAGGTAACATCAAAGATCACAGAAATAAAAGCGGCATGGCGGAGTGCAGTCGGCTGGCTCCTTCCACATTTACGGGAGTGGTGTTTGGTTTTGCTTAGATTTGTTTTGATTGACCAGCAGCTGGAGATCCCTGAGCAAAGCACATTAGAAGTATTTCACCTTGTGACTGCCAGAGGACCCGTTCAGCTTTACAATCTGGATATGTTTTATGTGATGGATAAATGAGAAGCAGATGAGTGGTCTATGAGCTGCTCACTGGCCTATGAGTGGCCTATGAGCTGCTCCCTGGCCTATGAGCTGCTCCCTGGCCTATGAGTGGCCTATGAGCTGCTCCCTGGCCTATGAGCTGCTCCCTGGTCTATGAGCTGCTCCATGACCTATGAGCTGCTCCCTGGCCTATGAGTGGCCTATGAGCTGCTCCCTGGCCTATAAGTAGCCTATGAGCTGCTCCCTGGCCTATGAGCTGCTCCCTGGCCTATCAGCTGTTCCCTGGCCTATGAGTGGCCTATGAGCTGCTCCCTGGCCTATGAGCTGCTCCCTGGCCTATGAGCTGCTCCCTGGCACTCTGCTGCAGGATTCTGTTCCCTTAAGGCAAATCTTCCTGAGGCTTGTCTGCAAGCAGGACCCTGGTGGCCACCCTATCATTGTCATAGAATTGCCTGTCAAGAACAGATAACTGCCCTAAAATCCGGTAGGAACAAGAAATGCCTTCATACAAGGATATATTGCTGTCATACTCATTTCAGGTTTTCATGAGATTACGCGAGAAGATCAAGGAGCAAAGAGAAAAGAAAGATGGCTGTGGACCTAGTAATGACTCAGATAAATTGTATCACTTTAACACCCCTCAACTGGAACCATATTGCAAACTCACTAATCTGAGCTAGCAATGAGTGGGTGAATCCTTTGAATCCTTTCAGAATTCACAAAAGTGTTTAAAGAAAGAAAACAACCTGTTTATGTTGTTTACTGCTGTTTTGCTGGGAAAAACAAAATTCAATTCAGGAAATCAGCTTTGTTCTTCTTCAAATAAGATATTGCTAAAGTGACCTTCTGGTAAATTGAGAACAGGGAAGCTGTTGGTTAGACAAGTATGCTGTCAGCTTGTCCCTATAGAAGCTGAAAGCAGATGGTAGCTCTTCAACAAGATCCAGGTGAATATTTAAGTGAGAATTTTATGTGTATCAATCAGCATTTTAATACAAATTCAAGGTGCTAAGCAAGAATATGCCTGCCTAAAAATTTATTGATAAATCTGAGTAGTGGCTTTTTCCCCCTGAGATTTTTCATTTGGCGTTCTCGGCTTCCACTGTATCTATAACTTTTAAAAAGGCTTTGCTTTGTCATATTTGCTGACTCCTCTATCTTTGTCCTTTAAGAAAATTTCCTGCCAAATTCCATCTTTTAGCATGTCTCTGTCTATGTGCATTTCCTCTTCGAGCAAAACAGAAAATCAAAATATGGAAAGAATGCAAGGAAGTCACTGTAGTGCCTGTGCCTGGGGTGACCTCTCTAACCCTGTCATTAATGATTCAGGATTTCCAACACGCTGACCTGACAGCCCCAAGTCAGTCCATCTTCATGGCTTACCCTTCTGTGTGTGTGGATGTTACCCTATACAGCCCTATTGCTGACACTTGCATTTTATCTCACAGCTACATTTCATCATCTTTTCCTGAGCATCCGGTCAACACCCACTTATGAAAACGCCAATCAGATCACAGCCCTGTTTTATACATGCAGCTCCCTCTTCACCTTCAGCAAACACTAAATTCCTTAGCATGACTTCCAAGGGCACACAAAACCTGGCCAAACTTTATCCGACTTCATCTGCCCTTTCCCACACCCATTTCCCTGTAGATAGTACTACCATCCCTGCCTTATAACTCTATCACTTCACACTTAACAACAGCAGTTTTCTCAGCAAAACTCCATTTCTCACTTGGTGCCACCTGGAACTATATTTATCTTGAAGTCATCTGGTGCTCTGCTTTTTCCAGGAGGCAGGATGCTGCGGTTGATGCAGACCAGACCAGAAGATGCTGGCCAATACACTTGTATTGTAAGGAATGTAGCTGGTGAAGACAGGAAAGCGTTTGGACTTTCAGTATTAGGTACTTGCACACTTTGCAGTATCTAAGGGGAAATACAATTGGCCACAATGCATTCTGGACACAGGGTAAAAACTGTATTCACAGCTGGAATTTATACCTATGTGTTCTTTGGCCTGCGGACTATGATTCTTGGCAAGGTTTCAGCATTACAGTTATTTGGAGGAAATGAGTCCACTTCAACTGCCAAACTGCCTTGTGCCAGTTCAAAACTGCTCAGAAATGTCCTAAGACCCTCTGTATCTTGCTCAAAGTGAGAGACCTTACTCACTTATCTGTGGACACATTCTGCCTTAGTTTAATTTATATTGCTGCAATAAAGTAATCGAGTAAGTTGGGGGAGAAAGGATGTATTTTAAGCCACCATATGAGGTCACAGCCCATCACTGTGGAAAGTCAAGGTAGCAGAAACTTGAAATTATTTACATGCATAGCCAAGAGCAGAAAGAGACTGAAGGCCTGTTTGCACAGACTCTCTTACAGAGAGAGTCTCTCTTACAGAGTCACTCCTAAAGAGGTTTTCACCTTCTTAAAGAGTCCAGGAATCAAACCCAGGGACTACTGCCATCCAGAGAGGATGGGTCCTCCCACTTCAATTATCGTAATCAATACAATCCTCAGAGCCATGCCCAGAGGCACAGTCCTTCATTGCAACTCATTTCCACAGGATTAGAGATAGTGTCAAATTAACAAGTCAATGTAACCATCACACATTTTATTCATATTATTTAAATTACAACTTAATGCATCAAAATGGGATTCATAATAACTTTACAGAATGGGTGAAAACTAGACTTGGTAAAAAAATAAACAAACAAACAAACAAACAAACAAAAACGCTCTGACATGCTATGAAGAAAATTTGCTTGAAGTTTAGGCCCTTGTCCTTGCTGATAGAGCTGTAACTTACTTGTCCCGTGTCTTTGTGTGTTTGTCTTAGTTCCTCCTCACATTGTGGGTGAGAACACACTGGAAGATGTCAAGATTAAAGAGAAACAGAGTGTTACATTGACTTGTGAAGTGAAAGGTAAGGAGTGAGTTCTTGGAATTCTAGAACTTGCTGCCCACAACGAACATTATTGTTTGCAGAATATATGCATGTGGCGTATGTCTTAATCACCAGGGTAAGTGTAGCCACCATAATAGGATTCGAAATTGAATCCTGGTGTAGTGTACCTGGGTGAAGAGCAATAGGGAATCTTGCAGATGCAATGAAAATTAAAAAAAAAA
>NW_022196891.1:47367382-47409898 GCF_008632895.1 Mastomys coucha | reverse complement strand
CTTCCCTGCCTCTCTTCCCTCCCCCTTCCCTGCCTCTCTTCCCTCCCCCTTCCCTGCCTCTCTTCCCTAATTCCCTCCCTGTCTTTGCCTAAACATAACAGCATTCTCTGTTTAAGCTCTCTGGTTTTGATCATCCATTCTAGCCATCTGTGCTAACATGACTTGCTTTTGTAGTTTTTAAATTAATAAACTGCATCTGAATAATTTTAACTAATATTTAATACATATTTACAACTATCTAAAGTGTTTTCTGTTGACTACAACTATTGAATAAATAATTATTTTAATTATGCCTCTAAACACTTAGTAAGAATACCAATATAGCACAAAACATTCATTGAAATAAATACCTTATTTTCTACTGTTTCCTCTTAAAAGAATAAAAAGGGTTTTAATATGAATAGAAAAAAATATAATATTTTTGATAATGAAATGTGCTCCAGTCTTTCAAATAATTTTCTGTAAAAATAGTTGATTACAGTTAATTACAAATTGTCTTACATGTTTAAACACAAAAACCAGTGTTAGATTCATTTCCCGATAAAAGCTAATGTAGATTTGAAATGATTTCTATTCTATGTGTCTTATTCATCATAGTGTAATCACTGTATGTTTAAAAAGATTCATGTATGGCACTATTTCAGAAAGAATAGTCACTTTGCCGGGAATGGGGATATCATTTGAAATGTAAATAAAGAAAATATTTAATAAAAATAAATTAAAAAAAGAAAAGAATAGTCACTTCATTGCTTTAAAGATGGGATACAGTATGAAAATGGCTTCTTTGGGTGTTTCCATTTATAGATGTGTGATACTGGGCTGCCTCAAAAAAGTGGCTTTTTCTTAACAGGAAATCCTGTGCCACAGATCACATGGCACAAAGACGGACAGCTTCTCCAGGAAGATGAAGTCCACCACATGATGTCTGGTGGCCGTTTTCTTCAGATCACCAATGCTCAAGTGTCACACACAGGACGATATACATGTCTGGCCTCTAATATGGCTGGTGATAAAAGCAAAAGCTTCAGTCTCAATGTGTTTGGTAGGTGTGAGCTTCATTTCATATCTTGAATGATCAGTGTTTCTCTGTCTCTGCCTCTCTTCTGTTTCTATCATAGAATGTCATTATGTGGAAGAATCCAGCATTTGTGAATGTAGGCTATTTTTACTTTCTTCTTTCATTGCTGTGGAGTAAACTATGTTCTGGGCATAGTGTTTTGCGCAGTAAATAGCAATGATCCAGACAGTCATTTAACTATGCCATAGTGACGGGGAAAGTGCAGGTAGACAGGGAGTCTCAGCCTGAGACCCTGTGCCTTCCTCCCTGAGCCTCTCTGCTTCTATTGGAGCCTGAGCTTCTTTCCATCTCTGTGGCCTGAGTGTAATTAAACATCTGAATGTATTGATCCATTAGTGTTGGTCTTACAGCATCAAAGTTATGTTTCTGTCTCAAGCATATCACTGAAATCGATTCTAAGTTTTTCAGGTTTAACATGCACCCCACCTAAATGTATCACATTTGATTATCGATATTAAAATCCCATGCTAAATTCGACAACAGTAACACTAAATTCACTGTATGCAAATATACAAGTAATTTAAGTTTCAGCTACTTTTGTATCTACTCCAATATAGTTTGGGTGCACATAAATACTCTCATAACATACAAATACTCTTATACTCCCACATAGAATAGGAACCTCAAACAGAGGCTATAGTCTAAATGGGCCTCATGCATATTTGCATATATGAACAAAAACGGTTAGCCAAAATACCAGTTGATGTATCGGTCATCAAGTACTAGCATATATAAATAGTACATCATGTACAAGATGAAAGATTTCTATAGGCAAAACCGATATAGTTTAATACAGAAAGATACATATGTAAGTTTCTGTTACATTACCTCAGTGATGTCATTATCTCTTTTGTGTGTATTACCCTCCTCCTTTCACATATGATGTTTCCTGCTGATTTTATATAGAATAATTGCAATTAATTGCTTTGTAACTCTTAAAAACTGGGATTCCATAGATGAGGACAATGACAATCAGGAAGCCGTACCTAGAAGGCTCTCTAAGTCTGTTTCTTTAATAAAACTTTCAACCTTTCAGTATCTCCTACAATCGCTGGCGTAGACAGCGATGGCAACCCTGAAGACGTCATTGTCATCCTTAACAGTCCCACTTCCTTAGTCTGTGAGGCATATTCCTACCCCCCAGCTGCCATCACCTGGTTCAAAGACGGCATACCTTTAGAATCCAACCGAAACATTCGCATTCTTCCAGGTAAGTAACTGACGTCAACTCAGGTGCATTTGCGTCATCCATTACTGTAGAAAAGCACAGGTTATTTTTCGTAAAAGTGCCTGCGTTTTTGTTCTGTGACAGTCCATTTCTATCTTACTACCTATGCACACACACACACACACACACACACACACACACATAGCACATATATATAGCACATATATAGTATATATATATATATATATATATATATATATGTATATCTTACACTTTAAAATACCTGAACACTACTTTTTGAAAGACACAAAACAAATACCGTGACTTATTTTGCACCAAATATCTACCACTAAGTTGTATTCATAAAAAGCAATATTTGCAATAAGAACTAAAGTCCTGGTTCTCTGTGCATTCCCCCATGTCCACTGTGATGTCAAAGACTCTTCAATGTTTCTTGATGTTTTAGGAGGCCGTACTCTGCAGATCCTAAATGCTCAGGAAGACAATGCTGGAAGGTACTCATGTGTGGCCACTAATGAGGCCGGGGAGAAGATCAAGCACTATGAAGTGAAGGTCTACAGTAAGTTCCAAAGGAATGAGCTTTCTCACCTCTTCCTGAAGGCATCTAGTTTTCTCAGGCCCGTTTTTCATTATTTTTCCTAATTGTGTTTTACACTGATCACTGAAGACTCTTACTTACCTAGCTTGTCTTGTCAAGGAAGGAAGTTGCATTAAGTAGCATGCCAATGTCACCAGTTGCTTAAAAATGTGAAGAGCCAGGGCTATCAAGATGGTTCAGTGACCAACACGTTTGATATGAAAGTTAAGAAGGCCAGAACCTATGTAAATGACAAGGGGCACAGAGGCCTACATGCAGGTCCAGTGCCTGTACGGCAGACAGAGAATGCATAGAAGAAGCTGGCTAGCTACTCTAATCATGACAGTAAGCTTTGGATTCAACAAGAGACCATACCTCAATATATAGGGTAGGAGGTAATTGAAGAAAAGATGCTTAGCACCTTGGGACTACAAATGCATATATGTACACATGTTCCTACACATGCCTGTGCACACACATACCATCACACATATATATGCAAAAAAACATTTTTGACATGTCCACTGGATCTACTCATTATCTACCTGTTGGAGAGTTGTTTACACGCAGGCGCCTACTCTAGAGCTCAAGATAAGATCAAGAGTAGTGTCGAATTATGACAATGTAATTAACCTATAAAGGCAAACACATACTGTCACTAATGGGGGCCACACTATAAGGCCTTTCTTCCTATGTCATTGATGTTACTTTATAAACAAAGAATATATTTCTGATTGTCATTTACTTTGACTTGGTTCCATAACAGTCAATACAATGTGTTTTATGGGTCACAGACTATGTGGATCTGGAACAGATAAAAACATGAAGGACATTGCTCTTCCCAGCAGCTTTGTAATGATGAAGAGATATGGATATTTTTATTCATATCATATGTCTGAAGGCTCCTGTATCCTGGGATGCTAACTGAGGTCATTCATGGAAGGCCTGTGAAGAAGGCCCTCATCTGCTTGGCACCTTGTTAACTGCTGCTTCCTGTAATCTCTATGGTAGAATGTGTGTTTAAGACAATCAGTGCTTAACTCTTCCATGTTTGTCTTGTGCAGTTCCACCCATTATCAAGAAAGGAGACCTCTTGGGGCCAGGTCTTTCCCCTAAAGAAGTGAAGATCAGAGTGAATAGCAGCCTGACATTGGAATGTGAAGCTTACGCAATTCCTTCTGCCTCCCTCCGCTGGTACAAGGACGGACAGGCCAGTCACAACTACATTTCATTTGTTGTTTATTCCTAAAAGATGAAAATACCAATCTAAAAAGAAACAGACAGATTTATCCCACCCACTGTGATATTAAAAGTAGTGACTCCATGCTCCTCAAATATGAAACTGCTTTAAAATTTTAACAAAATGAAAAAAAAAACATGTTTAATAACTTTGGTATTGTTACATCCACTGGGAGGTAAGTAATATTGGTTTTGTTCACATTAGCACTTGACTGTGAAAATCTGGCTACCGTCCCAATGGAGACTTAGAGGAGCAGTGCTCCACCCAGATAACTAAATTTAATAGAGAAGAGACCCACACATGGTCCTAAAGTGAGGACTAGATTTATGCAGAACTTTCTCTAAATTCCATTAACTCTTTCACAAAAGGTAACATTTTTGATATCCTAAAATATGAGAAAATTAAGAGAGGTAAAGGCACACTATGATTACCCTGAGGCAGTAAGAAATACTTAATAAAAAATCGATTGGAGAGTGAAGGGACAGACATGACATGGGAAGGGTTGGAGGCGAGAACAAGAAAGGGAGAAGTGATATAATTATGTTTGAATTAAAAGTGTTTTCAAAAAATCATCTCTTGTATTAAAAAATCTCTAGATCCTTTTTTTTATAACTTTCAGACTGCACATCCTTTTTCTCACGCAATTCCCAGTCTCTCTCACAAGTGTAAAGACATGTGCTGGTGCTCGGAAGCAGAGAGAGGATGGAGTTGCTGTTAACACTGCTAAATAGAGATCGGAGACAGCCAGGCTGTTCCTTATCCCGTTTACACACAATCAACCAAATGGTCAGTTAAACTCCAGTTGTGCAAGTTTAGGTCATAGTACGACTTTAGAGGCAGGGAAGATGTGGATCCGTGGTTTTCTTCCAGATCCCAGATGGATTCTGCGATATCAGCAGGGGGTGGTATCTTTTCATATAGAATGTGTCATCTGGAAGCCATTGCAAAAGGAAAATGCAGAACTCCCACCGTGCTCTGCTTCTGTTGGCTTTGCAGAGTGCAAGCACACAGTGTGATGTGCTATCAACACTGTAACACCTTGCTTGCAAACACATGCATTTCCTGTACTTTGAAAGTATATCATTAACTTAGTTTTAATTTTCTGTTACCACAAATAGAGAGATCCACAAATATAAAAACCAGGGAAATACTAGAATTTAAATAGGAACTAGACTGCTTTCAAAATTCATTAATAATCATCAACTTTAAGGTCTGAAATTGGTAAAATTATACTGACTGGCACTTACAAGTTTTTTAAGATCTGGGATTGAATTCCAAAAATTACAAACAAGAAGCAATATTATCAATAAATACCTTTTCCATATCATTTTAAGTTATTTCATTTTTAAAATACAAAATTTAATAAAATATTATCTTTCTAGAAAAAACACCTAAAGATATTGACAATATGTAAAATAACTTTTAATACAATCCATACACTTCATCCATCCATGCCCTGAAATTTTTATTTTTATACAGAAAATTTAAACTGTGGTATGCTTATTTGTGATATAATATTAATATTATTAATAATGGTTTGTTGCATCCCAAATTATTTGAATCTCAACTGTTTGCTAGGCACTATTTTATATACAACAAATATAGATGAGAAATAAACAGGCCAAAAATCTCTGCCCACTTATGTTTTCAGAGACAAAACAAAAAACAAAACAAGCAAGCAAGCAAACAAACAAACAAAACACCCACAAAAAAAAAGCTGATGGGGTAGAAAAGGTAGTCAGAGAGCACACACATAATTCAGCTCACATTTGCCTATAACTCCAGAACCAGCATAGCATAATTTTATGGCCTCTTCTAGCCTCTACACACTCCTGAACTCCTGTACACACACACACACACACACACACACACACACACACTCACGCACGTACACACACACACATACACACACACACACACATACACGCACGCACGCACATACACACACGCACATACACACACACATACACACACGCGCACACACATGCGCACACACACGCACATACACACACACATACACACACGCACACACACACACATACATGCACTCCCGCACGTACACACACATACACAAACACACACATACATGCACTCACGCACGTACACACACACACATACACACACACATACACGCACGCACGCACGTACACACACGCACATACACATACACATACACATACACACATACACACACACGCGCGCACACACACACATACACACACACATACACACACACACACGCACACACATGCGCGCACACACGCACATACACACACACATACACACACACACATACACACACGCACACACACACATACACACACGCACACACGTACACACACGCACATACACACACACATACACATATACACACACACGCACACACACACACATACACACACACATACACACACACATACACACACGCACACACACACATACACACACGCGTGCACACACACGCACATACACACACACACACACACACACACACACACGACAGAAGATATGTGTGGTATGTTTCTGCTTTTGAGAGTAGAGGATCAAGAGCCTCAGTGTCTCAAAAGACAAAAGGAGCGTAACTACTTCATAAATGAAGACAAGTCACCCTGTGTAAATACCACCAAGAACAGAAAGCTAAGGCAGAACTGAATGGTAAATATAGCCACATACATGTCATGCATTGCCTTGACTGTCTTTCCTATCAAGCAGAGGACACAAAGACTTGATTATATAAGATCCAAGGAACATTAAGATAAAATTAGACACTTTACACTTAGAAAACATTTTTGAATGGTTGACTGTAAATGTCCTCTGAAATTGTGTAGGAAGGCTGTAGCCCGAACCACCTCCTTTTTATTTTTATTTTTATTTTATTGTATTTTATTTTTATTTTGGAGGGGAAACTGGGAAAGAAGATATCATATGACATGTAAATAAAGAAAATATCTAATAAAAAAAGACTGAAGCTGTCTAGTGGGATGAAAAAATAGATGCTGGTATATGTAAGAGAGGAAATCAAGAAGCTGAGAGAAGATGTCTTTGATTGACAGTGGGCACTGAAACCACTAAGAATTACGCAGGACACATTAGTAGAAGAATTGCCAGACCTATAGTGCCCATTTCAAAATATCATAACACATCCCAAGCTTAAAACAGTTTTATGTATGAAATAAGGATGTTTCTGAATGAATAATAATAAATTCAGATAAAATCATATGGTGATAATGTTCTCAACTTTTAATAAAGTTTTCTTTATTACATTTTCTACAAAACTATCAACAAGACACACTTTTTAAATACTTGATAAGATTATCTGGAGATACTTTTGCTTTCATGGATAAGTGGACATGATACTAAGAACATGTTTTCTGTTATAAAGAATATATAAATGTATCTCCCACAATTACCTGGCTGATGTAAACTGTATCAGCTATAATTTTCCAGATATAAAAATTACTCAGAAAACAACTGGATCAAATTAAATTAATTACTGCTATCTTGAATATTTTATCTATCTCCATTTATTAAAGAATCATAGTATTGATCATTTGCAGGGTATCTTAACTTTATTAGCATATTCAATCTGGACATTGTTACAATTGAATCACAGCCCCTTAAATCAGATGATCACGTTACCATCGCGGCAAATGGACATACACTTCAGATAAAGGAAGCTCAAATCTCAGACACTGGACGATATACCTGTGTGGCATCTAACCTTGCAGGGGAAGATGAGTTGGATTTTGATGTGAATATCCAAGGTAATATTACTATGCTTACTGCAAAACAATTTTCACACTCTGAATGTAATAGAAAAGAGATTTGGTTTAGTTTTCTTGAAAATCATTTTCTTCTCGTAATGATATAAAGTCATCATGAAATTTTAAACAGGAAATTATAGGAGAGAATAATCCCATTATACATTTTTCAAATATTTTATTTTTATTTTATTATATAAGTATTTGCCTGAATGTATATATATATATATGTATATACATACATGTACACACACACATATACATACACATAAAACATATACATATGTATGGATATATATGTATCACATGTATGCCTGGTGCCTATGGAAGAGGATGTTGAATCTCATAAAGCTAGAATCACAGATGGTTGGGACCCACCATGTAAGTCCTGGGAACTGAATCTTGGACTTCTACAAAAACAAGTGCTCTTAACCTGTGCATCCTCTTTCTAACCCCTACCGTTCTTCTTTTATGAATTTCCTTCTGGTATTCTAAGTGATAACTTCATTTACAATACTCAATAACAAGCTTCTCTTACATCAATACTGCACTAACATATCATGAAGACTATATATCATGTAACATTATTGTATAGAAGATAATAAAAATATGAATAATGAATTCAGAGTAGCAGACTTTGATATGGATGAGTATACCTATAAACTTTGTGTCTTGGACAAGTACTTAAAATATTTTAAGTGTCCATTATTTTCCTTTAAAATTAATACCCCTTGGGATTGCTAAGAATAATCTCTGAGATCAGGCACCTAAGCTATTCTAAAGTCACTAAGAACTAATGCCTTCTATTGTTGGTACTGCTTTTCTGGATGTAAATAATCTCTGAGATCAGGCACCTAAGCTATTCTAAAGTCACTAAGAACTAATGCCTTCTATTGCTGGTACTTTTTCTGGATGTTACCACGCATCTGCCAAGTTATTTTTGGCAGTGCTAGGGACTTAGGCATGCTAAAGAAATTCTCTCTGTCTCTGAACCTTATCCCAGCCCTCTACACAAATTTTAAGACTGCCTATTTCATCAACTCTATACTCAAATATATTAATTGAACTAAACTCCTATAGTTAAATATCCAGGTTGTCTCCAAGTTTTCGTTATTCATAAATAACACTATACTTAACATCTGGTTTCACAAAATTTTCACCAATCTTTGCTTTTTCAGACCTTAAAATTTAAAAATCTTAAAACTTCAGGTCACACACTTTTGAAATATCTTTAATGTATTGCTAGTTTACTGCTAATAAAGCTCACACCCACTGTTGGAAAGGAATTAAAATATCCTATTTTTAATAGGTTAGCCCTGATTGTTCATCTTATTGAACTTCCTTCATTAAGACAAATCATTGATATTGTTATCAAATGAGTCCATGCATTCTTTTATGTGTGCCTCAAAAGTACCTCTTCCTGCAGCAACCACATTTCTTACTGTACTTTTCCTTGAAAGTGGGCCCCAATGCCGGTCAGTCAGCAGAGCCTTTTTACACAAACAACAAAGACAAATGTAGACTCAGAGCACCATAGACTTGATTCCTCCACTTGACAACCAACTCTGATGGCTACTCTTTGGCTGCTGTTGGAAAGCATATAAGTTCTTAAAAAAATGTTTTGGCATTGTCTAACTTACCAAATGCACAGACTGTTGGTTGAGAAACAGTTGAACTCTTTGGTCGGTCAGTCATGACTGTCACACTGAACTGAGGCCATGCTTTCGCTCCACAGTTCCTCCAAGTTTTCAGAAACTCTGGGAAATAGGAAACATGTTAGATACTGGCAGGAGCGGTGAAGCCAAAGACGTGATCATCAACAATCCCATTTCTCTACATTGTGAGACAAATGCTGCTCCTCCACCAACTCTGACATGGTATAAAGATGGCCGACCTCTCACTTCCAGTGACCGAGTATTGATTTTGCCAGGTAAACACTGCCACATGGAAACACGAATCTCTGCCAAGTATGTCTCTTCTCATTTATTAGGCCAGTTCACTGTAATTTAACTGAAGTTTGGGTTGCTGGATGACATGTCTTCCATTTGTGGAATAGCCTACCTTGAGAATTTGGCAGCAGAACCCTTTAGCTCACTTTCTAAATCTAGTCCATAGTTGTAATCAACTTATGCAAGTTCTTGGACTTCTTCATGCCTCTCTGTATTGATGTCCTTAGTCAGTTTGGTTTCTATGCATCATTAATCTATATTCAAATGTATGCTTGTAAATAGCTATTATTTGATTTATTGATTAATTTGATTGCATTTTCATGAGCAATTATAAAGACTTAGTTTTAAATATTTTAATTATTTCATGGTTTGTGGATGGAAAGATGGTTAAAGTTTTTAGAATAATATTTTCAAGGCCTCAGTGTAATTATCACAAGTATTCAAATATCAGCGTTTGTTAAAACTCATAAATTGTACCTTTAGGGCCAATACAGTTTATAATATATGCAAAGTTAAGTCAACTGAAATAACTTTATAAAGTAAAAAATGAAAATGGAAGAAGTAGACATGGTAGCTCTATGTACCATATGACATTAATTGGTCAAGGCCTAGGAAAAATGGACTATGAAGCTTACGATGACAATAATCTAAACGAGGATGTGGATTTAGTACAAGTAATTTTTCATTAACTCTAAATTTCCTGGTTTTGGTTGTCGTACTATAGTTTTAGGAAGGATTATATTTCTATTATATTTAGATCTGTGAGTAAATGGTTTTAAGACTTCAACTTACCACAGTAGCTTATGAAAATATCCTATCTGTACGATAGCAGGAGATAAATAAAATGGCATGCAACAAAAAATAATTGGTGAACATAGATGTAAATTTTAATGTGAATGTCACAACTTTTCTCTAAATTTTATCAACATTAAAGTTTACAAATATGTAAGAACTTTTTTTCCTGGTATTTCACATGAACTCTCTAGTACAACAAAAAAGCTAATGTACACTTTATTCTTTAGAGCCCTGGATATGTGTATTTAAATGCACTTTTATAGGAAACATTGAAAACATCAGTTAAAAGTATTGGAAAACAGCAAGAACAAAGCATCACCATACAGCAGCGTTGAACAAAGCATCACCATACAGCAGCATTGAACAAAGCATCACCATACAGTAGCGTTGAACAAAGCATCACTATACAGTAGCATTGAACAAAGCATCACCATACAGCAGCATTGAACAAAGCATCACCATACAGCAGCATTGAACAAAGCATCACCATACAGCAGCATTGAACAAAGCATCACCATACAGTAGCATTGCCCCCGGATCATAATGGAGGGCTCAGAACAGCCTTCTCCCCTCTAGAAAAACTGACACCAGCAATTCATTTCCCAAAAATTCTGACTTAAAGTACAGTATCAGATCACTTTTTAGCAATGTAATATTGATTGGCTGTGAAAATGAATATTGTTGAAGTTAAAAATGGAATGATTAAAGAAAATGGGAACGTCGACAAAAACATAAAGAAATGTTTGTCATTCGAACGGGGGGGGGGGAGAAATGTAGCTCTGTTCATGATCTGCATTCACTCTAACATTTGGAGGAGTGACAGACTAGGATCTATATTTTCAGGAGGACGAGTGCTGCAGATTCCCCGGGCTAAGGTAGAAGATGCCGGGAGGTACACATGTGTGGCTGTGAATGAAGCTGGGGAAGACTCCCTTCAGTACAACGTCCATGTGCTCTGTAAGTTTGTTTTCTTTTGTTTATTAAGCATTTTCACTCTGAAATATTTTTCAATGACTAATGTTTAGAGGATATCACCTGAACACTTTAGAAACTACAACAGCAATAGATAATGATACTTCTAGGTACTACTGTCTTGTGTGCAAACTGAGAATGCATTAATCAGGACTTCTAAGATCTCAGATAACAAAAATGGAGGGAGGAAGAGAGTGGAAAGAGAAGGAAGGAGAGGGGGGGAGAGAGAGAGACAGAGACAGAGAAACAGAGACAGAGAGACAGAGACAAAGAGACAGAGAGAGAGACAGAGAGACAGAGAGAGAGACAGAGAAAATATGGATTACTGATTCACAAATTTGGTAAAGTCCTAGAGAAGAGTAATCTGCAAGCAGTCATTTCTGACATCTTGGCCCAAAAGAGGTCAAAACTATCCAGATTTTACCTTTCTATTTCTCCTGACTTTTTTTTATTATTGTTGTTAATGTGAGTTTCAGGTAGGTGGTTCCTTTGGGCAGCAAGGTAGACTTTAGCAGCGCTGAATTCACTTCTTCCCAGTTTCATAGTAAATGAAAGTTTTCCTGTCTGATATTTATAGGTGAAGTCCTAGAATTGACTGTTCTTCATGTGAATCCCCTATGCATCTGTGCGTCTACCACAGACACAGCATCCTAGTGAGGTAGCATTCTAGTGATGTGATCACATCCTTATGCCTGCTCTTGAGCCAGAACCATTCCCATCTGATACATGGACATCAAATGGAAGAAGTTTTTGTCCTTAAGACAAATAGTTTATTAGAAACAGAAGTTTATGTCTTGGAGGAGTCTAAGCTAGGGAATGGCCACAAGGATATATTAGAATCAATCTAGTCTGGTCTGTTTTCTATTGTGATAAAAAACCATGACCAAAAACCACCTTAGGAAGAAAGGGTTTATTCCACTTACCTATCCCAATGCACAGGCTATTAACTGAAGCTAAGGCAGAAGCTCAAGACAGGAACCAGGAGACAGAAACTGAAGCAGGAGCCTTCCTTTCAAGATTGCTGCTTACTGGATTGTTCCTTATGCCTTGCTCAGCCTTGCTTTCTTACATAGCCCAGGACAACCTGTATAGGGATGACACCTCCCTCAGTAAGCTGAATCTTTTCCCATCAATCACTAGTCAGGAAAATGTCCCCACAATCTTGCCTAACAGTACAATCCGATGAGTTCTCCTCAGCTGAGAATCCCCCTTCCCAGCTATGCCTCAGTTTTGTGCCATGTTGCCAAAAACCTAGCCAACACACAGTAAAAATGAAAAATTTTATACAGCAAATATTGACATAGTATGAGAGATTAGGCACTCATTTCAGAGTGTTACTGGGACTTTGGTGCCAGATGATTAAGACAATGATAACGAGATAATTAGAGTTCCTGGGAAAACAGGCAGGATTGAAGGGAAGGATGTCAACGTTGTTTCTAGTATGATAAATCTAACATGATCCCAGAATGTTTATGTAAAATACTGACCCAGCACTTAGACTTAAGGAAGCATCACAAAGGACAAAGACTAAACCCAGACTGCATCCAACAGCTGCCCCCAGACAAGTGACATTACAAGACAAGATTTCCAAAGAAAACCATAGGGAACCATTGGTAGATCAAAGAAGGAAAGCACAGTAGGAGGCAATCAAGGAATGAGGGAACCCAGTAAACTATGCCTGCATTCCAGTTGTTAGAAAAATTGTCAACTGATGAGCGTTAAAATGGGTTTCAGAAAATAAAAAGTCTTTGGCTTTGAGACTTAAGTCTGTGGGTGTAGGTTGTGTGATTCACTTCAAAACCACAAGGATAATCTTGAGCACTGATTAGACGCAATGAAATAAAATAGAGACAAGAGGTAGAATGGAGCTGACTGGCAAGAACAAATGTTAGAGATTTGAACTTACCCATAGACAAAGGGCAAAAAAGCTGGATACAAAGAAACCCATTACAATGTCGAGAATGTGTGTAGAAGGCAGGGTGGAGGAGTTGATAGTGTAAGGCCCAAGAATGTATATCAAAGTAATGGAGCAAGGAACCACAGGCTACCAAGCCTTTGTGGGCGAAGGAGAGCTCTTGGAGTAGAAAGAAAGGGGACATGATGAAGTGTATATCAAATATACTTAGCAATCCTTTTTAGTATGAGCATAAAATAAACAGGGTAAGGCTTGGGATGCCAGCCTGTGGCAAACAGAAGTCAGCAGTGGCTGCTGCGGAGATCTGATGGTTACCATAGGAACCACTGGACTCCATCATTGCTTTCCATCATCACCATCAGAATCTTGGAGACACGAGTGTTTAAAAAACACAGTGTGTCCTGTCTGGAAGCTGAAGTAGAAGTCATAGGTACACACTGTGGGTTCTGGGAAGCCACAGAGCTCCAAGTAGTAGCACCATAATGATGCATCACTGAAATGACACTGTGATGTGTGGGCTGGACATGAAGAAAGTAACCTGAAGAGAAGTGAATGGACTGATTGCAAAGAGGAAAAGTGGAAAGTCTAGAGTTTTCTATGCAAAGAACAAAGGTAGACATCCAATTTCATATTGTATTTATTTGAGAAATATCTATTGATTGCTCAGTATGACAGGTCCTGTGCTTGGACCAAGGATACAGCATAGAAGACAGAGGCTGTCAGTAAAATGGTGTAACTACAAATGTGAATACATACAAACTAACATTGAATTTCTGCTGTGTACTTTTTAGTATTATTTACTATAAAAATTTTCAACTTAATCGTTAGAAAACAAATACCATAAGGCTGAGTCCATAGTAAACATACACTGGTTATAGAAACCCTCATGTGTTTTAACAGTGTAACAAAAATTAATCAAACTTGGCAATGAATCACTTTCTTTGAAAATAAATATCTTGTTTTACAAGTGTTGCCAATACAATCTTCCAATTCACTGTACCATTCCAGATTTTACTCTACAGATAATGTATGAAAGTGAAATTTTCAAAAGTGAAATGAATATAAATTATAGAGCACTGTTTTAAATGTGTAGGGGAATATAGCACAGAACTTCTCAGACTTTATGTAATATGCTTGAGTAACATCTGGGGAGCTTTTTCAACCATTCGTTCCTTGGCCCTTCTCAGAGATGGCTATGGAGGAGGTGTGCATGAGGTTCATGGATATGATGTCTAATCAAGCTTCCAATGATATGATGCCTGTACCACTGATGCTGAGGCTGGAATAGCCAGATTATTATTCCCTTACAAAGTCTAACTCTTAATATCACAGATACACTCTAAAAGCTGTAACTCATCTGGCTTGTCCTGATGACAAAATGGTGTAGCCTGTCTTACTAAAGCCGTTGTTGCCCATCAGAATCTCTCTGTCACAACTATTCCTTAGTGCCACCAGTTATCAAGGGAGCAAAGAGTGATCTGCCAGAAGAGGTCAGCGTGCTAGTGAACAAGAGTGCACAGATGGAATGTTCATCCAGCGGTAGCCCAGCACCAAGGAATTTCTGGCAGAAAGATGGACAGTCCTTGTTAGAAGATGAACATCATAAGTTCCTTTCTGATGGCAGGATTCTTCAGGTAAGGGAGGAAAAATCTAATTTTAAAACAGTGTTTTGGGCATCGTGATGATTGTCTTCCAGATTGATAAAAGTATTAGTTTATGAATGTATTTATTCAGATCATTAACCATCAACCACATAATAGTATTCTCTACTCAGTTCCTGCAATTAGAAATGACCACAGTGGTTTTTTGTGTAAATTCTTCCAGAATCTCTATACATACACACATTCCTGTTTAACAACATAATCTTTGATTTAAAAAAAAAACTATTGTTGCAATCTTTCCATTGAATGTATGTGATGAGAACATTCTAGGTGGCAAAGGCTTACTACAGAGTAAATCTGTTTTGTGATGGCACAGGCAGTAAGACGTCATCATTTCACCCATGTAAATATACTGTACTGCTATTTATCAATTGATATGTTCATTTGTTTCCATTCAAATGTCCTAAAAGAAAGTTGGGATGTGTAGACATATATCAGTTCTTTTGTTAGGATAGAGTGTAATTAAATTACTAGCAAACTAATAAAAATATCTCCTTCCAGCTCTTAAATCCAAGAATAAATATGGGTTCAGATCAAGTTCTTTTTTAAAAAAAGGCAAGATCACTACTTATAAACTTGAAATTTTTAAAGGATTATCTACATTTGAATATATCTACTTGATAACCATACAGCCTACATGTTTTTATGTGTAGAGACCAAAATGCCTAAATGTTTCTATGTTATATGTATATGTAGATGGAGCTTTATAATAAACATTCTGTTCTATAAGAGCTAAGTACTACTACATAAAACAATCTCCTTCAAAACCCAATAACTTAGCACAATAAGAATTTACTTAGCTTGTCAGCCCACTGTTCCTATAGATGGTATTTCAGATCTCAGCTGGGCTTATTCAAGTGCCTGTAGAGCTGTGGATTGAAGGCCTGTTGGAGTCTTAGAATGCAGTGGGAGTCAGTGTTCTCCCTCATCCTGCAGCAGACAAGTCCTGCTTCCTCACATGGTAGTGGCAGAATTTCAAATAAAGTGAGCAACCCTGTAGACACTTGTGACGAACTCAAGTGAGATAGCACCATTGCCTGGCTCATTCTTCTGGCAAGAGCCATTCACAAAGCCGCCTCTTAGAAAGAAATTCCAAATTGCTTTACAGACTTACAGACATGGAAGTAGGAAAATAATTTGGAATAATTTGCAATCAAAATACAACAGGTATATGCAAAAAAAAATCACCTTTCTGATTGTAAGTTTTATTCATAAATATGTGTGTGCTTGACCTAATGAAAAGCAGCACCAGCGATAGCGTATACAGCAGTCTCCTGCCTTTATGCTCATCTGGCATTTAGCAGAAAGAATGGATCTTGTTTGCTCTAAAAGGCAAAATATTACAAGTTCCTTTATTAACAATTCCAGTTGCTATCTCTCCATTTTTCTTTAGATTCTAAATGCTCAAATAACAGATACCGGGAGGTATGTGTGTGTCGCGGAGAACACAGCTGGGAGTGCCAAGAAATACTTTAACCTCAATGTTCATGGTAAGAGTTCATGGCCCTGACATCTATTAGGGTCTGCTTGAAAAGGCAAGGAAACCAGGCTTCGGAGTATACAGCCTGTGTTCTATTTCTAACTTGATCAATGTATGAAGACTGATTCATTCACTCTCCTCTCTCTTTCCTCCTACAAAAGCCAGCAGGAATTCCAGAATATAAACCTTCTAGGCAGCTCACTTTATACTTATTTTCCCCCAGGACAGAGGGTCTCAAACTGTGGGTTATGACCCCTTTGGTGTCGCATATCAGATATCCTGCATGTCAAATATTTAAATTACAAATTCATAACAGTAGCAAAATTACTGTTACATAATAGCAATGAAATAATTTTATGGTTGGGGGGTCACCACAGCATGAGGAACTGTATTAAAAAGGGGCAGCATTAGGAAGGTTGAGAGCCTCTGCCTCAGGAGAAAACATGTATGAAAGGCTATGTGTCCACGTGAAAGTAAAGATGGCTGTGTGTCTTCTGCTCATGGAAGTGTCATCTTCTGCCCCTGTCTTCAAGTGCAGAGTTACATGGACTACATCCTTTGAGTGTGCAATACACTCCCTGAATGAGAAAAGACCACCTTGTAGAGTCAAATAATTCCTTTTAAAAAGCATGCATATCTAAATTGTGTTAAATTTAAGTTTTCACACATAACAGACACTCCACAATTATTGTTTTACTAAAAAAAAAAAAAAAGCAAGTAGAGGAACTGGATGTCTATCATAATAAGGCAATATAGCTGCTTTAAAAAGTATGAATTAGAACAATGAAAATCATTATAAGATCTACTTTGCATGAAATTTTAGTTCATTTCAGGAAAATCTAAAATGGGTAATTTTTGTATCATTTCAAAAAGTTTCCATTTGCAGCTGGAAGGATGGTTTGGTGGTAAAGAATATGAACTGCTTTGTAGAGAACCTGAGTTTTCGGCACCTACATGGGGTGGCTCACAACCTGAATACCCATACTCATGGGTCCATACCCCTCTACACACAAATACACATAATTAAAAATTTTAAAAAGTAAAATGTTGTTTTCAAAAGTTTTCATTTGCCATGATAACATGTTCTTTTTGGAGTGATGTATGAGGCATATTAAACATTCTGATATTTGCTATTTGTATGATAAATCTCCTTTACATATCTCCTATCTTTATATTCCTCCCACTTACAACTTATAAGGCACATTATAGGTGCTTATTGAAGACATTTTAGGTGTTTTAGTGAGAAGCTCTTAACTGGGCAAGTTATTCATTGTTTCTAAGTCTTTGCAGTGGGAGGGACAAAACCTGAAGCATCCTCAGGAAGTGCTCTGCTTCTGAGCACAAAGCAAGTGACAATCCATGAACAAATGCGGTCATTATAAAAGTACATGCTCTTATCTATAGGGCACAACATATATTAAAACATAAACATGTTGAGGAGCCAGGGGGATGGCTCAGCCAGTAAAAGCCTTACTCTACATGAGTTCAATCTCTGACACCCACATAAAATTCTACTTGTAGCAGTGCATACCTATAGTCCAAGCCCAGGAGAAGTGGAGACAGGAGTCTTCCTGGGGCTAGCTGGCTATTGGTTTTGCTCAACTGGTAGGTTCCAGGTCACCGAGAGGCCCTAACTAAAAGGAGGATGAGACATTAACAGCAATGCAGCCTCCCCTTTGAGCCCATGTTCCTGAATCATTCTGTTGTGTGAAATTTCTAATCTCTCTATATATAGTAAGTGGCACTCTCCTAACTGCTTGATGGATACCAGGTACTAAGTCAAGTGGGTTTTGCCCATTATCTCTAGTGATTATCTCAATGATTACCAGTCATTTGCTGGCTTTTGATTCCTATCTCATAGATGAAAATGTAAGAACCACTAAGCTTGAGAAACGTGTCCCAAGTTACTCCATTCACAAATGTATACCCAGTGTCTGCACAGGCAGTTTGATTCAAGACATTGACTAATTGCTCTCTACTTAGGGATACTCTCTCTTGTGTAATATATGCTGAATTTTACATCTACACTGTATCTATATCCAGGTCACTTCCTATGGCTGGAGGAAATCTTGGAGTCAGGGTTATTGATGGAGTTATACATTCATACTCCTAACATGAGCCGGGTCTTCCTTACTGTGAAGGTGACCTCTTCTTATCTTATTACCCCAGACCACTATCCTATACCTTTACTTTTCCCTCAAATGTCAAGTGAGTCTTGTCTTAGTCTGCTCTGTGTGGTTTTAACCACAGAAATTAAGTTTTTTATAGTTCTGGGAGCTAGGAAGTTTAAGAAGGTTCTAGAAGTGTGTGTTTTCTGAAGAACTCACTTCCCAGCTTCTAGATTGCACCTTTGTCCTCATGTGCCCTCACATTGTCTTTCCTGTGTGCATGCCTGTAGAGAGAGTTTGTTCGCAAGTCTTCTGGAGTTTCTTCATTTAATTTATCATTTTATTTAATTAAAACATAGTTACATCATTCCTCCCTTGCTCTTCCTACACCACCTAGATTCATTCCCACATCCTCTTTATTATATAACTATATCCATACAAATGAGTACATATATTAAAAACAGCAGTCTGCATCTGTTTGGTGTTGCGTGCATGTGTATGTTCCTAAGGCTGACCGCTTGGTAGTGGAAAACCAATCTGGGGTTCATCTCTATGAAAAACTGATTCTCCATCTTTCTGCAGTTCCTGATTGTTGACAGAGCTTCATCTAAAGATGAATTTCGATGAGATTTCCGTGGTCTATATTAGAATACCAACTGTTGTTAGAGTTATTCCCATCTTGTTTGGAAGCTATGTGGTTGATACTTCATGACTGTAGCTTTCTTGTCATAGTTGGAAGGCACAATCTCACAGCAGTCAGGCTCCTCTGGCTCTTGAGCTCTTTCTTCCCCCTGTTTTCATGTTCTCTGAGCCTTAAGTGCAGGAGTTGTGCTGCAGATGTAATAATCCTATAATCGATTGTTTTCTGCATTTGAGTAGTTCTGGCTTTTTGTAATCATTCTCCTGCTGCCAAAGGAGCTTCCTTGATGAGGGTTAATGTGGTAGTTTCTCTTCTTAAAGGACAGTAATCCTAAATAATTAGGACCATGCCCCAGGACCTCACTGAATAGGAATAAGTTCCTCAAAGGGCCCCTTTCCAAACACAGCTGCCCTGGGAATTAGGGCTTGACCTTCTGAATCTAGAGGACACGTTCGGTTCTCACTCATTTCTCCCAACTGACGTTCACGAGCCTTTCGATTCTTAGGCAGTATAGGGAATTGGCTAAGCAAAAGACACTGAGAGCTTGGCTGCTTCATTTTCAGACCTGACTCTTCCAAGAACAAGCCTCAGCAGCTTGGGCAAGATGCTAATCTTCTACATCTCAGCATCCCTATTTATGATACTAAGAATTGTGTCTAACTCGTAGGTGTGTGAAAATCCAATGGAAAGTGTTCTACACAGTGTCTGGCATAGGTCTGTCACCAAGAAACCTGCAGCTCTATTTCTATCAGATTTTTAGCAGCATTGACCAACTTTGCCGATTGTGTGTCCCTCCTTGTGAGGCCTAGCACAATGTCTGGGATGCATTAAGAATTCAAGAACTATTTAGCCAATGAACAAATACTAGAGTTAATCAATGGATGAAGCAATCCAAACCACATAATGTTAAAAGAAAAAGGGAGTTTGCCTTCTTGGCACTTGCTTCTGATACTGAAACCTGAATTTTAATTTTAAACCTCAATTTTAACATAATATAGCAGATACAATAGTGTTTATTGCTTGTATTCATGGTTTCCTCTTTCTGAGCAAAACTCACTTCTACTTTTACTTTTGTTGTTTGCATGCCCACTCCTGCTCTGTGTCCTCTTTCCCCTTCATAGGAAATTAATTAAATGTGGACGACACCTTCTGTGGGGTCTTTGTGTTGTTGTTGTTGTTATCATTTTTAGTTGTTTTTTTTTTTTGTCTTACAGTTTATAGTTCAGTGTTTTCAGAAACAAAGAATCACTACATTGATACCAATTGATTACTTTTGAAAATTCTGCTTACACTGAAAGTAACAGTCAACAGTGATGTGAACTTCCATACTTGTTCTCAAGTTGTTGTCTCTACATGTCAGTCATTCAAGTACTTGGAACAGTACTGTGTCTCTCACTGCTGCAAAGTACATCCTCATTTTCCTTTGTTTTTTTTTTTATTAGATATTTTCTTTATTTACATTTCAAATGTTATCCCCTTTTTTTCTGGTTTCCCCTCTGAAAACCCCTGATTCCCTCTTTTCTCCCCCTGCTCACCAACCCGGCCACTCCCTCTTCCTGGTCCTGGCATTCCTCTACACTGAGGCATAGAGCCTCATTTTTAGTTTTTGAGATAGTCTTACTATGTAGCCCAGGCTAGACTGAGGCTATGTAGACCAGACTGGCCACACATTCACAGAGTTACACCTAATTCTGCCTCCCAAGTGCTGAAATTAAAGGCATTGACCACCACATCTGACACACTATGAAACATCAAGTCTCACATCTGCATATTTTATGATGTTCATAAATGTCAGGTAATCATTTATATTGATCTTTCTTATTCTCCTTTTTGTCTCTAATACTCTTACTTTTTTATTCTTTAATGTTGTTGACCAATAAACAACTATGCTGTTTATTTCTTACCATGTTTGTTTCTCTTGAAAGCTGCATGGAATTGAATTGCAAAGATAATCTGTATGGTATGCTGAAGTTCTGAAGTTAAGCCTTTAAATTATTTTTGCTATAATAAGAAATAAAAATAAACATCATATAAAAAAACAAAATTATCCAAACTACTTGCAACCATCAGGTTGTTACATTGTACTTTGAAAAACTACATGCTTGGACTGACCAGAAATTTTTTGACTTTAAAAATTTGAAGCAATCTTTCACTTCAGAAAAACACCTGATGGACATGGGTTTGATGATGTCATTAGAGATTTTATTAAAGACCACTGGGTATTTAGCAGAATCAATTGGTTGTAACTTTTTACAGACCACAAGAAATTAGAATATATGTCTCTGATACTGTCAAAGTTCACTTTTAATATATATGTATACTTTTACAGTTCCCCCAAGTGTCATTGGTTCTAACCATGAACATCTCTCTGTGGTTGTGAACCATTTCATCTCTTTGAACTGTGAAGTTTCTGGTTTTCCCCCTCCTGACCTCAGCTGGCTCAAGAATGAACAGCCTATCAAGCCAAACACTGATGTTCTCATTGTGCCTGGTAAGGAGCTTACTCATCTCAGAAGGTGGGCTTCCCTCCCCATTTTAAAACAAAGATCATTTCAACTCAGTCTCTTTCCAAAGCTGAGTCTCACTCCCTTTGTTCACAGTAACCGAGTAGAGCCATTAGAGTAGACATGTACAGTAATGGAGTCTTCAACAAGTTATGAAATTAAGGATCAGAAATTTTGGGGGCTCCTTAGCGTAATGGTAAATAGCCAGTGTAAAATCTTATCAGTTGTTTTCAGTGAACTGGAGTTTTCTTGCGTGTGGATGATCGGTAGTTAAACATGTAGGTAGGTGATAGAGGTGTGCTAGAGAGTGAGGGCCAGCATCAGGCTCAGAAATTAAAGGTACTTGCTATAAAGGCTGACCACCTGAATCCAATCCCCAGGACCCACGTGGTGGGAAAAAAGAGACACTATTCCCACAAGCTGTCCCTTGACTCCTGCCTACTCTAGCATACTACATTCATTCAAAACTAATTCATCAATGAAAAATAAAATTTAAAAAAGAACAGGCAGTGAGCAATACATCCTTGAATGAACAGACAGAGTTCAGATGTCGTGCTGTAGCCTCTGCCTCACATGCACTCAAGACAGCTATAACTACAGCCCAACACTGGCAGATGACATCATGTAGCAATGTCAAAAGCTGGATTCACCTGAGGTAAAAAGATGACAGATTACAGAAGAACTAACCATCACTTCTGTATCATGGGAAGTTTAAACTCAGAAAGCACTCGCTCAATTGCCGAGACCCTCATGACCGAAGGAGAGAAGCAACTCCCACATGTTACACTCTGACAGGTGAATGCACTTGCACATGCGTGTGTGCATGCACATGTGTGTGTGTATGTGAGTCTGTATACACATTCTCATGCACACATACACACACACACACACACACACACAATGTAATAGCAACACAACTTAGAACAACCTCTATATCTGCCTTTACATTATATTTTCCCCAGGTGGTCGAACTCTACAGATTATTCGGGCCAAAGTATCAGATGGTGGAGAATACACCTGCATTGCTATCAACCGAGCTGGAGAAAGCAAGAAAAAAGTTTCATTGACTGTTCATGGTGTGCTTTTACTCTCTCCACAATATAATTTCATTTCATTTTATATTTTCTAGCTAAGCGACTTGATGAAAAAATAATTTGAATCTTCTTGTTTCCCACCTCAGTGCCCCCAAGCATCAAGGATCATGGCAGCGAGTCTCTTTCTATAGTTAATGTCAGAGAAGGGACCTCAGTGTCATTAGAATGCGAGTCAAATGCGGTGCCCCCTCCAGTCATCACCTGGTCTAAGAACGGGCGGATGATACTGGATTCTACCAACGTGGAGATTTTAACTGGTGGACAAATGCTACACATCAAGCGAGCTGAGGTGCATCTTTGATCCTTGTTTGCGTGTCGTACCTCCACAGTGGGGTTGTGGAAGAGATAACTGGAAGAGATCTCCTCCCCTTACCACAGTGAACAATGCTGTTCATGGAAAAGTGCATGGTCGATGCCATTGAATTTATTGTCACTGAAAACAAAGAAAGAAACAGGGTTTCTGAAGGCGCCTAGAAGCGGGGCAATTGAGCAGAAAGATGACTGATGACTTAATCTACTCCTGAACCTTGTGATTGGTCATCTATCACTTAATGGAGCACATACAATAGTATCTTTTTCTTTTAGGTGTCTGACACAGGCCAGTATGTATGTAGAGCTATAAATGTAGCAGGACGGGATGATAAAAATTTCCACCTCAATGTATATGGTGAGCATCTGCCTCCAATACAACTCTTCTTCCCCTAGATATACAAATGAAAGATCATGCCTTGAATTAACTTAATGGTGGTGTATGGTCTTCTTCTGTCTTTTGACAGTGCCTCCCACTATTGAAGGGCCGGAAACAGAAGTAATTGTGGAGACAATCAGCAATCCAGTGACACTGACTTGCGATGCCACTGGGATCCCGCCTCCCACCATAACATGGTTAAAGAACCACAAACCTATAGGTAACACACTTGGACATGTTTGTGGTTGTCTTGCTTTGCCCATAATTCACTACATTTATAAATTAGCAGACTCTCAGTCTTGTGTTCACAGCTGCAGTTAGTTCAAGAAAGTCTTATACCCTGAAGTATAAATTTATCAAGTAGACTCCTGAGTAAACACTTGCTCTGTTAAGGTACTGAACAGTGAAGCAAGGGCCTCATGCATTCAAGGGGAGGCCACTGCCACTGCAGTTTACCTCAGCATTCCAACAATTTTGTCTTTTTTTTTAAGGCACAATCTGCCTAAGTAGCCCAGGGTGGCCTTGAGCTCTCAGTACACTTGACTGCCTCTCAATTAGCTGAGATTATAGACCTGAATGTACCATGATAAAGGGAGGGTTTTTTTTTTTTTTTTTTTTTTTTTTTTTTTTTTTTTTTTTTTTTTAGTTTTTCATGTTTCAAAAAAAATCTCAATAAAAAATACAAAGGAAAAACTTTTAAGAAATGTATATTTGTAAGCCAGGCAGGGGTGGCACATGCCTTTAATCTCAGCACTTGGGAGGCTGAGGCAGGTGGATTTCTGAGTTTGAGGCCAGCCTGATCTACAGAGTGAGTTCCAGGACAGCCAGATCTATACAGAGAAACCCTGTCTCAGAAAAAAAAAAATGTGTATTTGTTACATGAAGAGGGTGGCTTTCAATGTGATTTTTTGATCTCTTGCCTCTTTATTTCTTCCTGTAGAAAATTCTGACCACCTTGATGTTCACATTTTGTCTGGAGGAAGCAAACTGCAGATTGCCCGACCTCAACGTTCAAACAGTGGAAACTACACATGTGTTGCATCCAATATGGAGGGAAAGGCTCAGAAAAACTATATCCTTTTCCTCCAGGGTATGTTAACTATACTGTAATCTGTCCCCACTTCCTTTGTCTTATACCATTCAGAGTACAAAATGGCCTGGATTAAAAGAGACCATTGATCAGAGACTCAGATATTTCGAGGTCATTGAAAATATTGACACCTTTTGTCATGCACTTACCAGTGCTTTCTATTTTCATGGAAAAATACATAAATCTGGGGAGGAAAAACATAGAATTTAGGATATCTCTGTCTGTTTATTTATTCAAAGTATTACATTTTGTGGCATATTCTATAGAACAGCAATTCTTTATTTGGTATAATTTATCTTTAGACTAAGACTATGTTTTTTTTAATAGATGTGTAAGATTTAATTCTTGAGATTGTGCTATGATTTGATCATGGGTGTTGGAATAGGTAACTTTCAATTAATCAGGAGTCTTGAAAATTTTTGTCCTGAGAATAAGGAATGTTAACTGACATGGAGAATATTTAATCATCTGTGCCTGCATGGTAGTATAGTGTCGAGGACTACAGGGAAACCTGGTTGAGTTTTGATTTTCAGCAAACCTCTGAGTGAGGCATTTGATTCAAAATGATAGAGAGCCTTGCTTCCTGATTCCCTTACTGCTACTAGAGAATTTCTAATAAATTATACCCTGGGTCTTCAATATATCTGTTGTTGCTGTATTAAAGCTAACACCCTGAAATTATAAGAAATTTGATTAGTAGTCTGTACAATCACCACTGATGCTTTGAGCTTTCAGAGACAGAAAGGGGAAAAATGGCTATTCAGAGATGCAATATCTTACTGGGCTGGCAGTGTCTAAGTGAGGAAAAGCATCTTCCACCAAGTCTGAGGAGAGAGCCTATGGAGCCACGTGGTGGGAAGAGGGGCACTTCCCACAAGTTGTCCTCTGACTTCCATACATGCACTGGGGCACACATGCACTCATATATACTCACATACACAAAATAAATAAAATGCAATCAAAATTGAAGAAAAATAAATAAATTGTATGCTTGACTATACATAATCATCAATAATAACTGATATAAATCATAAGGTATGCTGGTGTGATCAAACCTAAATTTTCCTAAAATTCATTTTAATATATTTATATAATGTCTTAAAACTAGGGGAAATGCACACACATGGGCCCTAATTTGGACATGTCTCAACAGTATATCTAGGGACAAATTTTTTAGCACCCTTCTGAAAACAGCAAACTTCTGCTAATTTGTTACAATGATCCGTGGTTGGCTAGAATGGCATTTAAGAGATGAAACACAGCTGTCGGCCGCCTTACCCGTCCAGCAGAAATAAGGAGGCAAACATGAGCTCTTCTCCAAGCAGATTTTATTCAGGAACCCTTATTTTACTTCTTCTTAATAATATCTCTAATCTCTATAATCTCTATTATCTCTCTCTCAGCCTCCCTAGTAGCTGGGACTACTGGCGTGTGCGCCACCACCGCCTGGCTCATAATAATCCTCTCTCAAGTAGAATCTAGAAGCCTCCAGCCTTTACAGGTTAAATACTTTTCCTGGTCCCAATCAGCATCAGCTACGTGGCAAAGCATAATAGGCTGCAGGAAATTCATACCAGCTTGAGTCACAAACTGGAGGCACTCAGCTTCTCCAACTAATGGCTTGATTATCAATGCTCTCTGCTTTGGCCAGAGACCAGGTGTTCAATATAGGGTGGCAGCTGCGGTTCCCCACACACAGCTGTGTTCGTAAATGTTTAATAGTTGACTCACCAACAAAAACGATCCTGATTCATAGCCATGATGAGTTAGTCTCCTGGCATGTCTATGTCCAGCATGGCCTGATTCCAGCTGTCATAATGGCAGTAGATATGGGGTAGAGAAGCCGTGGCAGATAGGCTCCTGGGAACAAATATGAGCTGCTCCTGGCTTGTCTCTATAGTTCCGTAGAACAGAAATATTAATGGGTTCCTTTCTGACCTTTAAAATTTTGTACTTCTGACATGTAGCTGTTTTGCCTAAGTGTATGTCTGTACCATGTGCATATCTGATGCACAGAGCCCAGAAGGAGACATCAGACTCCTAGGACCCAGAGCTACAGTTGGTTGTGAGCAACCATGTGGGTGCTAGGAAACGAACCTGGCTTTTTTGATCATTAATATCTTTAATACACACCACAGATGACTAGATGAAAAGAAAAAGCAGAAACCATTGAAGCTTGAAAAGCAAATAAAAGCATTGATTTCCCAGAATAAATAATAATTAGACAATAGACAAATAATACGAATACTTTCCTGAGACTTTACACCAAAATGTTTTAAAAGTTGATTAACCTGAACTATATGAATTACATACAATCCACTGGGGCTTAATCTAAGCATGATGCCATTGAGTTACCTACAAGATAAATCTGCCATCAGTTCCTGTGACTAAACATTTACAGGAGTATCATGAACATTGAAGAAATTCTGTGCCTCTATATTTCCCATTTAAAAGTAATTCATAAAGGTAACTATAGGCCAGTCCTAATCTAGGAAGAATTCTGAATTAGAAATGATGTGTTTGGTGCCAGTTAGGTGGATCATCAAGTAAAAGTACTTAGCATCAAACCTAATGACCCGAGTTCAGTCCCTGATACCTACATCGTATAAGGAGATACACAGCTCCCACAGGTTGTCCTCTGTGCTCCACATACCTGAACACACCAGAGAACAATGTGTGTGTATTTACACACAGAGACAAAAAATGTTACAAGAAAGGAATGGTATGGTGTATTATTCCATCACATTCATTGGAGTGTATATCCTTATACTTTCTTAATGAAAGTCTTATTTCTCTTAAGTCCCTCCAAGTGTTGCCAGTGCTGAAGTGCCAAGTGAAGTCAGTGTCCTCCTTGGAGAAAATGTTGAGCTGGTCTGCAATGCAGATGGCATTCCCACCCCTCATCTTCAGTGGCTTAGGGATGGAAAACCCATAGTGGATGGCGAAACAGAACGAGTCCGGTATGTTTAAAACAATGCTTTCATTATAAATTATACAGTATTCTACAGTGCTCTGATTTCACACGAATAGTACCAATGTCTGTTCTAGTTTGCTTTCTGTTGATATAATAAATACCATGGCCAAAAATATTTCTGGGAGGGAATAGTTTATTTCCTTTTACACCTTAGAATCTGTCATGAAATGAAGTCTAGGTAGGAAATCAAGGCCAGAAGCTGGGGGCAGAGGAGGCACTGAAAGAGACCATGAAGATTGCTGCTTCCTGCCTTGTTCTCATAGCTTGCTCAGTCTGCTTTCTTATACAACCCAAGACCACCTCCCCAGAGACAGTGCTGCCAATAAACTTTACACAACAATCACTAATCAAGAAAATGCTCTCTAGCTGGGCAGTGGTGGCACACACCTTTAATCCCAGCACTTGGGAGGCAGAGACAGGTGGATTTCTGAGTTCGAGGCCAGCCTGGTCTACAGAGTGAGTTCCAGGACAGCCAAGGCTACACAGAGAAACCCTGTCTCAAAAAAAAAAAAAAAAAAAAAAAACCAAGAAAATGTTCCCATAGAAATGGCCACAGGAAAATCTGGTGGAAGCATTACTCAGTTAAGGCCCCCATTTCCAGAATATGTCTAGGCTGTGTAAAGCTGAAACAACCAGCACAGCTTCGGTGTCGTTAAACCTTAGCCATCACTTATTTACAAATAGAAAAGAATTAAGTTTTGAGCTTTGAATACAGAAATCCTCTTTAGATAGTTCTCCAAAGTTGATTGTGTGTGTGTGTGTATGTGTGTAGGTCAGTGTTGGGAGGGAGATAAAGAGGGAGAGAAGGGACCTTATTCATTAATTCTGATTATAAAATCTCAGACACCGGTCCATCAAAATATTATGCAACAACTGTCACTGCATATATTTTTCTGGTTTGAGAATGTCTTTAACAAATCCATGTCATAAAATAATTAATTCTTTCCTTGTTAAAGTCAAGCCAATCTCATCCCAGGAGAATAGCCAATATGCGAAAGTCGTCAATACTCCTAGCTGCCGGTTTTTGTCTTAAAGTTATCAAGCAGCACGAATGCAGGTGTGATGGCCTGATTATAAGAAAGACACAATAGCATCATATTCCAGTTCATGGTTTGCTCACATCCACTTTGAGCTGATCCTTATTTATCTTTCTACAGAGATGAATAGCAACGCCACAGGCGTTTCACGTTCCTTGAACACATTTCTCCAGAAGAAAAAGTTTACAGTCTCATAAAACTATTTCAACACAAACACATCTATGCACATATGCCAGAAAAATCATAGGCATAGACAAACATGTACTATCAAATTTATAATTTTATCCAGTATTGTAGCAGTTTCTTTTCTAGCCAGTGAATTGAATACATAAAACCGAATACAATAAGCATCATTTTCCTTGTAGTCATTTTGTATTAAAATGTAAGTATTTGTCCCCTTTACCAGATAATGTTTTCAAAAATATTTGGGCATTTTATTTATGTTATGTGAACAAATATGAATAATTACCAAGTGTCTAGTTATTTTGATTAAGTGGATAGTGGGCATCTTTCAGACTCCGTGGGACCTAAGATCCTAGATTGGTACCTGGGAAGTTGGAACTCTAAATTCCTAAAGCTGCTTTTTGTTGCCTCCACTTGACTGATACCCTCATTACTGCCTGATGGTGCTAGAGACATCTAGGTAGAATGATTTATCAGGGCCACTTGTTTTTAAAGTCAACTTAGTGCCATTGACTGTGACAGCCTGCAATTTTAGTTTGCAGTATATTTAAATTTATGGAACTTTAAATTTCACATGTTGAGAAAAGTATAACTACATTCAAATAGTACACTTTCAATATCATCCTCCAAATGTGATACTTAATAGTACACTGTAGTAGAAATTCATAATCAGAGGTGCTAATGAAATAACTATTCTTAAAACAGTTGTAGATAACATTTTAGACATCCTAAAGCATAGAATGTTTTGTTTGGTAATTAATGGTATGTAAAGAAAATGATGTAACAATCTTAACTTAGATATATTTTGTTATCTAATTTCATATTTATCATTTACTTTTACATAATTAAAGAAAAACACTTTAGCCACTTAAAATTCTTCAGAATATATCTATATATATCAAATTTTCATTGTCTAGATAACTCATATTTGTCACTAAGATATAACATTCTAAGGCTGAGAGAGAGGCACCTCTGTCTGTCATATTTCTAACCTGACTTTGTTTTCTTCTTCTCAGAAGGAGATGATGGACATGAAAATGGTTTCTGTGTAATTTTAGTTTCCTAAAACTGCCATCAGTTTCTGTGGCTCTGACTTTCATATGTTTATTTGTACTTGTGAAATAGGGTTAAATCATTCTACTCAAAGTGAAGGCATTGTGTTATAATGGCATATATTTTTCAGAGGACATAATAAAGTTAAATGAGTTTTTCAGATCCTATCCCCACAGTGTCTCTGTCTTGACTTTTCCCACAGCGTCACCACAGATGGGAGCACATTAAACATTTACAGAGCCCTCACGTCTGACATGGGGAAGTATACATGTGTGGCTACTAATCCTGCTGGAGAAGAAGACCGAATATTTAACTTGAATGTCTATGGTAAATATGAAATGCCACCAAGTTTTGACTTTGCTACCTTAAGAATCCATTGATAGGCCACAGGTGACTAGAACATTTAAATGAAATCTAATATCCATGACATTTTCTTTTGGGATACAAAGCAGAAGCAAAAGCAATTACTGTGCAAATGATTTGAACTTATATATCTTCTCTCTCGTTCACTATGTGCATTGCATAGTTCCACCTAAAATCCGTAGTAATAAAGAAGAGGCAGAGAAGCTGATGGCTCTGGTAGACACATCAATAAATATTGAATGCAAAGCCACGGGGACACCTCCACCGCAGATCAACTGGCTGAAGAACGGCCTTCCTCTGCCCATCTCTTCCCACATTCGCTTGCTGTCAGCAGGGCAGGTGGTCAGGTTAGATGGCATTGTGTGTCCTTTCCTAAGTGCTTATGCTAACAATGGTTGACAACTCTTCTTTCACCTACACAACATTCAAGACATGCTTCTCCCTATGCTTTTATTATTGCTATTCCATTCCATATGCATTCAGAAGGGGGGAAATAAGGAATCAAACATGGAAGAGGCTTGTATTCTTGTTTAAATGTTTGTTTTAGTAAAACAAACTTGCACAAAAGATCTTGAGAGATGAATTGTTATCAAGTTTATAATTTTAAGATATATATTTTAAGCACAGTGTTACATGACAAGATGGGAGGTTGTTGATGAGGTTCATTGGATTTTCATGCTACCATTTTTCTCTGTTAATGTGTTTGAAAAATATTCATCTAGCAATTATACTGTACTCTCAGTGGTTTGTCATTACTGCCTTCAGCTCTATGCAAACAGTTGCAGTTGGAGATTTTGTAATAATGGTCACAAGTTTCATATCTAAGAATTTTCAGTATACATTTTATTCTATTGTCTGTTTATAAATCATAATTATGTTATTCTTGTATGTTAAAAGGATTGATTATAAAATGCTGGGTCCTGTTTTTGCAGGATCGTGAGAGCTCAGGTGTCTGATGTTGCTGTATATACTTGTGTGGCCTCCAATAGAGCTGGGGTAGACAGTAAGCACTACAGCCTTCATGTCTTTGGTATGTCCCAGAAATGATTTTACTACTTTACTGCAAGTTTAGTAGCATTGAGAAGCATGCCTTTAGAAACTGACTTCCTCTAAGACTTGTAAATCCAACATTCCTCTGTCAAAAGTAATTAGTGAAAAATATATCTCTACTAGGGAAGACTGTGTTTTCTCCCTGATGGAGTCCATATCTATTGGTCTACACTGTCTGTCAAAGTTCTCTTCTAATACAGAGTTAGTCAGATGTAAGGAGGCAGAAACTGAAGCAGAACCCCAAAGGAATGTTACTTCTTGGCTTGTTCCCCATAGCTAGTCCAGCGTGCTTCCATATACAATCAGGATCACCTACCTGGGGCTGGCACTGCTCACAATGGGCTGGACCTTCCTATAGAAATTACGAACCAAGGAAATGTCCTGCAGACATACCTACAAACCAATCTAATGGAGACAATTCCTCAATTGAGGTTCTCTCTTCTCAAGTGACCCTAGTTTGTGTGGACAAAACTAACCAGAATAATGCCTCTCTTTGTGCAGTGTTCCCAGCTCTTAAAGGGAGTTGTGGATATGATTTGCTTAGGGATGATCCTTAACTTATTCTCAGCTTCTTGGGCAAACATGAGTCTCTGAATTCATCACTCTTCACTGCCAGGAAAGGCTTCTCTAATTTTGGGTGATAGTAACTTTTGTCTTCCTCATAGTGATAGAGATTTAGAAGGCAGTTGATGTAATTTAATTAAACAACAGTAATGCGTTCTCCATTTGAGCCTACAATCTTTCCAGTCCATGCTTTGTAACCCAGGATACAATACCAGACATGAGTTCCTTCCAATACAACAGGTCTTAAATTTAATCAGCGTGGTTGGTAAACTCTACAGCATTTGTGCCACTGTTGCACAAGTGGCTACAACTTGCCCAACAAGTTGGTTTTTCAGTTTGGAGGATTCACAGCTGAATAAGACAGCTGCTGCCTTTTCTACCCCAAGAGACTGCTTGGTATCTTCCACCACACGAAAAGTTAGGCAGTAACAAGGACACCTTCATTTCATCCCTCACTTGCTCTTTCTCTGTCTTGAAAGAGATGTGTATTACCTGTAGCAATATCATATTATACTCTAGTTCTGGTGGACCACTAAGAAGACTGACAACCCTGATAGTTTGAGAGGCCTTGGAGCATGCCTGGCCAATTACTATGATGGTATCCCACTTCTAGGACTGGGGATTTTGTTTAGTACCTGCTGTTTCTAGGAATATCATGGCTTAGCCATGCAGGGGAATTCCATGCAGTCTCTTTTGTGTATTGGAAGTGGGGGGGATTAAGAGAGTAGGTTTCCATGTGGCTTACTCATTTTGATTAATCTACATCAGCTCTCATTCTCATCTCCCCATCCCTTCCTGCCCAAGTCATTCCACCCTCAAAATTCCCCCTCTACCAGCCTTTCTCCCTTTAGACACCCACTATGCTACCTCCCTAGTATCCTGGCTTCATGTGTACTTCATGTTAAACAAACAAAACTAAAGTTTTCAAAATAGTATTTCAGTCCAGACAGATTCTTTTACTCATGTGCACATACAAAAAAAATTTTAACAACTCATTTAAAAATATAAAGTTTGAATAGATGCATTTGCATGTATGAGATAGCACAGATTGCTGGTTCACATTTCTCAGTCTATAAGAGCATCTCAGAACAACTCTGAGTAGCTAAGAACTGCAATCTGTGATGCTTCTAAAACATACTCTACTGTGCTCTCCACAGTCATTGGAAGTATACAATGGAACTATTATAAGAACTACCATAGCATCATAACAAATTAAAGAGACAACACTAGCAAGTTGAAAATGTTACCAAATTATAACTCACATTGATTGTGTATTCAGTAGGAAAACAATTTTGAGACTTTTTTGCTAACCCATGGGAGATTATTAGCCCAGCCAATAAATGGTTTACAATAAAGTCAATTTACTCTACACTATTTTGCTTTATTGAATATAAAAGTAATATAGAAGTATTTAAATACTGCTACTTAAGTTCACCTTAAATTATAACATATATAAGTTTTACCTGATTTATTTTCTGTATAGTGCCACCGAATATGGACAATGCAATGGGAACAGAGGAAATCACAATTGTCAAAGGCAGTTCTACCTCTATGACGTGCTTTACAGATGGAACCCCTACTCCTAGCATGTCTTGGCTCAGAGATGGCCAGCCGCTGGCCCTTGATGCTCATCTGACCATCAGCACTCAAGGAATGGTCCTTCAGCTCATCAAGGCAGAGGAAGAAGATACAGGAAAGTACACCTGTGTTGCCTCAAATGAAGCTGGAGAAGTCAGCAAGCATTTTGTCCTGAAAGTCCTAGGTACATAGCCATTCTGATAAGTATAGAGCACTTGAGAACTCAGTGACAGTCAAGACCTGGATACTGAGTATAATACTTAGAATTGTTCTTTATGGGACAAACTTTAATGAAAACTTTATTGCATTTCCATTAAAGTCACCTAAATTCATTTAAAATAGGTTTGAGCTTGAATGGTGAGTTTTATTTGTTTTAAAAGGTAAAGACTCCTATTCCTAAGATATTATTAATTGAAAAGGCATGACACCCTATTAATATCAGACTTTTTCATGTGTATAAGACTGTTTTGCACGTGCATGGGTTTATATATGTGCACAAATGTGGAGGTAAGTATATCCATGCAGAGCCCTGGTGTTAGTGTTAGATATTGTTCTTAGTTGATCTTCACTCTGTTTTTTGACACAACATCTTTCCCTAGACCCAGAGTCTCACTGGCCATGATCCCCAGGGATCCCTGACTCATGCCTTCTGGGCATTATGATTACAGGTGGCCACCATGCCTACCCTGCTTTCACATGGGTTCTGAGGATCCTAACTCCAGGCCTCATGCTTACAAGGCAAGAGCTTCAACCACAGGCCCATCTGCCCAGGCCCTCATATATGGCTTTTAAACATTTTCTAAGAATTTAAAGCACATTGGAAAATAGAAATTGAATAAAATATGATATTTATGCCATTATCCCAACCAGTATTATATTATCCAGTTTTAAGATTACAATCTAAATAATCACTTTGAATAGTCAGTTTCCAGTTACTTTTGTGTACATTGAAAGTTGTCTTGTACACAAAAAATCTTGATGGTGGGCATAAAAAAGGTGATAAATGAAATTACCTAATATGATAGTCAAGATGTTTTGAGGTTTTCCCCCCACTATGATGTTGAGGAACTGCCATATTCCTTTCACAGAGCAGATATGCTCCCTACAGAGAATGGTGAAAAGAATTTTGGCAGGAGTCCTGGTTAGGAAAAACTAGCATATGTTTTCAGAGTGCTCTGTAATCTTTCTCAGAGCACCTATTAAAATTCAATTATTTATGTGAATTCAAAAGTTGTCTTTATCCTTAGTTAAGTTTTATGATGGGGTAATGCAGCATACCTCTTACTTATTGCTGGCCTCCAAAGCTTGGTATGATGTCTGACATATCAAAAATTCTTAGTATGCATATTGTATGCCGAGCACATTTCTATCTGCCAGTTAGAAGGCCTACTTTGTAATCACTGAATGTCAGATAATTGAATTGTCATCAAATAAGAAAGATATTAATTCACTCCCAAGTTCCTACATTTGGAGTGTAAGGCAAAGAAACTGAGGAACTAATTATTTTGTTGAGATGAGGGTCATTTGATTAGCATAACACTCTGTGGGACATTAAGTTCCAAAATGGATCTTCCAGTAGATCCATCTGTGCCTGGAAAGGTGGGACTCAAAGTGAGGCAGAAGTGAAGACCTGTGCCCATCTCACCTGTAGGTGATAGAGCTTAATTGTGAATTTGTGCTCATGGAAACTGAGTGTAAGGTTATGAAACAAGGCCAGGTGAGGAGAAGGGTCTTCTGGGAAGGGCTTTGGCAATCCTCAGGGGGTGGGGAGTGTTAGACTCATTAAAAGACAAGAATAATTTTAAGGAAGAATATGCAGCCAGATGTCTCTTCGAAAAAGTCCCTCTGGTAAGAGTAAAGACTGGACTGAAGAAGATGCTGTGTTAGTACAGGCCTGAAGCCACAGGGACCTGGTCTGCATGTGACAATGGAAAGAGAATCCAGAAGCAGAATTATAGACAGACACATTGCTGCAGCAAACAACAGAGAGAACAGCAATAATACTGCTGGGGCAATGTCTAAAACCCAGCATTCCTGGATGATGTTTCCATGAAACGGAAAGATGAGCTCTCTCCATCTGCTAAAAACGCATCCATTCAGCACCTCACGTAGAACTGCACATCCATTCAGCACCTTATGTAGAACAGCACCACTACTCAGCTTGAAGCATCCTCACTTGGGATGCTGCTGCTGTACTCAATTCTCAGCATGTGGTGGGAGGTGTCATATGAGATCAATGGGTGGCTTTGAAAAAGTACAGTGTGTCTAGGTCACTAAAGCAAGAGAGAACATCAAACACTGTGAAGTTATGAGGATAACGGCACCCAGGATGCCATGACCAGTTACGAACTTTTCACAATAGTGCATCTTTTGTCCCTCATCAGAGGAACTTCTTTTGGCAGTAGGAGGTTATTAATACAGAGACCCACAACTAGTGAATGCAGAGAACAAGATATCTTGGAGTTGTAAGGTCTAAATGGCACAGCTGTATCATACCCCTTCCTAAAAGCCTCGGGCATCATCATAGAAGAGGGGACAGACGACTGTAAGGGCTCGAGGCATGGACATATGAAGAAAAAAGGGAGTTGCTGGATATAACAAGACTGTGACACACATGAGTTTACAGTGCAGTAACTTTAAGCATAAGACCTGCACAAGATCGTGCCTGACAAGATCTCAGAACTGATAGGGGAGAGACTCAAAGAGTTCCAAGTCATAGCTGAGGGGCTATTGGCACCTGACGGCTGATGGAGGGAAGGAGGGACATGGTCCCTGAGAAGCATGCTCCAGAGCCTTTAACCTGTGCATTTATAGGCCGAGACTAGCTGGACTCAGCTCAACAGGGTTCAAACAGAACTTGTAAATTTAAGAGTTAAAATGGTACAGGGGTGGTGGTGTGGAAGAAACTAGAGGGTAAGGAATGAAGATTTATTTAATATATTATAAAATGATATATTAATAATTAATATATTAATGAAGATTTATGTATTATATAAGCATCATATGCTTGTAAAAAATTCTCAAACTATAAATAAATTAAATAAAATTCAAATGTACATGTTAATCCTGAAAGAAAGCTCCAGTTTTATCCTCTAAAAATGAGAAGTCATTACAAGTTGTAGTAAGAACAATAGCGTAAATAGATCTTTAACCTGAAAAGATATAAAGAGAAATCCTGTAAGTCAAGAATGGATTTTGACAGCAGTGTTAAAAATTGTGATTCTGGCTGTTGAAATAGTTCCCTAATTCATTCTTTATTCTGTCATGATTTTTCAACTAGGATGAGTTTTCAAAATTTAACCCTATCCTAACACTTTCAGTTTAAGATTTAGCTGGGCTTTTTAATAAGATCCAAACTTACTTCCGTGATGCAGAGGTGCACCCAGGGCCCTAAGTGTGATGCAGAGGTGCACCCAGCCCAGGGCCCTAAGCATGCTTGGCAAGCACTGTCATTGAGTAACATCTTCCACCCTTTGCTTTTCATTAAGAAGGTTGTCTCGGGTTGAGGGTGGCCATTGTTATCCGGGCTGGGCAGTTCAGAAGTTTGTCCTTCTTTTGAGGTCTGCATCATGGTTAATCAGTGATCTTGCAAAGTCCCTTTACCTCCTCAGCTCGCCCTTGGAGCTGTCCAGCATCTACTTTGTCTGCCTCCTGAATCCAAAAGCCTACAGCTTGTACTACGAATTTTTCTCTGAAAATTCTCACTGATCGCTGTAAGAAAAGTCTATTTTAAAAGGATTAAGTTTGGGAGGAGTTGAGCCAAGGACTCTTAATGTTCCTTCCAAGTGTTTAGATTTTTTAACGTTCTCTGGAGGAAGGTAATTTTAGAAGTATAAACAGTAAAAGCTACTACTGCCTAGACATAACAAATGTGCTCCTTGCAGAAATCACTATTCCAAGTGTTTTGAAACCTTGCCAGTCAGAAGAACTAAGACCATCTACAAATGATCATTCTAGTTTCTATACTCTAAATGTTTTATGTCATAGGGATGTAAATTTGAGTTGGATTTTTCTTTTCAAACTTTAAAAATCAGATCAGTTAAAAACTTATCTGAAGTATGATAAGTATATAATATAACAATATATATATACTATGTGTATATATTTTATTATGTATAACATATATGTATGAAATATGAACATATAGATGGGATGTATTGTTGCAAATATTTTCATGTTAATAGCAAAGGCAAACTTAAATATTCTTTATCAGTTCCCTAATGTCCTCATATGTAAAGCAGCACATTTCTTTTTCTATATCATGTTCCCATTTCATTAGAACCACCTCACATCAATGGATCTGAAGGACCTGGAGAGATATCTGTAATTGTAAATAACCCACTTGAACTATCCTGCATTGCTTCTGGAATCCCTACTCCTAAGATTTCCTGGATGAAAGATGGCCGACCCTTTCTGCAAACAGAGCAAGTGCAGACTCTAGATGGAGGAGCTATTCTTCGAGTGTCCAGTGCACAGGTAAGTGTTCCCATTCACACAATTATTTTGTCTGCTTTAACGTCTTATTCCCTAATAAATGATACCTCCTGAATAATTCCATCTGTACATTTGAATACATTATCAATGTCTCCAGCTTTGCAAAGGGTAGATTGCCTCTATGACATCCATGCTGGGAGAAATGAGTAGAAGGAAGATGAAGAATCTTCCAGCAGAACACTGGGAAGAAAACCAGATACCTTCTCATTAACTTGAGCATTTTTTGAACACTCTGCATGCTAATATGTTTTCTGAAGCTCCTAGTTTTACTATGTAGTTCTTCATTAAGCAGGTCAAGCCACGTAATGGACAACAGGTGAGATTTCGGAGAGCACTTTTGATGCCCCAAACTACACAATATGGAAGGCTGGAAAAACAGTTTTAAGCAATAACCTTTCAGTAGAATTGGATGGTTTTCCTGGTTTATTTTAAAGAAACTGATCTGAAATATTAATATATTAAGAATATGCCTGGGATATATTGTTATCAATAATTTTTATGCCAACAATAAAGGCAACTTTTATATTATGCAGAGTCTTCATCAGTGTCCTGATGCCCTCATTTGTAAACTTTGGATAAAGTAATAGCAGCAACAACAATGACAATAGTAATAATAACATTAGTCATGTATTCTGAGAGTCTAAGAGTAAATAGTACAGGGTATGTTTGTGTTGGTTTCCGAAGAAACACATAACAACAAAATTAAACAACAAGAATTAAAGTTTTTGTTACTGCTACTGTTATAATGTTCATTCTGCATGACATAGAATAACAAGATTTATCTTGAAAGAGGCACAGGTACTAACCAGAGTGAGTAATGGAGGCAGTAGACATCTGCACAGCTCTGTGTCAGTGTTATGGGGCAATGACCTCTTCTCCTTTCATCCAAACATAGCAAAAACCCAGAAAGATTCAGGCTAAACTTTCAAGCCGTACCCTGAATCAAAACCCTTTTAGAACTTTTGCTCTCTCTCAAGGAAATAAAATGTCATGCAAGATACAACCAGATGTGAGATGAACAAACCACTGGGAACAACAGTGAGGTGGAAAGTGACACATGACCAAGCTTCGAGCTTGCCTCTGCTTCTGCTGCTCGTCATGTGTTGTCTTGATATTTATGCACACCTGTTACAGCAGTTACATTAGATTTTACACATCTGAATGTTGTCTTACAGCTCCCTTCCTGGAACAAACATCTTCTTAGCAAATTCTGAATTTAATGGTATAGGCATTTATTTCTTGCATTATAAACATTAGTTTCCATCATAAACTAAGTCTGTGACTTGCTCCTGGTAAGACATGTCAATCCTGCAGTCAAATACATTGATCCACCTTTGCTACTATACATTCTTCTTCTGAAGCATAGCATATGCCAATGACTATCCAGAGTCTAAAAACATCTGCTTAATTTTTCAAACTTATCAGCAGAGCACCTTTCAAACTGTAACTATAAGTAATGACTCTCAGTGTCCAGAAGGAAGCAAGGTGATGGGAAATATTCCCTGGTTGAAGTAAATTTTGATTAGCTACCAGTGATGTGTCAAGTTTGGCAACCAGAAGACAAGTGAAGGGAATATCATCAATTTAGAATGAACAAGAGTTGGCAGAGAAGAGTTAAGGGTTTTAAAGGGATGATGAGAAAAATTAAATGTTATTCTCTAGAATATGAATTCTGTGTGTGTGTGTGTGTGTGTGTGTGTGTGTGTGTGCTGTGCACTTCTCTGTGTATAACATATTCATGGGAGTGTGCAGAGCATTTGAAGTTCAGAGCAAAATGTTAGGTGTGTTCCTGTAACACTTTCAACCTTGAGACGATGCCTGTCGCTGAGCTAATAGCTTGCATTTCAGAGAGGGTGATTGAACAGAGAACTCTCAGAATCCTGAGCTTGTAGCTCACCTAAAAAGTGCTGAGGTTATAGGCACAGATATCAATGTATGTCTCTTTAAATAGCTGCTGGGAATTCGAACTCAAGTCCTCCTGCTTTCAGAGCTAATGATCTTCCACACTGAACTTCTCTTCCAGCCCTTCATTTTCTAATTCTTAACAAAGGCTTGTATGAACAATTATCTAAAGTATTTTTAACCATTTTTCTGTCTTTTTTTGTTGTTCATTTATTTTTCCATGAATTAACTAATTTATTCACTTTATATCCCAACTGCAGCCCCCTATCCTCTCAGTAACTCCCCCTCACATGGCTCCTCCTCCCTTCACCCTTTCCTCTTTGACTCTGAGAAGAGGGAGGTTCCTCCTGGGGAACCAACCCATCCTGACACTTCAAGTCACTGCAGGACTAGATACATTCTCTACCACTGAGGCCAGACAAGACAGCCCAGTTAGGGGAGCAGGAGCCACAGGCAGGAAACAATCAGGGTAGGCTCCTGCTCCAGTTGCTGGGGGATCCACATGAAGACCAAGCTGTACATCTGCTACATATGTGCAGGTGGGTATGCTAGGTCCAGCCCAGCATGCTCTTTGGTTGGTGGTTTGGTCTCTGAGAGCCTCCAAGTGTCCAGGTTAGTTGACTCTGTTGGTCTTCTTGTGGAGTCCCTGTCCCCTCCAGGGTTCCTCAGTCCTTCCCCCAACTCTTATGTTTTTCAAACACTGTAGTCTTAAATTTTGTCAAAGGAATTTGTGAAGCCAGCAAAGATCTTTTTCATAAACTATAAAGTCAAATTTGAATACAAGAATTTTTTAAATGCCAGTATCCTGAGAATGTTCAAGTAGTAAATAAGTGAAATGACTGAGGACTTCTTACTGTTATAAAATATATTTTTGTTAATAGTAAGGTCTACCAGAATAATATCTCCAGATATGGTATTCATATAATGCCAAAAACATATAGATGAAAACCAACATCCAACAGAAAATATGCATGAGTATTTTGAAATAATTGGTTTGGATTTTAATCAAATAGATGCTGCCGTCAGTCTGACATTGTAACCAAACAGCATTCTATCACTGTATGTCTCAATGACAGATTCAAGATGTGGTATTAATTTGCTTGATTTAGTAATCTGGTGTTTTGTTTACCACTTGCTTCTATAAACATACTACTTCCTTCAGAAAGGGTGTAATTGAAGTTTGTGGTTTAACAAATGAAGTTTATGCTATTTGAACCTATGAATGCTTATATCTTCAAGTTAAATATGGAACATCTGAGCTACCATATTTGGTGCTGGATCTTTGACAAGTACACATAGACATATATAACTTTTTCCTTATATATGATTTTTTCTTCTTTTTTTTTCTTTCTTCTTTTTCCTTGATTTAAGTTTTATTGCATTAAGGTGGGAAAAGATACATGATTTCAATTTATCTGAATTTGTTGACATTTAAAAACATATTTTAAGTAAATAGAATTACATCACTTTCTACTTTCCCTCTTGTACCCCAACTCCTCTCAGAGATCTCCCCTTCAATACCTGCAATACCTTTCATTTTTTTATTTTTTCATATTCTTTTAAAATTTATAAAATATTGTAACAATAAAAATTGAATATTATGAAAATTGTTTGATATAAAACAACAATCAATGGAACAGTCTTATATAGATGCTTGTCTACAGCAATACTGAAAATACATACATTTGTCTCAATATAAATTTGAAATAACTACAAACATACTAACTGTATATTTTAAAATAATACATCACTACTAGTATTTTCTTAAATGAACATAAATAGATAAATAGATAAAGTCTTTTTATTTCTTTGTTTTGTTTTTAGTAGAGCTTAAAATCTTGGCTCTTACTATGGTGCAAGCCCAAAATAAGAACAATTTTTAGACACTGAAGTTCACCAAAGGATTTTACCTCCATCGTAGCTAAGCTGAGAGTTGACAGTTCTGCTGCACCAAGGAGTGAATTGTAGGCATGATTTTTAGATACAGACTTCCTGATATAGTCAAAGCTATTTGACCTGAGTAATTGTCATCATTCTCAGCCCACAGAGAACAGGTTACATTCATTTAAGAAGTGGTATGTGAATTAAGATGGTCTATCCATGAAATCATTCACCAACTGTTTCAATGAACAATGGTTCTGCTTGGAGGATGGCACAGACATTAGGTGAGGGTAAGAATCTGGTTCATTGGCTGTGGTGATTTTGAAAAGCATTCATCTTAGAGAAAGAGTAACTTATAAAGTCCTCTTCTTCAAACTTGATATAATAGTTACACACATGAAGCAAAGTATTCAGTCTCACTCTTTGTTGTTCTCTTACAAGCGAGCTCTCAATTTGATTGTCTATGTTTCTTTTGGCTGTATAAATAATTTTGAAATATGTAAGCTGTTCTGAAAAGCATAGTATAGTGTAAAAACATCAAATAAACAATCCTACTAATAGAGAGGATGAGATAGGAGAAGCCTGATTTCAAGACCATTATGTGGGACCCAGCAAAACACCGTCATGTACAAACAAGCTGAAAGTGTGTATGGATTGTACAATATTGGACCTATTTCTCCAATTACCAAATTAGAG
>NW_022196891.1:47366441-47367074 GCF_008632895.1 Mastomys coucha | reverse complement strand
GGTATGCACTCACTGATAAGTGGTTATTAGCCCAGAAGTTTGGAATACAGGAAGAACAACCCACATTAAACAAATTTCTAATTTCTCATATTTTTGGATTTCAATTGATTAGGATATGTTGGTAATATTATTTTTCATATTAAGACATTAATCGTTACTTCCTGTTATTTTTATTGTTAGGGGTGGAATTAGGTTTGTGTGAGTTTGTTGAAAGATTACTTTCTTGCTTCTTCTAGGGTGTAGTTTTGCTCCTCATGTTGGTGTTTTCCCTCTATTATCCTTTGTAGGGCTGGATTTGTGGAAAGATATTGTGTAAATTTCGTTGTCATGGAATATCTTATTTCCTCCATCTGTGGCAATTGAGAGTTTTGCTGGGTATAGTAGCCTGGGCTGGCATTTGTGTTCTATTAGGGTCTGTATGACTTCTGCCAAGGATCTTCTAGCTTACTTAGTCTCTGGTGAGAAGTCTAGTATAATTCTGATAGGCCTGCCTTTATTTGTTACTTGACCTTTTTCCCTTACTGCTTTTAATATTCTTTCTTTGTTTAATGCATTTTGGTGTTTTGATTATTATGTGATGGGAGGAGTTTCTTTTCTTTTTTATTTTTTTTTTTTGGGGTTTTTTTTTTTTTT
>NW_022196891.1:47362741-47366431 GCF_008632895.1 Mastomys coucha | reverse complement strand
CGTGCACCACCACGGCCCGGCTAGGAGTTTCTTTTCTGGTCCAGTCTATTTGGAGTTCTGTAGGCTTCTTGTATTTTCATGAGCATCTCTTTCTTTAGGTTAGGGAAGTTTTCTTCTATAATTTTGTTGAAGATATTTATTGGCCATTTAAGTCCGGAGTCTTCACTCTCTTCTATACCTATTATCCTTAGGTTTGGTCTTATTGTGTCCTGGATTTCCTGGATGTTGGGTTAGGAGCTTTTTGCTTTTTACATTTTTTTGACTGTTGTGTCAATGTTTTCTATGGTGTCTTCTGCCCCTGAGGTTATCTCTTCTATCTCTTGTATTCTGTTAGTGAAGCTTGCATCTATGGCTCCTGATCTCTTTCCTAGGTTTTCTAACTCCAGAGTTGTCTCCCTTTGTGATTTCATTATTGTATCTATTTCCATTTTTAGATTCTGGATGGTTTTGATCATTTCCTCTACCTGTTTGATTGTGTTTTCCTGTAATTCTTTAAGGACCTTTAGCTGATTACCTATGTTCACCTGTATTTCTTTGAGGGAGTTATTTATGTCGTTCTTAAAGTCGAGAAGTGATTTTAGATCTGAATCTTGCTTTGGTGGTGTGATGGTGTGTCCAGGACTTGCTATGGTGGGAGTATTGGGTTCTAATAATGCCAAGTAACCTTGGTTTCTGTTGCTTATGTTCTTATGCTTGCCTCCAGCATCTGGTTATCTCTAGTGCCACTTGCCCTGGCTATATCTGACTGGGGCCTGTCCTACCTGTGATCCTGGTTGTGTCAGAACTCCTTAGTCAAGCTGTCTCTGTGATCCTGTGATTCTGGGATCCTGTGATCCTGGGGCCTTTAGAGCGCTTGGGAGTAGAGCTTCCTCTGGGGGTTGTGGGAGTGCCTCTGATCCTCTGATCTTCTGATCCTGGCCTTATTAGAGTGCCTGGGAGTGGAGCTTCATCTGGGTATTGTGCAGAATTTGCACCCAAGATCTGCTCAGAGCACTGGCCCAGACAGACTGGAAGCAACCTGAGCCACTGGGCTGATGGAGTTCCTGTGTGCCTGGTCCCACTGGTCCCAGTTACTCCCGGTGCTGGGACAGATGTTATGTTCTCCTCACCTCTGAACCTCAATCCTGAGTGTGTTAGAGCACCTGCGCTTTTTTTCTTCTTTATATTCTTATATCAAAACTCGTTTCTAAAACTCCTTTAAACATAGTTTTATACATAACAGAGATGCCGGCCAACGTGCAATATGAAAACACTGACCATAGTGACAAAGTTTGTTTCATCTGTTGCAATTCCTTGTGTTAGTTTGCCTTCTATGATAATCTTACTAGTTCTAGTGAAAGTTTATCTTCATCACCAACACCAGCATGGTAACACCGAATAATTTGTTTGTTTGGGTTTTGTAGGTGGAGGATACAGGAAGATACACCTGCCTGGCATCCAGTCCTGCAGGGGATGATGACAGAGAGTATTTAGTGAGAGTACATGGTAAATTTGGTGATTTGTGTTTGATCTACACACAATCCTAGTTAAAAACTATACTAGAGAGAACTTGACATTTCACAACACATCATATGTCAATAAGTTGAAAAATACATATTTTACAAATTTTGTTCTTAGTGTTAATAATGTATAAGCTCTTTGGGGTGTAGTTCATTGGAGTTTTGAGTTATTTGTCCTGTTTCCACATAAACATTTCAAATTTTATGATTTAAGAACAAAAGAACATAAATTACAATAATGATTAGAATAAAAACAATCCTTTGCCTTATTTCTTTCATGTGAACATTTTATTGCAAAAAATGAAATCATAGCTGGGCATAGCAGCATATGTCTGTAGTCCCAGCTTCCAGGGAAGTTGAGGCAGGAAGATTGCCTAAGCTTAAAGTTTGCAACTGACTAGGGAAACAAAAAGGTCCTTAACATCAAAAACAGTGACAATTCAGAACACAGAATTTAAGTTGCTTTAAGTCTCACTTAGTGACATGATAAACATTCTTATATTAAATATATTCTGTGGCATAATTTTTAATATTGTATGCTGCCATATACCTTAGTTCCTGTTTGGAGTTATTTAGGCATATTTAGGATATTCTGCCTTTTTATCTATATTAACAATATGTTAGCAGTTCTCTTTATTTTTAAATTTTACTGAACTACACTTGTTTATACATTCATGCATGTGCACATATATCCTTTTAACAGTTTTGAAAACCACTGCCTTTGACTTTCCAGAAAGTTTGAATTAACTAGGCCCTTTTGAATAATGCTTTTATATATAAATTTAAATCACTCTTCATGGAGAGAGTTGTTTGAGAACTAAACAGATCTTTATCTAGTTTTCAGAGCCTGACTGACTAGGCAATGGGGATTATCTTCTATGAAGTTTCCCTAATACCTCTACTCAAAATTTAGCCTACCTAAGTAAACCTAAAATATGATTTACTGAGAAATATATCTGTATTAATCAGGAAAAATGGACATCATTCTTCATATTGTGATGGGCAGTTCCTGATTCAGTAATTTTTTTAATAGTCAGGGAAAAGTATTGCCTATGTGCTTCCATTTCCTTACCACCTGTCAAATGGTGGTGACCATGTGGTTATTGAGTTATTTACAACATCGTTGGAAAGATCCCATTATCTAATCAATAGGAAAGTGCTAAATAATAAAGATCCAATTTGTTAATAATCTAGACCACACATTAATGACAAACTGTTGAGGTTCATGCCTCTTTTATCAGACAATAAACTTAACCATTGTTGGATACTAATAGGTCATTTACATCGCATTTGTCAAAGCACTTGATACTGTGTTCTCATGCTTAGTTCCTCCTAATATTGCTGGAATGGATGAAGCCCAGGACTTCACTGTGTTAAGGAACAGACAGGTGACATTGGAATGCAAATCCGATGCAGTGCCACCACCTGTAATCATGTGGCTCAAAAATGGGGAGCAGTTACAGGTAAACCTTCCACTTGACTCCACAGATTTGTTTTTAAGAGGCAAAAGCAGTTGAGATGCCTTTTGGTAGTGGTCAAAACCCAATCACTTCCAGGTACTTGTTACTTCCGATTGCACAGGCAGGCACAGGAGCCTTCGGTCAACTACCTTCCTTTTCCAGCTTTTGCTTAGTCATTTGGGCCAAAACACAGGTAGACTCAGGACCCTCTAGAAACTGACACATGGTGGTGTGTCCTGAAGCCTGTAGATTGAAGTCCTAATTGAACTCTCGGCTCTGTCTTTGGCAAAAAAGGATAGAAACCATTCAGAGCTCAAGAGAACTGGTCTACCTCATCTCCAGGATAAAGCTATTTATGAATTTTCCTGGTTGGGATTTGGACTCTGGAGTGGCCTGACACATCTCTAATATCCCTACTGATGGGTTTCTGGGCCCAGAATCCTAAGGAAAAAACAAAGTTCCTCTAAAGCTTTCGATGGTTGGGTGACGCCTACCTCCTGAGAGAGCAACAGCTTGGAATTCTTACTAACCATTTGCAGGAAATGAAAGCCAACTCTGAAGGCTTTGGTTCTCCTAAATCTGGCAGGAACTGCTTTCTAGAAAAAATCCTAAAGAGGACTGATTAAAGACTTGATTTGGCCGGGCAGTGATGGCACATGCCTTTAATCTTGGGAGGCAGAGGCAGGTGGATTTCTGAGTTCGAGGCCAGCCAGGGCTATACAGAGAAACAC
>NW_022196891.1:47325872-47362731 GCF_008632895.1 Mastomys coucha | reverse complement strand
AAAGACTTGATTTGAACCATCCACCCTGCTTTGCTTCCCTTGTTTGATGTCATCTGAGGCATGGGTACCCGTGACTTAGCCAAAGTCAATGAGACCATGAACCAATCTTGCCACGTGGAAACCCTATGATTCTTTCTGGTTATTTTTGCTCTTATAAAATAGTATTTGAGGTCTGAAGAGGTGACACAGTGGTTAAGAGTATTTGCTACTCTCTCAGAGGACCTGAGTTCAGTTCTTAGCATCCATGCTGGGTGGCTCACAATCAAGTTCCAGAGATCCAGCACCCCCTTCTGGCTTCCACAAGCACCCACTCACATATGCACATAGAGCATATACCGCTACACACACACACACACACACACACACACACACACACACCATTAAAATAAATAAAATAATGCTTTATTTTACTTCATTGACATTTTGATGATAGATTTTATTTTTTGAATCCAGGCAACACCTCGAGTAAGAATCCTGTCTGGAGGCAGATACTTGCAAATTAATAATGCAGACCTGGGAGACACAGCCAGTTATACCTGTGTTGCCAGCAATATTGCGGGAAAGACTACAAGAGAATTTAACCTCACTGTAAATGGTAAGAAAACTTACTGTTTCACAGTTTAAAAATTTCACCAAGAGTATTCCAAGAGGTAATAATGTTTTTCAGGAGCTTACTAAATAAATCCCTGTGGTCATGCTACTAACTTGAGGAAGCAACATATAGGATTTATGTTAGACATATAGTGAAAATTAATTCAGTTCCAAAATATACATCTGGAGACATATTACAGCATCACAAAGGAATATATACATATACACACCCCACAAATGCCCAGCACACACACACATACACATAAACACACATGCATACAAACACATGCACGCACAGGGTTATTAGCAGATCCAGATAGTCTGCATCATCCAGCTAAGGGGAACCATCACACTACATCTGTGCATGACAAACGGCCCATCATTTAGTTTGCCTTTGTTGGTGGTGGCTCTCTAACATACTGTACATATGCACAGTGTTACACTTTTTTAACCAATGCCATACATCTGTAAGTTTCTTAAATATGCACATCTAGATGCCAAAACTTGCCAAAATTCAAGAAAATGTGTAGATTTCCCTCCATAATAGTCCCTTTGGATTTTAACACAAGAAATTTTACAACAAGATGACCCACACAACTAATAATCTCTAATAGTAAAATTAAAGTTCAGGCTTTGTATTCCCACATGAACTCTATGATTAATAAAATGCCTGTTCTGAGACTCACATGATTAACCACAGATGTGTTTTTCATTAAAACAGCCCACTTTCTGTTCTTCATTTAAAGTGAAACTCTTCCAGCATTAACATTCTTTGACCATTATTTGGCTAAAGAGAAATAAGAAATATCAACTTTAATTTGCATCAGACCTAAGCTGAATTTTACTCACGCCTCTCTCACAAGGACCAGATTTCACATGCTGTATCCAGGATTTAAATTCTTTTCCCCATTTATTCTTTATTTTCAAATGCAGGATATCTTCAGTGAGACTTCAGGAGTTAGACTTTAATTCTATTCATTCGAAGGTAGATTAGTGTAGACAAAGCTAACCACTTAAAGTTCTCCTTACATCTCTTAGAGGCTTAGTGAGGGCTGTGCTATTTATTGTAACTAGATTGTTGTGTTTGTTTCTTGCTCAGTTCCTCCAAGCATCAGTGGTGGTCCCCAGAGCCTTGTCAGTCTCTTAAATAAGTCAATTGCCCTGGAATGCCGTGCTGAAGGCGTGCCAGCTCCAAGGATAACATGGAGAAAGGATGGTGTTGTGCTAGCTGAGAGCCATGCAAGGTAATAGTTCTAAAAGAGGAAGAAAATACTGCAACAAGAAATTGAAGTGTAAATCTTCAAATTATTTTTTCTAATGAATTAGTTTTTGTTAGTCATTTTATTCCTTTACATTTCAAATGAATTGTTTTGATCTTACTATTTTTAGAATCAGTGTTTTCATCCTAAGATGAGAATCAAAATTTAGTATTTTGCAGGCATAACTCTTACAATTTAATTCATCAGGATTACAAGTCTGACTGCCATGCACCTTCACACTGCATGCATTCTTTTCCTCTTCTGGTGGCCTTGTAAATATGTCTCACCTGAAACAGAAAAACACTAAGAGTAGATTTCATCAAATCTTTAACATTTATCTGAGTCACAGTGTAAAACTGAAAAGGGTTGATTCAGAAGAAGATATCTGTGATCTGTCTTACAGATACTCCATCTTGGAAAATGGATTCCTTCATATTCAGTCAGCACATGTCACAGACACTGGACGGTATTTATGTATGGCGACCAATGTGGCTGGAACAGACCGTAGGCGAATAGATTTACAAGTCCACGGTAAATATACATTTATAGAAACAAATTCAGGCTTTGGGTCACTCTTTTTCAACTGAAACTGGTGAGCTAATAAAAACCTGGACCTCAAAGACTAAGCATATTCCACTGCATTGTGAACAAGCCAAAGCCAATGCTTTGTCTTTCCTGTGGGTAATATCAACATAGTACAGTTTGTGACAATTTGCTGGGCCTTAATTATATGGCAAACTACTAGTGACAAATTTCATCAGGAATATTTCAAAATAACTTGCTATTTACTGAGTATGTTTTCTCCTTAATTGTTTTAGTCCCTCCATCTATTGCTCTGGGTCCTACCAATGTGACAGTAACAGTGAATGTCCAAACTACTTTGGCTTGTGAAGCTACTGGGATACCAAAACCATCAATCACCTGGAGAAAAAATGGACATCTTCTTAATGTAGATCAAAATCAAAATTCATACAGGTAAGAATAAGTCATTTCTTTTAACTACTTTTTAAAATTTTTAACTGAGACAATTGTAGATAGTTATTGGTACTATATGATATTTCAATACATTGAAATATAATATATTTTATGTATAATATCATGAGGTATAATGATTAGACTGGAATAACAGGCACATCTATCACCCCATAAATGCATATTTCTTTGTGTTAAAAACACATTAAAAATCTTTCAGGTGGTGGCGGCACACACCTTTAATCCCATCACTCAAAAGGCAGAGCAGGCAGATCTCTGTTAGTTTGAGGAGGCTGAACCAGACCTGAGTTCCAGGACAGCCAGGGTTGCACAGAGAAACTGTGCTATGATGCTCCTCCCCCCGGGAAGAACATTAAAATCCTTCCTAATGGCTATTTTGAAATATTCAGATAATTAGTCAGACATTCCTCTATGCAAATGCAATCATTGTGTACCCCTCCCCCATCATTCCCTAGTAACCATTAGTCACTTCTTTACTCCTGTTAGCTCAACTTTTTATCTTTAATATATAATGAGTAAAGCAGATCCTTTTCTGTGCCAGGCTAATTTCACTTAGCATAATGAAGTAAGGATAATTCCATTGGAAAAAATATCCCACCTAACATTTAGAAACAATTTTTTAAAATAACCAGTATTTTAACCCTACCAACAGGGGCATCAAATATATAAAAAATAAAGAATTAACTAGCCAGTTGCTAGAAAATACTTCCTTAGTGTGGAATTTGACTTCTAATCTATTTTTTTTACTTAAAGATGCAGCTTTTCTATATACAACAAGCCTATAATGGCTGTTGTTGAGGTCTGCAAGCATATTTAACCTAGTTTGTTTAGTGTCTTCTACAATTTCATAATGGCAACGGCTGTAAACACCTTTTCACATAAAAGACAAAGCATTCTATGGAAGTCAATACAAGCTTTAGTTGTAAAATAAAAAATCTAATTTAATACCTTGAACTATAATGTAGGTACTTGGCTAATTGGGTAGGTAGAAACAAAGAGCAGTTTCTCCAGGCCTTACACTCCTCCAGCTGTGTGTGTGTGTGTGTGTGTGTGTGTGTGTGTGTGTGTTGAAGGCTGAACTTTGAGTCACTGAAAATTTCTGCTAGTTTAGCATCCCTTCACCTCAGTTCAGCCAATAGCCCATTACCCCATCAAATTATCTGCCAGAGTGCGAACATCAACTACAGTCATGGTGACACTTTGACAAGAGGTAATTCTGACTTACCAGGAAATATGAAATCAAGAATGATTCCACTGAAAGTCTATCAACTCTGTCTCTCTCATCCTTTAATGTTTGGCATTGGACTCAGTGGTTTAAAAGTAGTCTTCGGGTAGAAAATGGGTAGGTAGTGTGTCAAATACACTTCCATTAAACCAAACCTACGTCACTTTTCTTTTTCCATTTTCAAGTGCATAGCATACATGCATACACATGTAATTACGTGTGTATGGGTACATGTGGGCATGTAACAGGACTGCACATATGTGTGTATATGGATGACTAAGGCAGATGTTAGGAATTATCCTCAACTGCTCTTCTATATTATTCACTGTATCGGGATCTCTCAATTATATAGGAGTGGATATGTATACACATGGTACATTTCCAAAGTAGCCTTCAGCCATGCCTCAAACTCAGAAATCCACCTGCCTCTGCCTCCCAAGTGCTGGGATTAAAGGCATACACCACTACTGCCTGGCTTATGAGAAGCATTTTAAATGAAACCTGGAATACATTCTATGCTATTAAATAGTAGCTGCCAATATACTTCATCTACTAGGAGAAGAAGTTTGATTATGATATATGTATTCAGAAAATGTAGCTGGGCAGTGGTGGCACATACCTTTAATCCCAGCACTTGGGAGGCAGAGGCAGACGGATTTCTGAGTTTGAGGCCAGCCTGGTCTACAGAGTGAGTTCTAGGACAGCCAAGGCTACACAAAGAAACCCTGTCTCAAAAAAAAAAACAAAACAAAACAAAACAAAAAAAACCAAAACAAAAAATCAACAACAACAAAAAAGATAAACCAGAAAATGTAAGATTCAGTGCTCAGGCAATTCTTCCAGTCAGCTGTTTCTCATTCATATAAAGTTTAGATCCTTTACCATATAACGTTACATTTTGATGTGCAAACTTTGCATCAAACAGATGACGCTCATTTAACATGAAGGAGAAGCTCTTTACCTCAGCTTATCTCAGCTCCTTACCATACCAACTGCAAAGCACATGGAAACTAACATACAGAATCTCGTGTTTGGACTCTCTTCTAGGCTCCTCTCCTCAGGTTCACTTGTAATCATTTCCCCCTCTGTGGATGACACTGCCAGTTACGAGTGCACTGTGACGAGTGATGCTGGAGAGGACAAGAGAACAGTGGACCTCACTGTCCAAGGTAGAGTGAGCCTGGAAGTAGATAGATGGACACGCAGTACTGTCCTTTTACCAGACAGCCTCCCTCCATACCTGCTTGGCACTCACTCTCCAGCATCATGGAGAAGAGGGACAGTAAGGCTCTGGGAATGTGGAGGGATGGAGTGGAAATGTGTGGTTTTCTCTTCTTGCTCTTTTAGTTCCTCCCACCATAGCTGATGAGCCTATGGATCTCCTGGTAACCAGACAGACCCCAGCAGTCATGACCTGTTCTGCTTCTGGAGTTCCAGTTCCCTCAATTCACTGGACCAAGAATGGCATAAGACTGCTTCCCAGAGGAGACGGCTATCGGATGCTGTCCTCAGGTAACAAAACCTTGTTCTGTGACTTCACTCTCACTGGCTGGAGTAGTTAGTGATGGGCAGCCGTGTCCAGACTTTCTGGAGTAGTTAGCGATGGGCAGCCGTGTCCAGACTTTCTGGAGTAGTTAGCGATGGGCAGCCGTGTCCAGACTTTCTGGAGTAGTTAGCAATGGGCAGCCTTGTCCAGACTTTTGTTAGGACATAATGAAAATTTTAAAAAGCCTTTGTTCCTGAAATACAATTATGATAAGAAGGGGGATCAGGTAAAAGACAAAAAGAGAAAGAGTCTAGAAACAAAGTAGCATGTATTATCTAAAACTGATCTAATATAATAAACATGGTCATAAATATGATAAACCACAGACTTAGCAAATTCCTTATAGAGAGTCACACTTTTTGCACTGACAAAATAAAAGGTTTATTTAAAAGCCATTTAGTTCCTAAGACAGAATGGTACTATCTTAAGATTGTGTGACTAAGAAAAGCTTTAATGTTTTCCTTTTTGTTTATTCTTCTTTTATACATACATCCTGACTGCAGCTACCCCTCCCTCCACTCCTCCCAGCTCCCCTCCCCATCATCCCCTTCTTTCTCTCCTCCAGCTCCACCCACCTCCCCTTTCTTCCAGATCCACTGCTCCTCCATTTTTAATGTTCATATAACTAAGCAAGAAAAGTTGGGTGTTAAATATTGCAATTTATTTTTAACAGTGGTCATAGTCAACATTTGTACAATTTATAGCACTGAGAAAAATTATTTAACTAGATGAAAATATACGTGATTTTCATTGAAAATGGGTCCTGTACTAGGCAACCATGCTGGAGACAGATTGAGTAACAACTCATCCTGAGATTTCATGAGTGTGTGTTCTCTGGTTTTGTTTTTTCCTTTATTTTTTCCTTCTTATTTAATGTTCTGCCATGCAATATATCCTGACCATTTGTTTCATCTCCTTCCATTCTCCCAGTCCCCTCCCTTAACTCTTCTGTCCCACAGATCTACTGCTTGTCCATTTCCCTTCAGAAAAGAGCAGGCCTCCCAGGAATATCAACCAAACACTGCATTAAAATGCAGACTAGGCACAAACCCTCATCTTAAGACAGGACAAGGCAACCTAATCAATAGGAGAAAAGGGGTCCTAAGAACAGGCAAAAGAGTCAGAGACACGTCCACTGGTAGGAGTTGTGCAAAACCTCCAGATAAACTATATTGTTCTAATATAGATAAACTATATTGTTTCTTCAATTGATAGGAAATAATAGGACACTGATTCTCAGCATATAGTTTAGGTTTTAAAGCAGAATATTATGGCTATCTCATATAAATCAGTGGAATTCTATCATAAAATGGAAGGTTACTATACCACTGTAACCACAAAGTACTTATCTAGAAACCACTGTAGAATTTTCTTGGGATGTTAAGCAGAGTGGCCACTCCATCCAGGGTCTCTCTCCAAGGTGTGTAAAATCCTGTCTGCACCTGTGCATTAGAGATGCTCACAGAGTCTTCCAAAATAGCTGAAAAGGAAAGCAATTCAAATGCCCATCCGCTGCTGAACAGATACATAAAAGTGCTATTGTCTACAACAGGCAATCTATTTGGCTGCAAAAGAGGGACACATATTACACATTCTAAAATGAATTAATCTCAAAAACATGCTTATAGTGAAGTTAGGCAAAAAGCCAGAGTATGTAATTCCACCTTGATGAAGCACTTACAAAAGGCAAGCCTGCAAAAGCAGTAGATGGATGGATGTGGTCCAGTAGGGCTTGGTTTGGAAGCTGGGCGTAACCACAAATAGGCACTGGTCTTTTGAAAGGTTTCTGAAATTAGTTTGCAGTTATCATTAACTAACTCTCCAAATATTAAAATATAAAGCCCTCATCAAATGGCATATTTGATGGCCTTTCTGATAAGTAAAGTATATATCAATAAAGCTATTCATAATAATTAATTACTTATTGGTAAAGTCAAAAGAAACATGAGAAACATGTAACTTACTGAATTACTATGGGAGACAGAGACAGGAGGATTGTAGACTCCAGACCACCTTGGGCCACATATGAGGTTTCAGAATAGTCTGGACTACATGGCAAGATCACGTCACAGAAGTAATCAAACAAAAAAATAAAAATAAAAATAAAACCCTTTATTTTTCTATCAGGAGCAATTGAGATATCTGCTACCCAATTAAACCATGCAGGAAGATACACTTGTATTGCTCGGAATGCAGCAGGCTCGGCACACCGGCATGTAACCCTTCGTGTTCAAGGTATGGAAGGTTGTTGGTCTACTAAACTCTTGCTGGTGGCTTGATGGGTGGAGTTCTTTTCTAGCATGTACAAATCCTGGGGTTGCTCTCCAGCACCACACACTAAAAGTTAGCTGGTTTGGGAAGGTGCTAATTATTTATTTGTGGTTTTAATGTCATGTTTTGATCCTAAAAGATGGTACTATGTAAAACTTCAAGTCAATGGCAATGTCTTGGGTTATGTAAACCTGGAAGACATTGTTCAATAGACTACAATTGCACATGATCACAAACTATACAGAACAACCTAAAAAATATGTTTCTTCTTTGGTTTTTGTGATCTCTTCCAACATCAGTTTTTCTACCAGTGTCTTCTACTACAGCTATTATATAGCAAGATCTAAAAAAAAAGACATAAGGCCAGTCATAGGTTTTCTCTTGTACAATCAACTCACTGGTGTTTGGGGTTGTGGATTTGGCACACTGAAACTTATCACTGTATCAGGCAGCTTTGCTTTATAATAAGCAATGCTATTCTTTTCTTGGATTTTGCAGAGCCTCCAGTCATTCAGCCCCAGCCAAGTGAACTGGATGTCATTCTAAACAACCCCATCTTACTTCCATGTGAAGCAACAGGAATACCCACTCCATTCATAACTTGGCAAAAAGAAGGCATCAACGTCATTACCTCAGGTACCTACCATGATTTCGATAAAGATTGTTGTGGTATGTGTAGTGCTTTGTAATTCAGAAATCTGTGTACCTTCTTATAAAGTGAAAATAAGACAGCTTTTCATTCTGCTTTTCTGACTGTGGTAGGCAAGACCCTTGCCGTCCTTCCTGGGGGCAGCTTACAGATCTCCAGAGCTGTCCGCAGAGATGCAGGCACTTACATGTGTGTGGCTCAGAACCCAGCTGGCACAGCCTTGGGCAAGATCAAGCTGAATGTACAAGGTACTTGAGGAATTCCTCCTCTGTGTCTTCAGAGATGTGTGTAACAATATGTACTCACTGTTCATATGTAAATAATGTGTTCCTCCACATACTCTCTTCACTCTTAGATCATAGTATCTTGCTTTTTCCCCTAGAAAAATCTACAGAAGATGGCGGAATGTGTTCTTTTTACTTCATGTGTGAGAACTAGGACCTCCATCCTATTTTACTTCTATGAAACTCTACTTGATACAGTAGATGGATCTTTATGGTTCACTTTCATGACTTTGATTACATATAGCTAGGCATGGCTTAAAGATATGAAACAGAATATCCCAGAAATGAATAGCCTGCAAGTTTTTTTTTCCCTCTGAGGAATATAGTGAAATCTTTCCTTCAATGTGAAATATGTCTCACCAGCATATCCAAGCTTCATAAACTGAGTGTCTTAGTCTCAGCATGAGATCAACTGTCCAGGAGTCAACACTTGTGGCCCGTCTTCCTTCTTTCACTTCAAGACAATCTCAAACTGCAAAAGTTGCAGTATTGTCAATTCACATAGGCGCCAGTAATTCCAGTGAGTGAAAATGGCAAGAACAGTGTGACATTTTAAGAGAGAATGGGATAGGAAAAGACCAGAGCCATAGTGTATCAATAAACCTGCTTCATTTTAGTACATTTAGTATTTACATCATTAATCTCTTACTGCACCTATTACAAATTAAACTTCATCATAGGGATGTGTATGGGAAAACATAAGGAGTGTGAAATTCTGTAATATCATCAGTTCCAGACATCCATAGGGAGTATGAAATTCTGTAATATCATCAGTTTCAGACATCCATAGGGAGTATGAAATTCTGTAATATCATCAGTTTCAGACATCCATAGGATCTTGTAATATATCAGCTATGAAGGGGAGCAAATGTGCTTGTTCTTATTCGTGGTAGCCCATTTAGTAAGATTGGTTTTAGATTTATTTTGTTTTTATTCTCATGTATCTGTCTGTCTGTACATATGTATGTATATATGTATGTATGTATGTATGTATGTATGCATGCATGTATGCATGTCTGTGGGTATGTGCATGAGTGCTGATGCCCATAGAAGCCTAAAAAGTGTGTCAGATCCCATGGAGCTGGAATTATAGAAAACTGTGAGCAGTCCAGTTTGGGTGCTGAGAACTGAATTCTGCTCCTCTGCAAGATCAGCAAGTGCCCTTTAGCTGAATTTTTAACAAGAGAAACAACCCAAACATGTTGAAGTAGTATTGAATTAAAGCGCTTGTCACCAAATCTGGAGACCTGAGTTTGATGCCTAGGAATGCATGATAGAAAGAGAGAGTTCGCTCCCACAAGTTGTTCTCTGACCTCCACGCATGAGTCGTGAATGCACACACAGAGGAATGACAACAAAAGATAACTTTAAAATTACAAAAAAAAAAAAAATCAGGAGTGTATGTGTGAAGTGAACAAAGATAGATGGAGGAGGAAAATAATTTTTCATGTTCTCCCTATGTGTGTTGACTGCATCCATGTTTGTGCACCATGCATATGCCTGGTATCTAAAGAGCTAGAGTTACAGACAGTTGTGAACCACCATGTGAGTGCTGAGAATCAGATCCAGACCCTCTGGAAGGGCAACCAGTGCTCTTAACCACTGAGCCATCTCTCCAGCCCATAATTTTTCATGTTAAACTGGCAGTTTCATAATATAATTTCTATGTCTTTCTAACATATGAAGCAAAATGGTAATAGGTTTCAAGATACTGAAGTTAAATTAATTAATCCAGAATTTCATCACATAGGGTATTTCCCAAAGAGAATGAACAAATGCAGTAAAGTTCACATTCCTGTTATTTGAAATCTTAATTTTAAAATTTGCAAAAAGCAAGCAAACAAACAAACACAAAGACTGAAAAGATGAATACATTGAGTCAATTTATTAGGTCAATGGTTAGAGTGGGCTTCTCTTTGGGGTAAGGAGTGAGATAAGATACCAACAATGATTAAGGACAAAGCATCTTGCCAAATTACCCATACTGGTGTGACCAGACAGTGGTGAGCAAGAAGGCACAGAAAAGCATGAAGGAGAATAGACCAAGACAGAGCTGTTGTTAAAGGACCAGATACACTGTAGTGGAATTAACTTCCATTCTCTGCACGATAGGAAGGGTGCAGCCAGGATTATGATTCTGTTTGGACTAGGTGCTTTTGGATACTGTGTAGGTATTACCTTTGGGGATAGGCAAGAGTGGGACTAGAAGAGTGGTTAGATTTGTCTGGCCAAGCTATCATGGTCTGAGAGAGGAAGCAAAGGTATGGGCAGCACAAGAGTTAGGAAAAGTCATGGATTAACGATGTCTTTGGAGGTGCAAAAGCCAAGACTGTTGACACACTTGAAGGTTAAAAGAGACTTGTGTTTCATGGGCTTCCAGTTTGAGCTTGAGGTAGTGGAAGTGCAATGAGGGAACACTAGCGTGACAGAAGTCATCTAGAAAAAGCTATGGCAAGCGAGTTTCCTAGAGACGGCCCACTGTTTCTGCATGGCGGTGATGGGTGCGCTCTGGAGAAGAACAGCTGCAGAGACTTTGTCCCATGATTGCTTCTTGCTGCTGACATGTCTTTCCTGCCACTATTACACAACTTAATGATTCCTGGGCATCAGCCCACCCTATTGGGCAAATTTCCTGCAGATCAATATGAAAATGAACATGCATGAATTAATGCTGTTTAGATGAATTAATGACTTAAATTCCTGATTTGGTTCAAATACTTTTAGGAAGAAAGTTTTAGGAGATTGTTTTATTGTTTTGCCAGAAAGAGGTAATAAAGTTAAAATTAAGAATACAACATGCCCCTTCCTTATGACTAAATAAGTAAAGACTGCACAATAAGGGATGCAATCAGTGTTCATAAATTGCACTAAGAAGAGAAACAGGCTTGGGACAGACTTATGATCAAGGAAAAACATTCATCTTAGGTCAGGTTTAAGAATAGAAGCCACAGGTGTGCACTATGATAAAACAACTCCATAAGTGCTTTGAACTTATAATGAGCTTACGGACTGAAACACTGCTTTTAATTTACTATCAATATCCTTTTGTAACTCTCCTTTTGTGTAACATTTCATCTATGAGCTAATTTTATAAAGAACTTTTGTCTAAGATATAAGAAGGCTGAAAGAAGAAATAAAGTGTGGCTATTTGGGGCTCTGTTCCATCCACCAAATGTCTGTCTGTCTGTCTATATGTATATACATACATATATATGTGTATATGTATATAAGTATGCATGGGCACTTGTGAAATTAATTAAACAGGTGGCCAGGCCTAACCAAGGGCGGGGGAGAGAGAAATTAACTTTTTTCCTTTCTTTCTTTTCTTTTCTCTCTGACTACTAGACTTAATGAACTCTGAGCCTCTAGCCTGGCCAGGGAGGGGCCCTTGAGCCAGAGAAAAAAGAGCCCAAGTTACTAAGATTTTTTTCTTGATCACCTGCTGCTATCATCAGGAGTTAAACTGCCAGAAGCCAGGAAATTTTGGGCACAGAATAGCAAAGAGTTAAAGAAATAGTTAAATTGCCAAAAGTAAGCAGCTTTTGGCCCTTCAGTTGCTGAATCCATACCCTCTTTCACTGCTGGATGCCAGGCTAGCTCCTGGCATTAGGGATAAGAAGCCATGGTTTCTGCTTAGTCATGTTGAATGTAGGAAACTTTTAAAATTCATGATGCTGATGTCAAGTAGAACATTGACTGTGTATTAAAATTCATGGCAATTGTATAGTATAGGATGAAAGATCATTTGCAAACTGTATTAAATTCAGAAACTAGATGCAATTTCCTAAGGAAAGAACATGAACAGAGAAGAAATCCAAGGAGAAATCCTGGGCCAGCCCATTGCTTTGGGCTCTGATAAAGGGGAATATACTGGGGAGGCAGGGGAAACCTAGCTGGGGGCTGGAGGAGAATAATATTTACGAAAAGAGTGGTTTTGAATGTACTGTAGTCAGAAAATTTTAGAAGTCAAAATTATTCATTAATTTCTGCAACATTGTGTTTATAGAAAAGAAAGCATCAGATTTGAATTTTTCTTCACTAGATTGTTAAAAAGATTGAACTATGAAGAGACAAGGCACACATTAAATATTGGATAATATCTGTACTTTCCATAATCAGAGAGATAACTGTAGGTACCAGAGGCTTGAGAGATTCTAAATAGGTTCTCCCCTTGAAGATATAGTTTGTTCTGGGAAGCACACACTCGACCAAGTAATGTTAGTCACTATAAATAATCTTATCATGGATAGTCATAAGTATTTCTATTCTTTCTATGGTGGATGATTCAGGTCTTGGCAAAAAATCCAGAGCAATACCTAAGCAGTAAGTGGTTACTGTGAATCCTTTGAAGGGAAACCCTTTAGCACGTTTCTGAAATGGGAAGAATTTGTATATATATTTATTTTCTATCATCTATTTGTCCATGTGTTCATTTATAAGTATTGCACTGTACTGAGACATCATGACTAGCTCTCTGGAAAATGCGGGGGTTGAATGTATCTTTGAGCAGTTGAATGTTTCACAAAGCTTGAAAGAGTCCATTTTAAAAGTGCCCAAAGTGAATCATAAAGTTTGTGTATGTTAAAATACCTCTGTAGACCCTCATGACTTTCTGATAGACTCTCTTGAATGGGACCCTTCCAATACCTCATGAATAGATGCTTATCTCATTTAAAATTGACTGTTGCTTATACTTATTAATTTATAAAAATCATTTTCCTGGAACAAGCTCATGAATTTTGATGTTCCAAACAAAACAAAACTAGAAGACCATAGGAGGTAATTTGCACACTCAGTTTGAACCTTCTGTTTTTCAGTTCCTCCCGTCATTAGTTCTCATCAAAAGGAATATGTTGTTACAATGGATAAACCTGTCTCTCTACTGTGTGAGACAGAGGGCTCTCCACCACCTGACATTACCTGGCATAAAGATGGGCGTGCACTTACCGAATCCATCCGCCAGCGCATCCTGAACTCAGGCGCTCTGCAGATAGCATTTGCTCAGCCTGATGATGCTGGTCAATATACATGCATGGCTGCTAATATGGCAGGATCAAGCAGCATGAGCACCACACTCACAGTCCATGGTAGGTTGTTTAACATGATTTATATCCATCTGTTGTATTACTGTGGCAATGAAAAAGTCACCAAGGAAAATGTGGTGGGATTCAAAGCTAGTGTGTGTAGAGAAGAGTGTATGCTTGACTTTCAAGTTTGCGTTCAGTATGCTGCGTTTGCTTGTGTGTGCACACATCTGTGCAAGAGATGACATCAGCATTCCAAGAAATGTATGGCTAACACCCCCTTCATATTGTGATTGTGGGGGTTGTTTAGATTATGTGGTGGCCATATGAGTTCTGTGGCTCTTCTGTTTCACTTCTTAAAGCTTCAAGTCATTTTCCCTTAAAAGTAATCAGTATTTGACCCAAATCATACATACAGTTTGAACCTTATGAGAACTAATGATTCATTATTAAAGATTTATTATTTTAAAGTAGCACAACATTCATCTTTCTTTTTATTGTATTAGATATGCAACAAAATATCTGAAAATCAACATTAGTGAGCCGGAGAGATGGCTGTTAAAGCACTGACCACTTTTCTAGAAGACCCTTTTTCAATTCTCGGTACCTACATGGTTGCTCACCACAGTCTCTTACTCCAGTTCCAGAAGATCCAATGCCTTCTTCTGGCTTCCATGGGCACTCAGCACAAACGTGATACACAGACATACATGCAATAAAAACACACTTACACATAAAAAGTATCTTTAAATATATCTTAAAAATAAATGTCAAGATTAAAACAGTTTTATTGTCTATTTCAAAACCAATGATAGAATAGCCGGGCGGTGGTGGTGCACGCCTTTAATCTCAGCACTTGGGAAGCAGAGGCAGGCAGATTTCTGAGTTCGAGGCCAGCCTGGTCTACAGAGTGAGTTCCAGGACAGCCAGGGCTATACAGAGAAACCCTGTCTCGAAAAACCAAAGAACAAAAAAAAAAAAATTAAAAAAAAAACAAAAACTAATGATAGAATATTAATGTCACTGATAGGAAACAAAAGCAAATTAAAATTTTCCAACTTCTATTTTTTAGGGGTATATTTTATTTTAATAAGTGACTTTGCTTTTGCTTTATTCAAAAATTTGTAAAATTTTGATTTTTCAAGTATATCTGACTCTGTCTCAACTGCATAGCAAAAATGATTATTTCAAATGAAACACTTTTTGATTAAATAAACAATATACTTAAGTTAGAATCCCCACTCATTATTTTTAACTTGAATACATTTTTTATCAATAGCTTTCTTGCCTTTAGTTAATCTCTTGAACTGATGGCTGTGCATTTAACCTTTACCTCCAAGCAAAAATATCATTCTTCTCAAATATTTGCAGACAGTTTGTCAAAATTGCCCATGTGTCAAATAACAATAAAACTATTGACAAACTTTTAAAATGTAAGACTCAGCAGGTAAGAGCACTTACTGTTCTTCCAAAGGTCCTGAGTTCAAATCCCAGCAACCACACGGTGGCTCACAACCATCTGGAATGGGATCCAATGCACTCTTCTGGTGTGTCTGAAGACAGCTACTCATATAAATAAAAATAAATAAATCTTTTAAAAAATAAAATAAAATGTAAGCCTCAATGCCTGTGCACCCAGGTATGCAATAAGGGCAGGCATTTTTTAGTAATTAATTAATTTATTTATTTATTTGCTTTATATCCCAGTCTCTGTCCCACCCTCCTTGTTGCCCCCACTACCACCACTTGAACCATTAAAGCAAAACCCCAGTCATAGGGGAAAACAATTAACCTTCTTCTAGCTAACAAATAGGTCTGATACAGGGTTTATTTTCAGATTATTTATAAACTATTTCTAAAATGAGGGATAAATATTAAAAGTAAATATATGACTTTTAATATTTAAAAGTCATGTGTGACTCAAAAGGTCATATCCTTACTTTTCTTTATTCCAAACAAATAGAGAACTAAGAGAAATCAACTATGAGCAAGGTTTGGGAGCTAGCACTGGCCTGGAATCTGAACTCTTTGAAGGCTAGGCAAGAGAATCAGGAGTTCAAATCCTTGACTACTAGTGAGTTGGAGACCATCTTCTACAAGATGCCACAAAACAACAAAACATATAAAAAGAGGTGTATGGCCATGGACTCTACCAGAACAGGCCACACACCCAGAAGTGGTCAGCCAGTTCAAACTGGACGCCATGGACTTGGTTTTTTGCATTGCTGTTCTCATTCTTAATTTTGCTTTGTGTTATTACCTAAGGAAGAGAACATAAAGTTGGATGGGTGAACAGGTAAGGAAGGGTCTGGAATGAGTTGGAGAAAGAGGATGAATGTGACTGGAAGTTACTGTGCAAAATCCCCAATGGAAAAGTAAAATAGTGGATGATCTCCAAAGATAGAGCCAGGTAAAAATGCAAGCATGTTTGAGGGAAGGATTATTATGGCCTGCCCCAGATTAGTCATTGGCAGCTGCTGGCTGCTGGAAAGAGAGAGAGCTGTTTGGTTGTTTGTTTGGTTGGTTGGTTGTTTGGTTGGTTAGTTGGTTGGTTGGTGGGTGGGTTGGTTGGTTGATTGGTTGGTTGGTTGGTGGGTTGGTGGGTTGGTGGGTGGGTGGGTTGGTGGGTTGGTTGGTTGGTTGGTTGGTTGGTTGGTTGGTGGGTTGGTTGGTTGGTTAGTAGGTTGGTTGGTTGGTGGGTGGTTTGGTTTTTGGGTTTGTTGGTTGGTTGGTTGGTTGGTTGGTGGGTTGGTTGGTTGGTGGGTTGGTTGGTTGGTTGTTTTTGGTGGGTGGCCCCTGGTGGCTTGTCCACATCCCAGGGAATATCCTCACACCCTCACATAAGTGAAAACCTATGGGCAGCAGCCTTGAACTCAGTGAGTTAAAAAACAATATGTAACCCAGGCAGCATATGCCTTAATCCCAACATTTTTAGGAGGCAGAGGCAGGTGGATCTTTGTGAATTCGATGCAAGCCTGGTTTACAGAATGAATTGCAGGGCAACCAAGACTACACAGAGAGACTCTGTCTCAAAAAAGAAAACAAAATAAAAATAATAATGATGATAATAATTTTATATTAGATAGAAGATAGATAGAGAGATAGATAGATAGATAGACAGACAGAGAGATCGATAGATGATAGATGGGTAGGATAGTGTTAGAGCCAGAGGGGATGGATGTAACCATAAAAACAAGGACCTCTAAATCAACATGATCAAACTTCACAAGAAGTCACAGAGACTGAGGCAGCATGCACGGGGTCTGCACTGGTGTACATCAGGTCCCTGCATATAGATTAGGAACTTCCGTCTAGCATTTTGATGGGATTTCTGAGTGTGTGAACAAGTGGGTCCTTGATTCTCTTGGGCTCTTTCCTTTTGTTTCCTTATTTTGCTTAATTCAAATGTGTTAGTTTTATCTCGATTTATTTTATTATTATTCTTTAGAACCCTATTTGTTTTCTAATGGGTCCAGATGGGAGGGAAAGTAAGGAGGGCCTGGGAAGAGTAGAGAGAGGGGAACCATAATCAGCATACATATATATATATGTGTGTGTGTGTGTGTGTGTGTGTGTGTGTGTGTGTGTGTGTATGTGTGTGTGTGAATATATACACACACACATGTGTATGTATATATATATATGAGAAAAAATCTATTTTCCATAAAAGCAGGGGTAGGGAGGACATGAGGTTTGGAGGAAGATTTATTGGAGGGGTTGCAGAGGGCATTGTACAAGGGAAGATGAGTGGACCCAATTAATATACATTGATACATTGTACAAATATAATATTTTCAAAGAATGAATAAGAAATATTATTTGAGAAGGAGAATGTGTTGCTTTCAGATGATAGACTATTTCATACTTTGGGGTATGGGGTTTTGTTTGGTTGGTTTGGTTTTTCTGTTTGTTTGTTTGTTTGTTTGTTTGTTTGTTTTTCCATACTCCTAGCAAAGTATGACAAAAAAAAACCCTTGAAGGGATTTTTCTATGAGTTGATTTTCAATATGAGCTCAATTTTCTGGGTGACTGTGTCTAAATTCTTCATAGTCCCACCTAGGATCCAAAGCACAGAAGTACACTACACCATCAATGAGAACTCCCAAGCTCTTCTCCCATGCGTTGCTGATGGAATCCCCATGCCTGCAATTCATTGGGAAAAAGACAGTGTTCTTATAGCCAACTTGTCAGGGAAATACACTGCCCAGCCATATGGAGAACTCATCTTGGAAAATGTTGTGGTAAGTTTAACGGGCATGAGCAGACACTGTAGAGCCAACTGGCTGATTCACCTTCTTCATTTTGGCAACTTAGCTCGGAAGTATTTCCTTTAAGACTGAAAGGAAATACTCTTATAAATTCAACATAAGATTAATTGCTCTTGCATTTAATTTTATATCCTGGGAATTAGAAGTGTATTTAACAAAAGGGCTGAAACCAGTAAGTGTCCTCCTCCTGAAGTTACCATTTTACTTTCGTGGAAATTTGTATCGGAAAAGATTCTAAGTGGTCGTGCTGTTCTTGGTGCTTATAACTATGTGTCAGGATCACAAGATGGAAGACATTCCCTTGAATTTAAGTATGATGAAGAAAAATGTCAAAAGAGTGCCTTTCTCTATGTATGGTTTTAAGTAACCCAGTATAATAATTGACTTAAAAATGGAAACTCTATGGAGCTATACAAATGAGAGGCATCCTGTTCAGGATCTGTAGAGCAATAGCCACCAAGCAGAAATGGCTCAATTTCTGGGTCTTCATATTGGGGAAATCTGCAACTGCTCTTCTAGGCCTTAAGGAGATGAATGAGGAAATAAGTTTTTTAGCATCATTGTTGTTATTGTTGTTGTTGTTGTTGTTGTTGTTATTATTATTATTATTTAATTTTTTTTACAGTGTAGTTGTTATCCCTCCTGGTCTGCTCTCTGACTGTTCCTCGTCCCATACCTTCTCCCCTGTCTCCAAGAGGATGTTCCCCCCCCCACCCTCCCCCCACCCATGCACCTAACCCTCAAGAGACTTGAGGAAATAAGTTTAAAATTTGGGAGACAGTGTCATAGATACATTTAAAAGATCCTATCAATACAGCATCTTACACATAGCAGACAGGAGATATCAGTAATATGTAAAATTCTTTTTGTGAGTAATATATATGAACTAGATGTTTTAATACTTGATTTCAATAAAAAACAGACTTTTAACCTAAGTAGTCAAATCCTGGGGCAGTTAGTGGTATATAGGTAAAGAAACATTAACCTTTCCTCTTGAAAAAAGCATGCAGCCAAATTTAGATTGTTTCTATTCTGAATGGTAATAATTTTTATATTTCCAATTTTTTGGTGCTTCAGTAAAAAAAATTCTTAATATTTTAGACTAGGGCAAAACAATTATCAATAGATACATAACCTCAGTACATCTGGACACATTCAACCAACTCAATCCATATTTATCAGGTGCCTTTTCTCTGCTTTATTTAAGCAATGGGAAACATCAAAGAACTTAAGTGAGAATGAGGCAGTTATAGTGGAGAAACCAGCAGGCTCTAAGAGCAAAGAAAGAGAATAACTGAAAAATCAGAGAAAAATGGAGACAACACCAGGTACACAAGTCAGAAAGTCTGAGCAATGAGGAGGATAGCAGAGCCATCAATGAATGTAGGGATGGCTACAGAGGCAAGGGAAGGAGCACTGCCAGTTCCCTGGCTTCTCCATTATAGCTGCAGCCCTCGGATATCAACTAGTTATCCAAACAGAAATAGGAACACGTTCAGTGTTGCTACAAGTTTGATCTGGATTTCAAACACTGCACATCATCAGCCTGTGAGTGGCATTTAAAGCTGAGACACTAGATGAGATCCTCAAGGGTTTGAGACCAGAGAGAGGGAGAGAGAGACTATAGGAGGACCAAAGGCTGAATCCCTCATGAGTCAACATGAAGACATTGACATTAAGGGGAAAACACAACAAAGGATGGAGAAGGAGTAACTAGGATGTCAGCTGGGAAGCTACCAAAGTGACACCCAAGTGAAGACCCTCCAACTCAATTCAGTGTCCAGTAGGTCAAGCCTAGCAAGTGATGAAGTTGGCCATTGGACTCAGCAGGGGAGACTCATCCCACAGTATCCTCTGATGGTTTTGGTCTCTGGTCATTTTACCCTGAAGACCTACTATGTTGTCAAGATACCAACAGCCTTTGGGGTCCTTTGTTTCTTTACTACATTGCAGAGCCGCTGACCCTGTGATGTTTTCTAAGGTCTTATGAAATAAACTGTTCCAGTTCTATGTGATATGGAGTTTATGCTTAAGCTTCTATACTTTATAATTAAACTAAGATAAAATGCAAAGTCTAATGTGATGTTTGTGCTGAAAGATGGAAATGTAAATCCCCACCAGGAAAGAGTGGTGGAACCGTTCCTTGGGGGAGCAGGTGCTGGAATGTTGTGTGCATTATGTAGGAGGTTGTCATATATTGATACTTGGAAAACTTTGTTTATTTAGCTGGAAGATTCTGGCACCTACACATGTGTCGCTAACAATGCTGCTGGTGAAGATACACATACTGTGACCCTGACTGTTCATGCCCTTCCCACTTTCACGGAACTTCCTGGAGACCTGTCATTAAATAAAGGAGAACAGCTACGGTTACGTTGTAAAGCCATTGGCATCCCATTGCCCAAACTAACATGGACCTTCAACAACAATATAATTCCAGGTTGGTGATTTAACTATTCAGCTGTGAGTGCAGGCACCTGTTCACAGCCTGGCCTGGTCTCTCCATCCTCTTGGGAGGCCACTGAGGAGCCACAAGCACAGAGTTGACTCTTTCTCTTCTGTGAAATGGCTGGGAACAGGAAAACACAGGCACTCCCCTTACTTGAGAGATGGAGGCAGGAGAATCAGGAGTTCAAGGTCATCTCCAACTACTTGGTGAGCTAGAGGCCAGCCTCTGCTATTTGAGGAGTGATCACTAAATTAAGCAAATAAATAAAGCCAAAAATTTAATTCTGTAAAGTAATGTGCTTTTCTCCAGTACAGACTTACTCTTCATTCTTTTTGAAATGGATCACAAAACAATAAATCCTATGTCATAAATAAAACAGCAACAAAAAGCCTCTCCCTGAAAGCAACCAGTATTAAATCTTAGGCATCTACACTTCCCTCTGATGGACCCCTGCATTGCTGACCAGAGGGCACAGGGGCTGCTGCTAGGTATCTGCAGATTCATTCATCTTCTAGAACACAGTGAATGAACATCAGAAATGAAAAAGTCAGTTGACACATCAAGTTTCTAGCCACTGTGCCACTGTGCATTGTGTTAAAGTAGTGCCTAAGCAAAGAGCACTCATCCCTGGAAGACATGTGTCTATTTCTCTCTCTCTCTCTCTCTCTCTCTCTCTCTCTCTCTCTCTCTCTGTGTGTGTGTGTGTGTTTGAGACTATCACTTCTCCCTTTCCTCCCTCCAAACACTCCCCTATATCCCTCCTTGTTCTCTTTCAAATTCATGGTTTTCTTTTCATTGTTGCCACACACATGTGTATATATATATATATACACTTGCTTGTTTTCATCACCAAAGATGTCATCAATAACGAGTATAAACACTCCATGAGGAGTGAGTAGCTGTCCTGACTTTACACTTCTGACTTGCATCTACCAAATGCTCTGCTAGAGAAGCAGTTATAGCTTGAGATTTTTCTGTCATGATCAGTTATGTGAATGGCTGAAATTCATCAACTATATCATCTTAGTGTTTACATACTATTACCTTATAAAGAAAAGCAATATCTAAATCAGAACTCTTTTCTGAAGGCACAGAACTAATTCTGGCATTTAAACTTAAAAGCCTATTTCCCACCTAATATAACTGATGGGTTCTTTAAAATTAAGTGAGACAATGCATACAAGAAGCCATACATAATCAGATGGCAGCTTCTAAGTTAGATTCTGAATTAATTAGCATGCTCATATTATGCTCTCATTCAAATATTTTAGCTGCCTTTGTAAATATTTGCATCCTCAGCCTTTCTGATTTATTGAGAAATGTAAGTTATTATAGATTTGATCATTGTGTTGTTATTACCCACCAGGGATGTGTTTTCATGATTTTCCCTCAACCTGCCAAGTCAGTTGGATTACAACTGAAAAGGTGTTCCCACCATTGATGTAAATTGTTTGGGAAGAGAACTGGGGGTGAGATAAATGGAATGGAAAATGCCATATTTCTGAATGAAAGGTTTTTGAAACTCAGAGCAACCATGAGGCTGATTTAAGCGACAGGCCGAGATGAAAGAGGCACTTTAAAAAACTGTGGAGAGATGTTTGTTTTCATTCTCTTTTCCTGTTCCGTGGGCTGTTTTTGGTTCTTCCAATGAGTTGTCTATAGACACAGTAAATAGCTCAAGGGTGGCTCTGTGGTAAGGGCCCTCTTGTTCAGTTACGGTTCAATTGCTGACTTGCTCATAAATCTAACCTGCAAAATATTACACTGCTGGGACATTTTCCTAGGTCACTGAGAGGCATCTGTGTTGTTTCCTAATCTGTTTCCTCAGCCCACTTTGACAGCGTCAATGGACACAGTGAACTTGTTATTGAGAAGGTGTCAAAAGAGGACTCAGGCACTTACGTGTGTACAGCGGAGAACAGTGTTGGCTTTGTGAAAGCGATTGGGTTTGTTTATGTAAAAGGTAGGTGAAGATGTTCCATTTTCCCTTTGTGATTTATTCATAATGAAACTTTGTTTTCTCACTATGAAGTAATACAGCATGACTGCAGTTTGTTATCCCAATGTCCAAACATGTATAGATTCATAAGGAAAAAACAAAACATGAGTTTCAGCTGAAAGGTAAACAGGGGCTGCAGAGATTGCTCTGTGGATAGAGGGATTGTCATTTACGTGAGTTTGGATGCCCCAAACCCTTGTAAAACCTAAGTAGATGTGTCAGCCACCTACACGTCCAGCACAAGAAGACAGACAAGAGACCCTGGGGAATTGAATGCTAGATAGCCAGACTAGCTGGGATTGGTGAGTTCTAGGTTCAAAAAGAGACTCTACATCAATAAATAAATTGGTGAGTGAATGAGGAAGACATACAGCATCAACTTTGGGCCTGCACACACACAAACACCTACAGACACATATGTTCACGATACACACACATGCACAACACACACACAAGCACTTACACACATACATATGCACAACACACACACATGCACAACACACACACAAGCATTTACAAACACGCACATGTACAAGGAAAAAGTAAATATATTAAAGAGGCCATTTGACATGAAGTGCATTACCTCCACACAAGGGCTAAAGTTGCCAGCATTACTAGGGGTTAGCAAGAGTGATGACTTTGAAAATCCAGAACATTTTAAGATGGCTTTTCACTCACTGCTAAGTTATATGCCTACACGTATCAAAAGTTATAAAGTGTCAGCACCTGCTTTTCCTCCCTGCCTGTCTTATGGTATTTCCTAGAGCCCCCAGTCTTCAAAGGTGATTACCCTTCTAACTGGATTGAACCACTCGGCGGTAACGCAATCCTAAACTGCGAGGTAAAAGGAGACCCTGCCCCAACCATCCAATGGAGCCGCAAGGGGGTTGACATAGAGATTAGCCACAGAATCCGACAACTGGGTAATGGCTCTTTGGCCATCTACGGTACTGTGGTAAGTCTCACTGGAGTTGTTGGCACCATCAACACTTTGGTGCCCTGTGCCAGTGCCATTCATAGATGAGAAAAGTTTCTTCTCCAGTCCTATGCAAATCATGAAATCAAAGCTAGCCTATTCCTCCTTTTAATTTTAATGCCATATTTTAAATGTATGTTTTAACTGATATATATATATATATACATGTATATATATATTAGCATGTGTTTCCACCTATGTCCAAATTAAATGTTTATCAGATGTTATGGTAGAGATCTTCAAAATTATTCCTCTAGCTTTTTAATTTTATCTGAATTTATTTTACTATGTAATAAAATACCAGAGTCTTTCATGTTGACTAACCATAACTCAGTACCCATTCATTGTGGTTTTCCCACCACTCTCTCCAGCTCATGCCCCAAGTCTCTGGTAACCACCATCTGACTCTTAGCCTTGTCTATCCCACCATCTGACTCTCAGCCTTGTCACCACCATCTGACTCTCAGCCTTGTCTATCCCACCATCTGACTCTCAGCCTTGTCTATCCCACCTAGGAATGGAATCACACAGTACTTCTTTTCCTGTGCCTGGCATATGTCACTTATCATAACGATTTCCAGTTCTGTCTGCCTTGTCACAGATAACAGAATTCTGTCCTTTACTGTGATGAGTAGTATAGCCTTGTATATATGGACACCATTACTTCATCCCCCAACTAAGGTCTTCTGAAACTATGAAGGAATAATGTAAGTTGATACTCTTGCTCTTGCAAATAAGTATGGGCAATAAAACAATTTTGTGGGTTTTTCCCAATCATTCATCTATTATCTACTGTTAGGAGATAAACTTCTCAAATCTATTTTAGAACAAGAACATCGAAATGTTAAAAACATGGTTATAAGTAAGCTATAGGATAGATTTCATCAGGAAACTAATAAATATGCAAGGCTCTGATCATGTTTCAGTATTCAGAAAGGAGAATAAAGACACGATTCACCTAAATACTTCTTCCCTAGAGTAGCTTCTTAACTCACACTTGGTGAGCTCTTTAATGTTCTTTCATATTTAATTAATTAAAAACAATTGAAACACATCATTGCCTAATCCAGTGGGACTTTCTTGGTCTTTCAATTTTTCTAGTTTTAATCAATGTCATATTGTCTGTACTTCATGGCTGCCTCTTCCTTCTACACAATTAATATTTCTCAAACTTTCAAGACTTCTTTGAATACCATTATTAATGCACAAGGTCTTTTAATTATACAACTTCATAGTCCTAAACCTGTGGCATCAGCCTGGAGTCTTCCCAATCCCATTTCCAGCTGCCCACTAGAAGCTCCCATATGTATTAAATATTAAAACTTCAAGCTAAGCCTATATATGGTATTGTAAATAAGTAAAATTCAAATAGCACATTTTCTGTGTTATATATGTATAAATTTATGAACGATTATAATGTATTATTACAACTAGATTCATTCTTCACTTTCCTTAATTTCAAACTCCCTATGAACCCAGCTTGATACATTTTCAAAAACTCCAATTAGAAAGAACTCAGTATTGGTTAATCCTTTGTGGCTAGTTTAATGGATTCTGAGATGGCCATGATCATACCATTTACATTTTTCTTTCATAGTTTTTAAGAGGTGGTAATGAAATGATGCCATTTTTACTTAGATTTCCTGGGACTCAATATTATATAAAATGTTTTAATTTTGGAATTTCTTTTTCCTTCACTTCTCTTCCTCTCATTTTTTAACCTAGCTATGAGGGTAGACATGGGTGGGTGTGCTATTTTCTTTAAAATGCTTTCCCAAAATTTAAATTCCAAATGAACTATCCTATTGAAAAGGGGATGTGCCCTACAGACCTCTGTTCTCACAGCACACTTACTTCTGTAGAATGAAGATGCTGGTGACTATACATGCGTGGCTGCCAATGAGGCTGGAGTGGTGGAGCGCAGCATGAGCCTGACTCTGCAAAGTAAGCTCTTCTCTCAGTCTCCAGCCAACACACAGCAGGACTGTTGTCTACTGGAGAATGACTGTTTCCTTTAAACCTGCAACATGTATTTTGAACAGCAGCTTTCATAGTATGTCCATTTCCCTTTCCTGGAGACATGGGAGCAGACATGTGCCATGAAGCACAACCCCAATGTGCTTCCACACATTCCTTTCCCGCTCTTATCTGACACCCGCAGTTTTAAGTCACAGTATCTTGGTGGCAGAACCTTTTGACAACAGTGAGTGCCCTCTGTGGTTTACCAGAATCTTGCCACTGCTTTCAAAGATGGCATTTTATACGCTTTTAAAATATGTACTAAATATATTGTGTGAGAGAAAAAATATTTTCAATAAGAGGAAAAAATATATTAAAACTGGAGAGTAATTTAAAGGCACTCAGAAAGCATCCAGGTGGACTGGCAGAAGCCCTCTTTCATGAAATAGCTGTATCTTCAGATTGGAGCATTTGCTCTTCATGGAGTCCCTCGGATGCCATCAGCAGGCAGAGCTTCCTAAACCAGAGGAGCACAACAGGCTCTGCTGACCTAAGTCAGGAGAAACGTCATCAGGTCAGCTAACACATAAATCTTGACACTGAATCCTTTCAATCCCTAACATGAAAAGGCCAAAAATACTATTGACATTAAGCTCAAAGCACAGAGTGGTGTTTTCATTCAGAAGAAATGCTTGTATTTGATGGATGATTATGTAAATGATGTGCTTCATTTAACCTGAAATATGTATACATGGTATATTATATTACATTCTAGCTTTATAGACATCAAAAATGTCCATAGTATCTAAATCAAGAGTATAAGTTTAACTGCATACTTTTTTTGGTCATGGTATCAGGAGCACACAAGCTTATTCAGTAACTTTATCCATACTTAGTGTGCATGATAAACCAGATATAATGTCAGTTTGCAAATACATAATGTTATCTAGATATATGGAAGTAAGTGAAAGCAATGACCATTTCTATAGTGATATGCGTGATTGAAACAGCAGCTTATATTGCTGTTTAGTTCTATATGCTACGTACATTTCTATATGCTACGTACAGTTCTGTATGCTACGTACATTTCTATATGCTCCATACAGTTCTATATGCTACGTACAGTTCTATATGGTGCTTGGTACTTGCTGAGACAGCAGAGCTAAGATGAGAAAATGTCTTTTCTCAAAACATGTCAGTAACTCTTATTAAAAACAACACTCACATACAAGTGTTACAACAAAATGTGTTTGCTTCCATTTTGTTTTATGCTTTAGATAGTAAGGTATGCTTGTGTCTATATAAAATAGGCTGCCACCATGGAGAAGTCGCTGATGCCTCTCTTCTCTCTCTAAGTCAGCCACCACTCAATTTAACCTCAACAACCCTGTGTGGTCATCGCACGGTTCTCTTTTTCTTCAATGTCTTTGCTGCCCTCTGCTCCCTTACTCAACAACAATGTCATCTGAGATTCTTTGGGGGGAAAGGAGAGCTTAGTTTTTAGCAAATACTAGAGACTTTATGAAGGACCACCCTCTCCCCTGAGGTCAAGCATCCTTTCTAAGTCATAAAACTACCAAACCTATCTCCATGCTGTGTCTCTCACAAAATGGTGATATCTTCTCCCTGAAATTACCCTCCTCAGTTTTGAAAACACAGTTTTCAAGCTAATTTTACAAACAAGCACAACAATATAGAGATAAGCATCCTGCCAGCAGCTACATTCAACTCCTCGTGCATCTGGTCCTTTCCAGGAACTTCGGTTGGGTTGCTGACCCTGCCCAGATGCTGGCAGCCTCTCCCTCCTCCTGAAACTCCTTCTTTTCATATCAGGATTCCCATTTCTTTGTATTTAACTCTTCAGAGGTCAGTTCTCTGTATCATTCATAAACCAGCCTTATGTCCATCTCTTAATTCCCTCCTACACTCTCTGTTTCATCATCTCAGATGGTGCTTCTCTCCCTTTTGAAGCGATCTCATGAGTTATGAAAGACAGAGCCACATTCCTTGTTGACATTGCTTTTGAAATTCCTATGTGCACTCTCCTGACTCCACCTGCTATCTAGGATTGCTCACATGAGTGTCTCACATGAGGTCAATGTCCTAAAACAATACAAATCACCACCCACTTCTCACCCGCCTCCTGTCGGATCTCCTTTCTTCTGTATGTTACTGAGTTACCCAAACACAGACTTTCCTGCCCAGCTTATCAGGTCTTTTCTTTAATCCATTCTACTCCATGGCAAAATTCCTTTCAAAATGAAGTCACCACATTTTGTAGGATAAAATCTTAACCTAGCCCCTTAACAACCAAGACCCAGTATCGACTTCCTTCACAGGTTCTCCTGTTATCACTCTTGAGCCAGTGGAAACTGTTGTGGATGCTGGTGGCAGAGTCATACTGGATTGCCAAGCCACTGGTGAACCACAGCCAAGCATCACATGGTCCCGCCAAGGGCACCCCATCCCCTGGGATAACCGACTTACCATGCTGCCTAACAGCTCATTATACATCGCTGCTGCTCACAAGGAAGATACCTCTGAATATGAGTGTGTTGCCCGAAACTTGATGGGCTCTGTCCTGGTCAGAGTGCCTGTCATAGTCCAGGGTAAGTAGGAAATGGAACTCAAGACAGCTCAGATTCCCAGTCTCCTAACAGTTTACCAACTAATGAGATTAAAACAACACAGTTTAGAGTATTCAAATGCCATGCTAATCATCCAGAATCCTAAAGTAAACTTTCCTTGAAAACTAAGCAAAAATGTTCAGAAAGTGATATATATCATATATAGAGAGAAATATATATTATATAGAGAGACAAAGATGATAGATAGATAGAGAGAGAGATAAGATAGATAAGATAGAAATGATAGAAAGATACACACACACTCACATACACACAACCACATACACATGCACACACACACACACTCACATACACACAACCACATACACATGCACACAAACACACACACACACACACACACACACACACACACGGTAAGCAGTATGTGAATTTCTTCATCTCTTGTTCTTCCCATAGCCACAACCACATGACTCCGCAAAGGATCTGAGAGGGGATTTCATTGACTGAATTATAGTCTCTCTTCTAGATATTAATTTTACCCCTAAGGGAAAGTTTTCATAGCTGCTCCCCAGCAATCACACTCAGCTCTCTACTCAGTATGTAACTTCAATGAAATTATTCTTAGAAACTTTCACTTGTGAACCTGAGACAACCTACAATGTTCTGTTTGCAGTGCATGGTGGGTTTTCATTGTGGTCTGTCTGGAGGCCCTGCAGTGTCACCTGTGGAAAAGGCATCCAAAAGAGGAACCGGCTGTGCGACAACCCACCCCCAGCCAATGGAGGGAGGCCATGCCAAGGGTCAGATTCAGAAGTGCGCCACTGTCAAAATAAGTTGTGTCCAGGTATACTTCTGCATTCAGTGCGTAAGCAGGTGTTTAATAGACACTAAGTTATGTTCCCTACCTTGTGCCTGCCTCGGGTTAGTACTTGACATTTGACTTTAGCTAACAGTGTGATGGTTTTTCTTCCCTGTAGTGGATGGTCACTGGTCTGAATGGAGTTTCTGGGAAGAATGCTCAAGAAGCTGTGGGCATGGCAACCAAACTAGGACGAGAACTTGCAACAACCCAGCAGCTCAGCATGGTGGGCAACCATGTGAGGGGCAAGCTGTGGAAACCATCATGTGTAACATCAGGCCTTGCCCAGGTGAGGATCCACCAGACACCAGCAGAGGTTTAGCATGTTAACTCCTACCATGGAATCAAGATTCCTTTTTCCTTCACTGTGAAAAGATGTTATGGCTTCTATTTTCAGGAACATGTTCACTCTCTGTTGTTTTCCTGTCTCATAAAGAGCCTTGTGAAGGAATGACAGGATCACAGTAAAACATCTCACTTAAATGAGCAGGAAAGTGGCCCTGTACTTGGTGTATTTTTAAGTATGCACAGAAACTTAAGTATATAGGAACTCATATACTGAAAGATGATGAGTTCTTAAGGTGGCATGTAATCTAGTCACCCATTTTGAAGGAAGGAAATGAGCTCAGAGGGGTTAAAAAGAACTGTGCCACTGGCAAGGAGCATTCTAGCAGCATGGCATTGACCATCTCACCTGTCGACCTTGCCGATGAGCGCCTTGCCAGATGCTTGGGCGTCCTGTTGTTGCTTACTTAGGATTGCATACCTCTTTCAGATTCAAGTGACAGAACTCAACTTAAATAAACAAAAAAAAATTCTTCATTCAGGTATAATTGGATGCAAGGATTTGTCCAGTGTTTCTACTAGTGTGTTGGCCATTTCTGATCTCCACTAATATTCTCTTTGGCTTAATTCTCCATTAAATTCTTACCATGTGTGGAAAAAATGATGACAGGCAACTGGTGGCTCACGGTGGCCTTGTAATCTCAGACCTCAGAGTGGAAAAGTTCCTCTACTCTGAGATTCATTTCAGCTGCTGAGAAATAACTATGTTCGAGTTCAGTTTGTCTCATGTTTTTGTCTGAACTGAACTAAATCTAGCTGGTGAGCACACTGGGAGCAGCATGAGTGACATCCTCATGTAGGACATCAAGGGACTGGACTCCTTGTTGGACCTTTAGGAAAGACCATGTAGAAGAGAAGGAGGATGAGTCAGGAACCAATTCATTCATTCATTCATCCATTCATTCACCTAGACTCTAGACAATGTTTATGTGTACTTTTTATTTGAAGATATTATAATTTCTAAGCACTTTATTGGGTGGAATATGAAGTATTCTAGTGAATACAAATAGAACATTAAGTAGGGAGTAATTTTTAATATTGATAAGTATACTGAATAAACTCAAAAGAGAGGATTGATAGAACAAAACTGAGAAAATATTCAAAAGGAGAGTCACTAAACCAGCTATTATGTCTTGTGCACATGAATCAAACATTTATAAAGTGATGGAAATGTAGTAATTAATTCATTAACTAAGGTTGAATGGTTAGTAAAACAGAGCTGAAGATCTGATCCAAGCCTGCTATGATCCCCAAGTCTATATATTTGGATCTTCAGTACCAGTCCAGAAGTTTGGTTTTCACTAAAGAAGGTACTAATGTGTGAGTAGTGGTAATAATCTATAATCTACATACCTAAAATCTTTCCCAAAAATAGACAGACAGGCAGACAGGCAGACAGGGAAAAACCACTACCCCGAAGTCTTTAACATAATAAAAAGCCAAGGGTTTGCTTTAGTCTTAAAAAGAAATATGAATACCTAATTAGAGAACTTGTATGCCATCTGTCAGGTGTATTATTAATGAAATTATATAATTAAAGTCTAAAGGGTGTTTGCAATTGGATTAAAATAAATATCAGTGTACCCTACATGCTTGGTAGCTATTGTTTACTATAATTTTTGCTTGGTGTTTTATTGTTTTACTGTTTTTTAGTAATGCCACTCCCATGGGTAGATACCCACCACTGAGGCAATAGGGTACCGCAAACACTAGCAGGCACTGCTATTTCCCCTTAGCGTATGTATGTGCAAGGATAGTTTACAGCTAGATAAGCATTCTATTAGTCTTCACCCACTAGTGCTAGCACATACTTGCTTATTGCATGCATCCATTACTTTTATGCTTTTCATAAAATATTAATTCTTCTGTTAAATATTGTACATCTGTTATTGCTTCCTATTGCAAAGAACTTTTTGCTTGTTGTTTCTTTATTGATTGATTTTTTTGGTAGTGTAATTAATCAAGTATAATCCAGGGCATTAATAATACACTGTTAATTTATCTATTGTTATCCTCAACATATCCTGGATTTGGTTTTGGAAGTTTCAGAACGCCCTGAGTATTGAAGCCTAGCACACAGAACCCAAAACTCTTGCCTCTAAGGCTGCGTGCCCCTCAGACTCCGCATCTTTTCTAGAGTGTCTTCTCCTAGCCCTGGTCCCTGCTGCTCTGCAAAGAGCTTCCACCTATTACATCAAATGAACTTACTGTGCCTTGAATTCTTCTTTAGCAGCTCCTCTCTACTTGTGCTTTGTTCATGATTTGATTTAGCTCTTTGGGACGTTTTCAGTATCATCTGAACCCTGTGATGTTGTATGTAGTATTGTCTGAACCCTGTGATGATGTATGTGGTATTGTCTGAACCCTGTGATATTGTATGTGGTATTGTCTGAACTCTGTGATATTGTATGTGGTATTGTCTGAACCCTGTGATATTGTATGTGGTATTGCCTGAACCCTGTGATGTCATATGTGGTATTGTCTGAACCCTGTGATGTCGTATGTGGTATTGTCTGAACCCTGTGATATTGTATGTGGTATTGTCTGAATCCTGTGATGTTGTATGTGGTATTGTCTGAACCCTGTGATGATGTATGTGGTATTGTCTGAATCCTGTGATGTTGTATGTGGTATTGTCTGAATACTGTGATGTCATATGTGGTATTGTCTGTATGCTGGTTCACACTGTCTTTCTTCTTTCTCTCATTTTTTTTTCTTTCTCTCTTTCCTTTTTGTTTCTTTCTTTCTTTTGGCATATCTGTCTAAATAAAAGAAGGTTTTCAATTCTACTGCATCTTGTGTCATAAAAGTCAATTTTGTTAGGATTTCTTTGTGAATTAAATATAAAAAGACCAAACTTTTTCAAAGAGGGTTTCAAGCATCTGTTTGCATAGAGGAGAAACAGAGACATTACATAACAAACACCACTCGACTCTAGGCTCCTTTGATAAAGCATCCTTATGTTGTCAGAGGTTTGGATTTGGTTAACGGACATCCTTGAAATGTAACTATATCAAAGCCACCGGGTATGCAGAGCAATGGCTGAGAGCTGTAAGCGTCATACTCCAGGCCAGGTTTTAAATGCTCCCTCCAGGTTTCTTAGGTTTAGTCAAATATTGTCTTAGAACAAATTCTTATGTGATCATGTTTGCCTCTATCTATAAAGAAGGAGAATAAGTAGTCACCTTTATCAAAGATCAATTAATTATGAGAAAATGCAAGATTTTAATATTTTCTTTAAAATTATAACCTTATTGGTTGATTTTAATTTTGCAGCTTTTTATAAGTTGTGTTGAGAATACTGAGATTCAAGTCTTAACCCCTCTTTTGGTTCATATTTTGGTAAAGCTAGTGACCAAAGAAGTATATTCTATGGGCACCATATCTAGAAAGTTCTTTAAAGAAAATACAGCCCAATACTGACACTTGCATAAGAGAAAGCATGGTGCTGATTCTCAGCCCAAGCACCTGGTAGGAAGCGTGAGGCTGCTCCAGGCCTGTGGGCAGATGCCGTAATGTGTTAGGTACCAAAAGGAAGCCCTTCAGTGCAGTCCTTGGAAACTACTGGTCAGTTTTGCTTCTGTTGTTTAACAAGTAGGTGAGTGTGTTATTCAGAATTTCTAATTCATGAACATTATGTAATGGAGAAAACTGTTCAAAGACTTAGACCTGTGCAAATCACCCTGTTGTCGAAAGATCCCAGAACATGCATAAGTAGGATGCCAGGCCATGTTTAGAGATGTACTCTTGCAATGTTAGATCCAAAATAGCCTTGTTGAAAGTTTCATGTTACCTACAGCACATCTCAATCTATTAGACAGACTTGCTTAGCTGCTTCTAGTCTCCACCACCATCCCTAGGGCACCAAATGTGGACAAGTACTTAGCAAAAGTTTAAACATTTGGGTTCTGTTTATATATGGTGGCTTGATTAAATTTGATTTTAATAAAATGGCCTCCTTTGAATAATTGTAAGCATTTATTTTGGCCTTAGTTAAGCTTTCTGAATGTCCCTGGACACAAATCCCTTTGAAAGCCAAACATGTAAAAAGAAGAACATCATTAGTTATATTTCTTTTGGTTCAATTTTAGTTATTTTAGGTTGTGGGAATTTTAACTTACTATGGAGTTAATTTATTTGCATAATTTTGTTGTTTAAATAACTATGGTTCTGTGGCTTGAAACTGTCTCTGGTGTTTGTAGTCCATGGTGTGTGGAATGCTTGGCAGCCTTGGGGTATGTGCAGCAAAAGCTGTGGAAAAGGCAGTCAGACCAGAACAAGACTTTGCAACAACCCGCCACCATCATTTGGTGGAGCCTACTGCAGTGGAGCAGAGACGCAGATGCAAGTCTGCAACGAGAGACACTGTCCAGGTGAGAGACGTAAAGTAAGGTTACTACATTAAACCAATTAACATCTACCTCTCATGCAACAGTGTCATTCCCCTTAATACGGCCATGGTTTGACCTGGTCTACTTATGTTTGTGTGTGTGTGTGTGTGTGTGTGTGTGTGTGTGTGTGTGTGTGTGTGTGTGTGTGTGTGTGTGTGTGTGTACCTGTAAAAGCCAGAAGGCGTCAGAGGCTCTGAATTTACAGGCGGCTGTGAGCCACCCAGCATGGCGGCTGAGAACCAAACTCACCTCCTCTGAAAGAGCCCTAAGCACTTACTATCTGAGCCACCTCTACACCCAGCCACCCTGACCATGTTTTTTGTGTAGTGACCAAGCATATTCTCTGTTAATCCAGTGGATGGCAGGTGGGCGATGTGGAGCAGTTGGAGTGCCTGTACTGTATCCTGTGGAGGAGGGGCCAGGAAGAGAACAAGGGACTGTTCTGACCCAGTGCCACAGTATGGAGGAAACAAATGTGAAGGGACTGGTGTCCAGAGTGACTTCTGCAATAGTGACCCTTGTCCAAGTGAGTGTTGGAAACAGCAAGCCCATGCTACCTCCTTAAATCTTTGCTATGGCCTCCAGTCCTTATTGTGTTGTTCGATCTTTGACCTTTAGTTTGGAATGCCAAAGAAATGTCTGGTTTTAATGAGTTCTGAAGTTACAGTCTCTGCCCCTTGAGAGTAGAGACTATCTATCATATCACCTCTAGCTCATGGGATAATTTAAATATAATATCAGACCAACTGAAGGGAATCCCATCATTATTAGCATATGTTCTCTGTCTCTGTTGAAAACATCACCCAGATCACTTGGTGATTTGGAAAGATACCCATTTATTGGTTCATTTTCTTTCTGATTATTTCTTGAAGGGTTCTCCTTGATTTGGGGATGAATGTCATGGTTTCTTTCATGTCTTCACTTTAGAGCTCTGTTTTATGTCAAATTATTTCACACTGTAGCCCATGGTAACTGGAGCCCTTGGAGCGGCTGGGGGACATGCAGCCGGACGTGCAATGGAGGGCAGATGAGGCGGTACCGCACGTGTGATAATCCACGTCCCTCCAACGGAGGAAGAGCCTGTGGAGGTCCAGATACACAGATCCAGAGGTGCAACACTGACATGTGTCCTGGTGAGCGAACCTCTTCACTTAGTGATCCTTGCTGTCCCCTTGCCACTTGCATGTCAGGAGTGTCCTACACAAAGATTTTAAAGCTGATTCATTAATATTGAATGTCCCATTCTTGTTCTCAGTGGATGGAAGTTGGGGAACATGGCACAGCTGGAGCCATTGTTCTGTCTCTTGTGGAGGAGGTGAAAGGACTCGAAAGCGGCTATGTGACAACCCAGTGCCATCTAAAAGTGGCCGTTCCTGTCCAGGAGATGCCACCCAGGTTTCCAGATGCAACATGCAAGCATGTCCAGGTAAGTAAGCGAGCTGTGCTTCAACATGCAGGCAAGTCCAGGTAAGTAAGCGAGCTGTGCTTCAGCAAGACAGTTGCTAGCACAAATTTAGAGGCTTCATACAAATTAGAAAAATGTATCATTTGGAGCCCACAATTAATAAAACAACTCTGGAGTTGTCATTTTTAAGAATGTGCTCCCTTCCGCCTTTAAGAGTGTTGACTGCTGGGTTTTGGCTCTGCTCACGCCTTGGGGCTTCCTTGTGTCAGAGGACAGATTTCTAAAGATGATAGGGAGGCCAACATTGAGAGTTCCATATTGTTAAAATGGGAAAACTATTGGACCTTAAGTTTTCTTAAATTTTCTTAAGAAATAAAATGTCCCTGAAAATGGACACGGCCCCCCTTGACAGGGTGAGAATGATTTATGTTGAGACTTTTATATAGAACTAGACAAACTGCAAGGATGTCTACTCCCCAGCTGCTCAGTAAGCATGCTCTATGCACAAAGGGTCACGGGAGTTGAGATGCCTTCCTAGAGGAAGAGAACAGTTCTGGCTTCAGATAATGTGTTTCCTAGTCCAGATAGATGGACAGTTTGCTTCCCAGAGTCGGACAAGATTTTCAGGAACTCAACCAGGTAGCCAGATGGAGGAAACATCTGTTTCAGTGCCAGGACTCAAGCTCCCCGGTTAACATAGAAGCCATGCTTGTCAAGAATCATCCAGAAAATTGAAAATAACAACCCTGCCCACCAAGTCTCTCTCTCCTCTGCTTAGGACCAAGGAAAGAGGAACATTTTTGTATCTGTCCTTTTATCAGATTGTTTTGGTATGAATTTTACAATGCTGTCAAAATTGTAATATAGTTATCAATTTTTTTACAAGTTAATTATTATCTGATAGATATATACAATAAAGAATGCTCTAGCTATAGCTCAAACCTGCTGATACCTCCCAACTTCAAAGGGAGTAATACATACATACATGCATATATACATACATACATACATACATACATATATACCACCCACACATGAGGACACACAATGATTTAGACTGGACAATATATCATATTTATGCTGGAAGTGATCTGTAACAAGGATTAAATGGTATTTTATTGGTGAGATCTTTCCCTGTTTTACACATGGAAACAGTAGATAAAAAGAACAAGGGTTTGCCTGGCAGTGGTGGCGCACACCTTTAATCCCAGCACTTGAGAGACAGAGGCAAGCAGATTTCTGAGTTTGAGGACAGCCTGGTCTACAGAGTGACTTCCAGGACAGCCAGGGCTACACAGAGAAACCCTGTCTCAAAAAACAAAAAACAAAACAAAACAAAAAAATCACAGGTTTGTATTACTAAGAGTAATGACCAGTTCTGCGCAACTGTATTCCTCTTCTCTAAGTTCGTAGCCCTGAGCAGCATGCCCCCAGGCCTCTGCCCTCACCCTTGGCCCCTGGTAACCTCTGTTCTGCTGTGTCTGTTTCCATGTTCAATTTCCCCGGAACTATGCATTATTCTTCCAGTGATAAGAGAATAGGTTTAAGTATTGTCACAATGAAAACAGTAGGTGATGAGGTGACAAATATTCTAACTGGCTAATTTTGTCTTTCCCTTGATATATATATATTTTAAAACAACACATTATCCATATTAAATATACATAAATTGTAAGTTAGCAATTTAAGTGAAAAAATAAGTCCCTATTCCAAAACATGTTTTAAAGCCAAGAAGATACTGTGTTTTAGTTCTCTCTCATTCTCTCTCTCTCTCTCTC
>NW_022196891.1:47319950-47325862 GCF_008632895.1 Mastomys coucha | reverse complement strand
TCTCTCTCTCTCTCTCTCTCTCTCTCCACCTGTGATGATGGTAAAGCTACATTATTTCTCTGAACTTTGTCTGCCCAGTTTGAAAACTCTGTCTATTGGAAGCTACCACCTAGTACTGTTGGTAGGATCAAAAGAGTGAATGCATATGAAGTGTTTACTGCCACACACAACTTTGTAAACTCACTGTAGTCATGGTCACCACCATCAACAAACACATGCTTTATTTGGACTGGGAGAATGGACATACTGTATTCTTTGGATTATGAAATAGTACTACGATGTGTACAGATTGGAAGGATGCTAGATTTATGGGGATGGTGGGTGTTATGTAAAAGTGGAATGTTTTAAAAGCCTATTAATTTCACTTTGAAGCTTGGATGCCATAGGACTCTTTTGATGTCTGCAAAAAGATTTGTAGCATCTCTGCATATTGGCTTTCATTTCCTTCATGTAATGTTGATGGAATTGCTCCCTTATCCAGGATTTTTTTTCTTCCCCCAATAGGTGGACCCCAGCGAGCCAGAGGAAGTGTTATTGGGAATATTAATGATATTGAGTTTGGAATCGCTTTCCTTAATGCCACAATAACAGATAGCCCTAACTCTGATGCAAGGATAATACAGGCCAAAATTACCAATGTGCCTCGAAGTCTTGGTGAGTCACTGTATTTATGAAAATTTTAGTAAACTTAGTTATTACATTTAATCGATGAGTTATTTGTATTCATGTGTACATGGAGGTCAGAGGATACCTTATGGAAATCAGTTCTTTCCTCCCACAGTGTGGGTCATGAATTTGGCAGCAATCCAAGAGCCACCTCAATCCACTGAGCCAACTTTCCAGCCTTCATAAACACCTTTTTAAAGACACACTTTATTCTTTATCTTATTAGTTTCACCTAACAATTCTAAAAGATGAAACTTTAAGCCACTGGTAATATGATATAATACATATGATACAATACATTGTTCATTCTTATCCCAAAGAGAATTTGTTGAGGAGAGTGTCAGAGTACACCAGTGCATGTATGACAGTGTTATAGTGAAACCCAGTATTGAGTACACCAGTGTATGTATGACAGTGTTATAGTGAAACCCAGTATTGAGTACACCAGTGCATGTATGACAGTGTGATAGTGAAACCCAGTATTGTGTATAGCTAATATATGCTAGTAAAAAAGATACCCAGATTTACTGACTTTGTAATTAGTCAATTCATTGTCACGCTTGTAAATACTATACTGTGACGATAACTGACTAAGTACTTTGCTCTGTCACCCTGTTTCTTTCTTCTCTAGGTCCAGCAATGAGAAAGATCGCTTCTATCCTAAATCCCATTTACTGGACCACAGCGAAGGAAATAGGGGAAGCAGCCAATGGCTTTACCCTTACTAATGCAGTCTTCAAAAGAGAAACACAAGTGGAATTTGCAACTGGTTAGTGTCCGGTGAATGTAATATTCTACTAGAATGAAATATTCTACTACAACATAATATTCTACATATGTATCGACAGACAGACTAACATACATAGAGATAGATTGTTATAAAGCTTAGTGACTAAGAAAAATATGGTGCATGCTCTCACAGAAAGTTATTATGAGATTTTTGTGCACTCCAACACCCATAATGGAAAAGCAGTTTTATATTTTCCTGTCAGTGAATGCTAGTACAAGGTCTGTAAGAAACCATGTGTCGTCAAGCAGAATAGTAATTTTTTCCCCCAAAGACTCCTTTCTCTTCTTTTCTGTGCCTTTTTTTCTTTAAACCTTAGAGAGGATTTAAAGCATGAATAGGAAAGGAAGATAAACCATTCTTGTAATTAATTAAAGCTTTGTCTCTAACCATGAATCAGTTTGTGTGCCTTACAATGATTCTCTATCTAACAGATGGAAGCAAAGCCAAGCAGAGACCACAACACTTTACACTCTGCTTCTGTCCTAATCATTGGCCATTAGCTCTTTGGGGCCGTTCCAGTGTCCACACAAAAGCATACAAAACTCCATTTCAGACTCCTCGGAATGAGCCAGCCTTACTTGGATTGATCTTTGGTGAAGAATGATGAGGGAGGATGTCTCCTTAACCAGTGTTTAATCAGCACAGAAAGCAAGTGGGCCTCTTGCTATCCACCCACATATGAAGATGCTCTTCCAATATTGCTGAGGCTCTGGCAGAACTAAACCCTGTAGCTAAGTCTGTGGGTATTGCTGGTCCCTGTTGAAGTGGCTTGGCCCATCTCACAAGCAGTAATTTTCTAGAAATGCTTAATTATTCCTTGTGAATCTAAAATATAAAGTCTTCAGCATAATCAAATGCTACACTTTGGCCACATAGAAAGATTTTTGAAAGACAATTCAATAAGCCTGCCTTTTCTTAACTGGGAATCTTTGTGCTTCATTCTCTGATATCTATTCACATTTAAAATAACATTATGGTATTAGATTAATTTTCTCTATGCTTCCACAGACCAGATGCATAATAGTGATAATAGTTGTTATTATCATTGCTGAGGAAATAAATGCTGTGTCATTCCCAGGAGAGGTCTTGCGGATGACACACGTGGCTAGGGGCTTAGATTCTGACGGCGCCTTGCTGCTTGATGTCATCGTGAGTGGCCATGTCCTGCAGCTCCACTCGCCTGCTGAAGTCAGTGTGAAGGTAACATGCTACAAGAGCATCATGGTTAGTCACATGACTGTGAGGAGGACAAACGAATCCCTGTAGACAGAGCACCGAGATCTTAGGTTCTTACTGTTTGCTCCGGAGATAAATTACTATTCCCACTAGGTCATAAATAACCGTCTGCTCTTGACTTTAAAATCTCCAGGGCTCAGCTTTTAAAGCTCTCTGAGTAGTTTTATTACCTGGTGTATTAGAGCCAGAACTACTGCTGTGCTGATTTAAGCCACTTGTTAAATTTTCCTCTAAAAAAAAAAAACAGAATCGTGATTCCTACAATAAGTTTTTTGTGCAGCATCCATTAAGAGGGGGAGAAAGGAAATGGAAGGGGGATGATGTAATTATATTTTCACTTCAAAATTATTTTTTGTAATTTAAATGAAATGAAAGCAATACTTTGAGAGCATAGAGTGATGTAAATGGCCCTCCTACAGCTTGCTTAACTCACGGCCCACGACCTCACTATCTTGTTAAATCATAAATTGTGGCGGAAAATTACAAACCTGATTCTAATGATGAGAATCGATCAAGAGTTATGTCGGAACACTACTGTGTAATTAGTCTTACTCATAACTCCATTGTTAATCTCTAAGGCTCCCCCACCCCGCGCCCCAGCATACCATATATGCTATACAGTATGAAAAACACCAGGTGCAACGTTGACCCTCAAATTCTTTCCCTTAGGATTATACAGAGGACTACATTCAGACAGGACCTGGACAGCTCTATGCCTACTCAACCCGACTGTTCACCATCGATGGCATCAGTGTCCCTTATACGTGGAACCACACCATTTTCTATGATCAGGCTTGGGGGAAAATGCCTTTCTTAGTAGAGACACTTCATGCATCTTCCATAGAGTCTGACTACAACCAACTAGAAGAGACACTGGGTTTTAAAATCCACGCTTCAATTTCCAAAGGTAACGTTATTAAGGAAACCTACAAAGATCTGTGCTGCCGTCTTATTCTTTTTAAAAGATAAAGAGAGGGGCCTTGAAGCCATTCAATTAGGAATATGAAGGCCCAGACCTAACATGCTAGGGTTGGGTTTTTCGTATGTGCTACATTCTTTGTTTTTGTTGTAGGTAAGCCCTTGTAAAGCTTGCTCATTTAGTTTACAAAGATACCTCTTCAGGCAGCCTAGGCAACCAGGCACTATTCTACCCATATTCTTGGAGAGGATTAAATGTTGTCCACCGGAATGATTTTTTTTTCTTTAGATAATAAAGTCCATTTTTAAATACTGTGTTTATTGATGAATTTTCAAAATTCAAAATTACTGATGTAAAGTACATCCCAGCTTAAACTAAGCAGAAATTTCTAGATTTTCAAGGCAGTTTCCTTTTAAGCGCTTTGTTCTCTTTATTGAATATATTGATGTTGCCCATTGGGAAGCACCACTTACATGGATCAAGCAGAGCTATAACACAGAGAAAATGGTAAAACAAAAGAATTCACATTGAGGTGTCTTAACAGCCACTTAGGACTTAGTCATGTGGCCATAAAGTTTATCATTCAAACCAAGACTCCTGTTAGAAAAAGGTCAGTCTTGCAATGAAAGTTTTCCAGGAAAAATGAAAACATCTAGTCACCCTGGGTAAAGGTGACTTTCAGACACTATGGATCAATAGTTATAATACTATTATCCCTTATTCATGTAAATCATCATATAATACATTGTTTCTGAACTGCTCTCCATTGTCTGATAGTCCCACATCTCAGTCCAGGCATAGCCATATGATGTGCGCTTGCTTGAAATGTCAGGTCCCCAGACTTCCTTCTTGATCTTCAAGACCACTGCTATGATCAATTCCATAGTCTGTGGAGTTTGGAAGGTTCTTTTTTTTAATTGACATTTTTTGGGAACTCAATTGTGTATTTCCCTTTTTATATAAAGATATCTTTTTACCAGGTAGAATATTGGCTACGTTTTACTTTTCATTTGAGTTAAGCTCAGCTCTTCTCTGCTGCATGAAAGGCAGTAGCGGGACTATGAACATGGCTCATTCCTCGCACATTGGCAGAAACGGGACTACGAACATGGCTCATTCCTGCACATTTCACTCAGCAGTCCCCACAATGTGTACACAACTTCCCTCAGTTGTTACTTTGTAGCACCAATATTCCATTTAGGTTGGTTGCAAAGCTCTTGATCACAAGCTTTGGAGAAGAGTAAAACCTGTCAAAAGGTTGGATGTGCTTGAAGAACTGAAATGATTGTTGAAATGGGCATGTTTGTATACTTCTATATGATAGTTTTGTTAACATGAAACACGTTAAATGCTAAGCTTAAAACTATGTGGACGTCTTTGTACCATCTCTGAGACTGTTGCTGAACAGTCTGCATCCCAGAATATAAGTAAACACATTGAAATTTTGTTGCAGTCCTTGCATGTATGTTTCTATGATAGGTGAGTTACACTTGAAAGATGTGCCCTATGAATTTCAAGTTGCATGCCTGCAGTTTCTCAGTGACCACCAGGGGTCACGCTTGCGTGCTTGGTCGCTAAACAAATTTTCTTTTAAAAAAAAAAAACTTATTAATTAATTAATTAATTAATTAATTTAAAACTCTAGCTTTTATTTCCCTTCCAGTCCACCCTCCAACTGTTCCACATCCCATACCTCCTCCCCAACCCCTTGTCACCAAGAGGATGTGCCCAGCCCTGGTCCTCCTACAGGGTTGCCATCCTCCTCAGCTTCTTCCAGCTTTCCCCTAATTCAGCAACAGGGGTCCAAATATTTGCATTTGGCTCTTCCAGCTGCTTGGTGGGTCTTTCAGAGGGCAGTCATGATAGCTCCCTTTTTGTGAGCTTTCTATAGTCTCAGTAATACTGTCAGGCCTTAGGGTACATACATCCTGCATTTTCTTTTTCTTTTTTTTTTTTTTTAACTTTTATAGCATTATGATGAGAAAAGTTACATGATTTCAATTTATCTGAATTTGTTAACATTTAAAAACATATTTTAAGTAAATAGAATTAAATCACATTCTTGTTTCCCTTTTGTACCCCAACTCCTCCCAGAGAACCCCCAATACCTACAATATCATTTTTGTCATAGTCCTTAAAATTTATAAAATATTATAACAATAAAAATGAGTATTATAAAAGTTGTTTGGTATAAAACAACAATCAATTTAACAGTCTTATGTAGACTACAGTAATACTGAAAATACATATGTTTTTCTCAATATAAATTATAAATAACTCCAAACATATTAACTGTATATT
>NW_022196891.1:47302027-47319082 GCF_008632895.1 Mastomys coucha | reverse complement strand
AACCATAGTATAGTGTAAAAACATGAAATAAACAATACTACTAATAGAGAGACTGAGATAGGAGAAGCCTGATTTCAAGACCATTATGTTGTACACAGCAAGACACTGTCACAAACAAGCTGAAAGTGTATATAGATTGTACAATATTGGACCTATTTCTCTAATTTCCAAATTAGAGAGACTATTGGATGACAATCAACAAATTTCTAATTCCTCATATTTTTGGATTTCAATGAATTAGGATACATTGGTAATATTAATTTTCATATTCAGATATTAAAAAGGTAATTGTCACTTCCTGTTGTTTTTGTTGTAAGAGGTGGAATTAGCTTTGTGTGGATTTGTTGAAAGATTACTTTCTTCTTCTTCTAGGGTGTAGTTTTGCTCCTTATGTTGGTGTTTTCCATCTATTATCCTTTGTAGGGCTGGATTTGTGGAAAGATACTATGTAAATTTTGTTTTGTCATGGAATATCTTGTTTTCTCCAACTGTGGTAATTGAGAGTTTTGCTGGGTATAGTAGCCTGGGCTGGCATTTGTGTTCTTGTAGGGTCTGTATAACATCTGCCCAGGATCATCTAGCTTTCATAGTCTCTGGTGAGAAGTCTGGTTTAATTCTCATAGGCCTGCCTTTATATGTTACTTGATCTTTTTTCCCTTACTGCTTTTAAAATTCTTTCTTTGTTTAGTGCATTTGCTGTTTTGATTATTATGTGATGGGAGGAATTTCTTTTCTGGTCCAGTCTATTTGGAGTTCTGTAGGCTTCTTGTATGTTCATGGGCATCTCTTTCTTTAGGTTAGGGAAGTTTTCTTCTATAATTTTATTGAAGATATTTACTGGCCCATTACCTTGGGACTCTTCACTCTCTTCTATACCTATTGTCCTTAGGTTTGGTCTTCTCATTGCGTCCTGGATTTCCTGGATGTTTTGGGTTAGGAGCTTCTTGCTTTTTGCATTTTTTTTTGATTGTTGTGCTAGTGTTTTCTATGGTGTCTTCTGCCCCTGAGATTCCCTCTCCTATCTCTTGTATTCTGTTGGTGATGCTTGCATCTATGGCTCCTGATTTCTTTCCTAGGTTTTGTATCTCCAGGGTTGTCTCTCTTTCTGATTTCTTTAATGTTTCTATTTCCATTTTTAGATTCTGAAAGGTTTTGCTCATTTCCTTCACCTGTTTGATTGTGTTTTCCTGTAGTTCTTTAAGGGATTTTTGTGTTTCCTTTTTAAGAGCATCTAGCTGTTTACCTGTGTTCTCTTGTATTTCTTTGAGGGTGCTATTTATGTATTTCTTAAAGTCCTGTATCATCACCATGATGTGTGATTTTATATCTGAATCTTGCTTTTCCTGTGTGATGATGTGTCCAGGACTTGCTATGGTGGGAGAATTGGGTTCTGATGATGCCAAGTAAACTTGGTTTGGATGGTTTATTTTCTTACACTTGCCCCCCGCCCCCGCCATCTGGTTATCTCTAGTGCTACCTGCCCTTGCTAATCTGACTGGAGCCAGTCCTTCCTGTGATCCTGTGTCAGAACTCCTCAGAGTCAAGCTGTCTCTGTGATCCTGTGATTCTGGGATCCTGTGACCCTGGGCTTGTTAGAGCACCTGGGAGTGTAACAGCTTCCTCTGGGTGTTGTGGGACTGGCTGTGGAGCCTGTGTCCATGGTCTGCTCAGGATACCAGCCCGGAGAGACCGGAAGGAACCAGAGCTACTCTGCTATAGCCTGCATGTTCTAACTGGGTGATTTCATGGGAATATTCCTATGATTAAAAACAAAACAATTTGTTTTTTCCTTGACAATTATTATATCAGACGAAAGCATCTCCATTTTGTGTGTGTGTGTGTGTGTGTATGTGTGTGTGTGTATGTGTGTGTGTGTGTGTGTGCATGCACACACTCATAATGCCAAGGCAGTTATGCAGGGGTCAGAGGACATGTTCAGGAATCAGTGCTCTCCTCCCAACACGTCAGCCTCAATATCAAACTCAGGCCTAAAGGCTGGCAGGAAATATCTTTGACGTGTTTTCAGTACAAAATCTACATTTCAAATAACTTCTCTAAATGAATTTTTTAATTCAGAAATCTTGGTAATTATTAGTCAATATTTTTATACTTAACATTTTAAGTATGGATTAATTAAAATGACCAGAAGGGAAATATACCATGTTTCAAGAAACTGAAACTGTTTGTTCCTGCTGATAAAGTTATAGGGAAATTTACTTCAGACTTTCAATTGTCTACTATTGTAATACATTGTGATAATCATAAACAAACATTTTGTATTGTCTCTTATCTTCATCTCCTGATGAAAATAACAGCTATAATTCAAAATAATCTACTTTTACTGTAAGGTAAAGAAGGAGTGGCAGATGAGATGACCCAGCAGGCAATGGTACTTGCCTCCAAGCCCGATGACATAAATGTGGGAAGGGAGAACCATCTCCAAGTTGTTCTCTGGCCTCCATGTGACCTCCATGTGACCTCCATGTGACCTCCATGTGACCTCCATGTGACCTCCATGTGAGCCCTGTGGCACACATGTACCACAACATATATGTACACACAAATAAAAAAATCTGACCTCCATGTGAGCCCTGTGGCACACATGTACCACAACATATATGTACACACAAATAAAAAAAATCTGACCTCCATGTGAGCCCTGTGGCACACATGTACCACAACACATGTACACACAAATAAAAAAAAAATCAATAAAAACGGAACTAGTGAGACATCTTAGTGGAGCCTTTTGTGTACAAGCATAAAGACATGAGTTTGGAACTCCAGAACCCAGTTAAACACTAAGCACTGAGGCACATGTCTGTCTCCCTGCTAGAGAATACAAGGGGTCCTGGAGGCTCTCCCACCAGCTAATGTAGTAAAAATGGCAAGCTTTGGGTTCAGAGAGAGAGAGAGAGAGAGAGAGAGAGAGAGAGAGAGAAAGAGAGATGCCTTATCTCAAGAATGAGTGAATAAGTAAATAAATAAATTTATTAGCTTGCAGAAGTTGATGAAAAATATCATAGCATCAACATTTGGATCCCACACACTCAAGCACAGATAAGTGTACCCACACACGTGTGTGCAAACATATATAGCCACCACACATACACATGAAAGGAAAGGAATCAATAAGTGAAAATAATTCATAATGAAATATCTTGTTTTAATGCGAGAATTTTTGAAAAAAGAAAAGTAACCCCATTCCTAAACTTATCTGTAAAATCCTACTGTGCTTTTTCAGTTGATGGGTAACTTTAAGTAATCCTTTGTTACATAATAAAATAAATAAAATAAAGGACAGTAAAGTACAAATTCACATGATAGTTGTATTCCTAAAAAAAAAAAAAATAGGTTTCAGACTTAAATCCTGTGAAAAAAAATGTTTGCTATGTGGTACATACATTCAAAGCTTTCAGAGGCTCTGATTATAAAATCTTTCAGAGAAAGGAACAAATGGTCAGGTTTTTCCTACACATCAGAGAATTGTTGAAAACTGTCTCCAGGCCTTCCTCCATTCACTGGGCTTTTCTTTTTAGACAATTTTTCACTAGGAATTCCCTGTAAAGGCCTAGGTTGACCTCAGATAGACTGCTGTGTTTTCTCATCTTCTCAGGTGCTGCCATTGCAGGCATGAGCCACCACACCGAGCTCCATGCACTGACTGTAATAGTTCTCTCTACATGGTGGTATATAAGAAATCTCCTCCTGTAAAATTCCCCAAAGGCTATCTAATGAAAAATATCTCTCCTGATTAAATCCAAAAAATGCAAAGCTTCTATATGATAATTAATGTTTCTATGACATGGGTTTTTTCTTTTGTTTTGCAAGTTTATTCCCATCATGGTATACTGCACACATACTGGTTAAGTCTAAAAGCATAGAAATGTATGAATAACTGAACATAAGTTGTAATGACCAGTTTAGCAGTGAAAGTCAATGAGGCTTTCCTCTTGGGTCTGCCCACACTAGCTTTTGCTCTTAAGCACCTTATAAGATGTTACTCTCAGACTCCTCGTCTGAAAACCAGATATCATAGTAACATTGAGGATGTCATGTGGTTTAAATGAAATGAAGCAGATGGTGACCTTTAAGCTAGCACATACTACATGCCAAGGATGCTTTTGCTCGGCCTACCTTATTCCCACTCTTTTCCTGGTGGCTGGAATGCTCTTGGAAAACAGTCTTTCAGTGACCATTTTTCTGACATCTACTTTAAATTTGCTCTAGTTCAACCTGCCTGCCCACCCTTGGTTCAGTTGCTCAGAACAGTAAAACAGTCACATGGAGAATTTTGGCCAAGATTCTCAACATCGCAAATGGAGAAGACCCAGAAATAAATGGGGACTTCTGCCTAGAATGTTGATTTTTCCACTGAAGCAAAGGACTTCAGCTGATTGTACACAACATCCTTCCTCCTTCAATAAAAATGTACCAAGAAAAAAAAAAAATCTACCAGCTATTGGAACAATGGAATTCACCTGTAGCTATGCCCAACACACAGTTTATCTTGGGTTCTCTTTAGCTATTACAGAGTAACTTATTTTGTTTTCTTTTTATTGCTGTATATAACTTAAACAGAAAATGTTTTACTATCTGGACTAGTTCATTTACCTCTTGCTTGAAAAAACATGAAGTTCTCCTTGCTTGCTTGTTTCAATACTGTATTTTTCATTATTTCTTCTTTGATGCATCTTTTTAGGGAAAGCCATACTGGAATAAAAAGTACCAGTGTCCTAACAGGTCAGTTAATTGTGCCTTTCTCTCTTCGGTAGGAGATCGCAGTAACCAGTGTCCCTCTGGGTTCATCTTAGACTCTGTTGGACCCTTTTGTGCTGGTAAGTATAGGAATGGATAAAATATTTTCATTTTGTAAATGGTTATCTGTCCTTTATATTTATTTATTTACTGCGCAAGGGGACATGGTATGGCTCATGACAAAGCCAAAGGGACACTTACAGTTGTTCCCCCTCCACCATTTGATCTAAGGCAAGCAAGCACCTTTACCTGCTGAGCCATCTCTCTGGCTCGAGTAATAATTATCTTTTAATAGACGTCGGCTGCCATATGCCTAGGCATTTAATCATCGCAGCTGCCTACAAATGTTCCACTTAATAGCTAAACAATGGAGACATAGAGAAGTTACATAAACTGCTGAAGATGGCCTAGTATCAAATGGCAGACAGCATTTGAGGTTAAGTGGGATGGCAAAGCCCACGTGCCTTCAATTTGGACATAGACTATGATCAAGTACAGAATAGAGTGAATGGGGACAATTAATCTAGTGACTCAATGGGTGTGAACTCTTCAGTGATCCAATACAAGCTTGCCTAACCACAGAATTGCTCTGTCAAGGGACAGAACAGGATCGCTGACCCATAAGTAACCAGAAATGCAGCTTGGTTCCAGCAGGCATCCTTGCAAAAGGCTCCCTTGCAGGAAACCACAGCTTAGTAAATGGAACACATAGAGCCAATATGACCTGTTGGCTCTTCCACTGACCTGTATAATGTGGTGGGCTGGCCAGAGGTGTGTTTAGACTGCATTCAAACCTCAGCTCTGGCAGTAATGGCCTTGGTGACGGAGAACATTCCCCTTCCCTCTGTTCTCCATGTTTGTCATAGATTGTCTCTTAAAAATTCTGTCTTTGCAGAGTGAGCTGCAACTGCATTTAGAGCACAGTAAGTGTACATATAATTTAGCTATCATTTCTGTTTTAGAATAAAGCCTAAGCATGTACTAACTAGCAACAATAAGTCTGAGACCTCAAGTTAAATCCTTCATAGTAATTCCATTCTGTGCCACTTAGCATATTCTCTGTTATATTTGATCCAATTCCTAGGCATCTAGAAATGCTTATTCTTGGGGACTTTAACAGCTTCCAGGAAGCAGGAGCTGTGTACACTGATGGGCCTTTCTGTTTCTTCTCTCAGATGAAGATGAATGCTCAGCTGGGAACCCCTGCTCCCATACCTGCCACAATGCCATAGGAGCCTATTATTGCTCCTGCCCCAAAGGCCTCACCATAGCTGCTGATGGGCGAACCTGTCAAGGTAATATCAAAAGTATATCCAACGACCAAGACAACCTTACCTTGGAAAAACATGGTAGAGCAGTAGCCTCTGCCCACAGCTTCGAAACAAGCAGGGAAGTCCTCATTGGGTGGAGAAAGTAAGAAAGAGAACCCTGGCCAGCCATTGCCTTTAAAGGGGCACTCAGAAATTAGGGATGTCTGGGATAGCTCACTGAGGATCTGAGAGAACAACTGGCTTGTTAAAAATTAACTAATTGATATGTTCTCTAATCCAGTGAAAGGGTTATAAATTCATCACAACATGCTGCTGCAAATCTGTCACATGTCTAACTCACTTTGAATGACTCAGCCAGTCTTTCTTATTCTTTGATACTTTCAGATATCACATCATTTTAACCCACACTTCACAGCGAGTTCTTCAGTTAGTTGTGTTTTCAACTCACGTCAATTTCATGGCTCCTTCTGTTGTAGACATTGATGAGTGTGCTTTGGGTGGACATACTTGTCATGCTGGTCAGGACTGCGACAACACCATTGGATCCTATCGATGTGTGGTCCATTGCGGAACAGGCTTCCGAAGAACCTTTGATGGGTTGAGCTGTCAAGGTATAATGTGTGTGATGGTGTGTGTGTGTGTGTGTGTGTGTGTGTGTGTGTGCTATGAATATATATGTGTACATGTGCTCACATGTGTATGGGTGTACTGGTATTTGTGCACATGTCTACACATGAATGTGGAGCCCAGTGGTCACCTTTCACAATTTGACACTTTTTCTTTAACTGAAGCAAAGTCCCTCAATGAACTCAGGTTCACTAAATTAGTTGGTATATACAACTGGCCAGTCCTGGAGATCCTCAATCTCTACCTTCCCAGCACTAGAATTACATGTGAACTGCCACATGAACCCATACCACATTCACCCAGCTTTTATGTGTAGAACCAAACTCCAGTACTCATGCTTATCGCAAGCCCTTCTTCTAACCCCAAGAGTTAGACCTTCTGAATCTTTTAAAGGGACAGATGCCCCATAAAAGGGAAAGAATTGGGGCCTATAAACATAATGGGACTCCACTCTCTCAGAACTTAAATATGGATAGTCACAGTTTACTTTTTTCCATCAATTTATTTATTCACATACATCCTGATCACAGCCCCTCCCTTCCCCACTCCCCCCTCACATGCCTCCTCCCCCTTGTCCCCTCCCCTTCATCTCTAAGAAGGTAGGTTCACCCTGGGTACCAATTCACTCTGTCACCTCAAGCCACTGCAGAACTTGGCGCATCCTCTCCTACTGAGGCCAGTCAAGACAGTCAAGCTGGGGGAACAGGATCTGCAGGCAAGTAACAGAGTCAGGGTAAGCCCCTGCTCAGGTTGTTGGGGGAACTGCATGAAGACCAAGCTGCACATCTGCTACATAGTGCAGGGTAGGGGACTAGGTCCAGCCCATGTATCTACTCTTTGGTCGGTGGTTCAGCCTCCGGAAGCCCCCAAGGGTCCTGATTAGTTGACTCATTGGTCTTCCTATGGAGTCCCTGTCCCCTCCAAGTTCCTCAATCCTTCCCCCAAATTCTTCCACAAAACTTCCCGACTTTCATGTTTTGTAAGTGGAGATGCTTGACTGGTTCATATGTAGATATGATATTTCATGACTGTTTATAATATTTGTAGCACAGTATTTTTGAATACCATTTTCTTATTACCATTTGGGAGAGCAGATCATACAACGCAATTTAATAGTAGCCATTCTTCAACACCCCATTGCAAACGATTCAGTGCAGACTATGATTTCGTTATGTTATTTTAATAGGCATTTTGTCTTTAAATCAGTGTGAAGTTTAAAGGAAAACTCAGAAAAAAGCCTAAAGAGCTAGCTCTGCCACTAAGAGAATCTCCTATCCTCTCAGAGGATCTGAGTTTGTATCCCAGCAACAGTGTAGGGCAGCTCACACCTCCTGAAGCTCCAGCTATAGGGGATCTGATGGTTTTGGCCTCCGTGTGTGCTCACATGCATGGACTCATGTGCAGGCAAACACTCATAAATGTAAGTAAAAATTAAAGTGAACCATTTTTAATTAGCAGAAAGTAGAGTTTCACATGTTTCCTGAATCCTTCTTCACTTACCCACATACCCCCTCCACTCCAAGCATCCTGCTGCCCAGTGCTGCATTTGTTACATTTGATGATTTTACATTGATGGTTTAAGACACCACCATTCAAAGTCGGCACTCTCCCATACTCACTCTCAGAGTTGGATATTGTATGAGTTTGCACAAGTTTATATTGCTAAAGGAATTTCACAATCCCCAGAAGCCTCTGATCTCCATGTGTTCATCCCTGTCTCTCCATCCCTGATTATTTACTGTCTCCATAGCTTTTCCTTGTCTAGAATGTTATATTGCTGGAATTCTTCAGTGTGTAGCCTCTGAGACAGGCTTTTCTTCTTTTGCTTAGTAATTAAGTGCTTCACAATGCATTTTTTTCAGATCAAGTAATATACCATGGTTTAAATGTTTCACACTTTGTATTATGGTTGCTTCAAAGTTTTAGCAATTACTAATAAAACTAGTGGCAGGATTTTTCACAGAGGCAAAAAGAGTAGATCCCAAAGTAAGTGGTAGGAAGAGAAGGGGAGTGGTGATTCCCCTATACCATACGCCATTGTGCAGGAATGAGAAAACCAAGCTGTAAAAAAAGCTATCATGTATAACTTATATAAAGTAATATGAGTAGATAACAAAGAATAATCAGAGAAAAAGAAAGTAGAGACATGTATGTATGTATGTGCACACAGAAGAGATAAGTTATTCATTTCTGATTCATAATGGCATTTGCTTTTGCTGGTGAGCAATGTAAAAAGGGACAGAGGGTTGAGCAATAGAAGAAAAGGGTGAACATGCACTAAGAAAATTACCTTAAAATACTTGATCGTGTATGTGCACATACATAATTTAACACGTCGTACCTCTCAAGAGCTGCAATATAAGATCTCAGAAAGAAAAAGTCCAAATAAGAAATATTGACTGAACTTTTAGACTTCAGAGCCTAAGTATGGCAATTGCTCTTTTGAAAGATTTAGACTGAACAACAGAGAAGAGGCAGGGGCTTGAGGTGCATATGGCCTAGGAGAGGGCTTGTGTTATGATAGAAGAGGCTTGACCTAGAGGTAAAGAGAAAGACAAGACTTCAGATCTCCACAACAGGAGAGCAGCTGGTGGGCTCCAGTCCTCATGATAATGAAAGAAGAGAAGGGCAAAGATCAAGGAGGTTTTCAGCTTTAGAGGGACAAAGATCAGGAAGGTTCTCCCTATGGAGAGGATCTCTCTCTCTTACCCTGGGACTGAGGAAGGGCAGGGGAGCGTACAAACTGCCAACACGTGCAGAGACTATGCATTCTCCTTCTCTGTTCACTGTAAGCCCGGCAATGTTGGGACAAGTTTGGCAGTGACTGCAGACAAGGATAGGAGAGCTGCTAAAGATGCTAAGTTGGGCATATGATCAACTCGATCAGGAAAGAGCCAACACAGACAGGGACATGAGGCCATGTGTAAGACCTTCATCCTCGAGTTGTTTCCACTATCTTCATCCCAGCCTTTCCACAAAATTCCAAAGCTAAAAATTCCTAGAAATGGGTGGCAGCCACGTGGTAAAATACTTAAAGCAGGCCAGAACTGGACCAACACAGTTCTGAACCATAAACAAACCTCTATGTGTAGAGGGACTGGAGAAAGAAGCCCTTTCCAGCAACAAATAGTATTGTGTAGCAGAGGCTACAAGACCAAAGATGTGAAGTTAGTTTGAGACTTAAAAACAATCGTCATCAAAATTGGTGTATGATTAAACATTTGGAGTGAATTAGCTCAGGTTTTCCAACAACACATACTAAAAGTTTGGGTTCATTTAACAGATATTAATGAATGTCAGGAGTCCAGCCCCTGTCACCAGCGGTGTTTCAATGTCATAGGCAGTTTCCACTGTGGATGTGAAGCTGGCTATCAACTCAAAGGCAGAAAATGCATCGGTAAGACATTTGCTCTGAATTCACAGTGATGATGTCACTGTAATACTCTCTCTCTCTCTCTCTCTCTCTCTCTCTCTCTCTCTCTCTCTCTATCTATCTATCTATCTATCTATTTCTATCTCTCTCTGTGTGTGTGTGTGTGTGTGTGTGTGTGTGTGTGTGTGTACATGTGCAGAGTCTAGAGGAGGACATCAGATGACCAGCCTGCTCTACTACTCTCTACCTTATTCCTTTGAGATAGACTCTCTCACTGAACCTGGAGCTCACTTATTTTCAGCTAGACAAGCAGCCAAAAAGCCCCAGCAATCCTCCTGCCTCCACCCCCTTGTGGTGTTGAGGCTATGGAAACACATGCAGCCATACCCAGGATTTTATGTAGGTTCTGGAAATTCAAACCCCACTTTGTATGCTTGTGCAGTAAGCACTCTTACCCACTGAGCCATACTTATGTGTATGTATGTATGTATTAAGATTAAATATACATATATATGTATGTATATGTGTATATGTATATATATAATATATATACATATAATATATTACTTAGTTTTTGTAGGGACAGTAACAAGCATAGCTAATAGCTCTTTGAAACAATAGTTTGTCATTCTGATTTAAAGTAAAGTTAGCATACCCTGTTAGACTTAAACATTTTTACATGTGAAACAATTGTGCAATACACATATATATTGATGTATAATTGCCTTAAAATCCAAATGAATCTTTTCTCTAGAGAAGTAGAATCAGTCCTTTACTTTGTCTGTATTACCTCTGTTTTTTATCAAGACGTGAATGAATGTAGACAGAATGTGTGCAGACCAGACCAGCACTGTAAGAATATCCGTGGTGGCTACAAGTGCATTGATCTTTGTCCGAGTGGAATGACCAAGGCTGAAAATGGGACCTGCATTGGTGAGTGCCAGGCTAGTTCCCTGACAGAGAACTCTTTCCTACCAACAAGTTAAAGAAGGAATCTATCCTAGAATAAGATGGTAATGTAATCATAGGTAATAAGAAAGTCCTTCTCCATCCATCAGTTCCTCTAAGTCCTGGTATGCTTGAACTCTAGAATCCTAACCTAATGGTATACGAAGAAATAGAAACACAAATGGAGTTATAACCATTCTGACCTCCATCCGTCCTATGCTTTTGCAAAGTTTAATAACCACATGAATTAGTGTTTGTGAATCATGTCATTTCTAACTTGAAATTTAGTATATCTGCTTAGAAATTCACAGCAAGGTCAAGAAAAATATATTTGTAGATATTTATTCAAAATATGTAATATTCTATAACTACTTTAAATATTAAAGCAAGGAGAATAAAATAGGTTAAATGCATCTACCTCAACTTTATAGTATATTCTGTAGTAGCGTACAAAGGTCACCAGAGTCATTGGCTGCAACTTAGAATATAAGATAAGTTATATTTCTTCAAAGTTTATTCTTTGTTTATCTATTCTGTACAAGTCCACATGAGTTGGTAGAGGTAGACACTGCAGATGAATAATTTAAAAACAAATGGGCTGAGTCAGATGGATCAGCAGATCAAAGCTGAAGCCAAGCCTGACCACCTGAGCTTCATCCCTGGTACCCACATGGTAGGAGGAGAGATCTGTCCCTCGGAAGTTGTCCTCTGGCTGCCGCATGTGTGGTGGCATGCAAGTGCCCTCCACACATACAGTAAGGAAATGACCTAATAAATGAAAACAAGCAAATTCGGCTTACTCTCCTCTGGGGAAAACCATGCAAGGTAAAGGGAACACCATAAAAGATCCACCTAAAGTTGAACAGTGTCTAAGAAAGTGCTCATATGCAGGAAGCATGGCTATCAAAGACATTGTAGAAATGATCACATTTAAATTTAGGTGTGACTGGACTGTGAACTGTGCTGATGGCAGGAAGGCAAAGGCAAGAAAGGCTTGTATTCAGAAGGACATGGAACATTGGCTGCTTTTTGATTTTGAGTTCTGTTAAAGCTTTGTATACCTAAGAACTTCTAGAGGCGAGAATTGGAAGATCACCTTTGAAATACTTTCTAGCTCTAACTATTTTTCTTAAGGGGGGTAGCAACATTGAATACCACATACTGTAGCTCGCAGCTATGTGTGTTTTTTAGGAATATTAACTCTGTAATTTGGTCTAAGACAATTAGAAGAGAAATAAAAAATCACGAACTAGAATAAAAAACACATCTAGCCTAGTCAGAATGTAAATGCAGAGATTTATGGCTTCAATTGAAGGTTACAGAACTACCCAACTGCAAAAATAACTCAAAAATGAACCTGACATTAGCAACCACGGTGACTCCGAAGGAGTGCTGTTGCTATAAATAAGGAAGTAAGGGTAAGATTGGAGCATGCTGGCTTCACAGTGTGGGTCAGAAGGTGAAGGACACCAGTCCTGTGGGCAGCTGCAGCTGTGAAACAGGATCAGAAACAGTGTAGCACTCTGGCTGCAAATCTGCTTATGCAGATCTTTGGGACAGATGGATAGTGAAAAGAATTATAGAGAAGTAGGAAGAAGAAGCAAAACCAAAACCAAAGATAAGAGCAAGACTCTTTCTACAGTGGGAAACAAGTGGGTCGGCAGGGTCAGTTGGTAGTGGCAGTGCTGAGATTTGAACCCAAGTTTATTGCTGCCTATCCCAAAATCCTAGTTTAGTGTAATCTCAGTGACCTAACATTGAGACCTAAGGATCACAAGCTTTGGTGATCAGCTGAATGTGCGTTTTATGTATGATGACTTCAGATTTGAAGAAATATTGCTTTTTATCACCTCCACATCTATAGACATCGATGAGTGCAGAGATGGGACCCATCAGTGCAGATATAACCAAATCTGTGAGAACACGAGAGGCAGCTACCGGTGTGCATGCCCAAGAGGTTATCGGTCCCAAGGCATTGGAAGACCCTGTATTGGTAAGTTTTAAAAAGAAATGCTTCCAGAGTAATATAGCTACTGATAGAGTTACCTAACCTCCCCAGAAACTATGGCCATGCTCTCCTGCTACACGTAGAAGATAGATAAGCTCATTAATCAAGTCATGTTAGAGTCTGCTTACTTACTACTACTAGATTTGACATTGAGTTCAATTTATATTGGCATTTCAAGAAATATTATGGCTATTTCCTGAGTGTTTCCAATATGATGAATATATCAAAGTGAACTTCCAATATAACAGCCATGGCAATTTGGTCCTCATGATTATGTTATGATTTCTCTATACACATGACATAAACATTTACATATATGTATTTTATTTATTTGCATTTATACATTAAATATATTTATATATAGTATGAAATTCATGCATAGGAGTAAAACATGAACACAATTTAAGTAAATGTATAATTGTTACATTGTCCACAATATTCAGTACCCACTGTATTCCATTCACTATACTAAAATCATCTCATTCAATTCATTGCCTGGTTGTTTCCATCCTAGTTTTAACAGACTATAAAGTAAGGCGGATAGAAGAAAATGTCTATAGGAAGATAAATATAGGCTGGGGTGATGCTCAGTAGGTAAGGGTGCTTGTGTGTGCAACCTGGAGATCTCAGTTTGAATCTCCAGCACCCACATAAAAAAAGAAGAAAAAGAAAAGAAAACCAACTAGACATGACTATGTTTGCCTCTAAACATAGTACTGGGGAACAGAAACAGATAGACAGACACTGGGAGTTCACTGGCCAGCCAGCTGAGCCAAAATCATGAGCTTTGAAGCTGTCAGGCAATAAGGCAAAGAGGAATAGAGGAAGACACCTCTTAATTGGTTCGGGGTGATGTTCTCAGTTGTGGGAAGTTAACACTAAACATTGTAGAACAGGCCTCTGCCTTTAAGGTGTTTTCCTTCCATGGGGAGCAAGGAATTCCCAGAATAAATATAAGGACAATTTCAGGTCCTAATAAACAATGTAATAAAACCAGATAAGGTCAGAGAATGAAAGATGCAGGTAAGGGTGAAAAGCGCCTCCGTGGGGATGGAGTGAAGAGGCAGCCCGTGTGGAAGCCTGGGAAAGGCAGCCCTTGTGTAAGCCTGGGCAAGTACTTAAAGTACAGCAGGCCAAAGCCCAGCAGACAGGAGCAGACAGACTGCACTTAGCCACAAGGCCTGGGCTGTCGGAGCACAGCGAGGCAGAAGATAAAGAGGCCGGAGAAAAACGCTTAAGACTGTTTTTAAACTGCAATGAAAAGGGAATAAGTTATGAGGGCTATGATCTGGGTGCAAAGACAAAGCTCATACATATAAAACAAATAAAACTATTATTATGTGTAATAACAAAAGGTAAATAAACATATTTACTTTTTAGATCTCTATAGATTCATAAAAACTAAGGGCTGGAGAGATGGCTCAGTGGTTAAGAGCACTGACTGCTCTTCTAGAGGTCCTGAGTTCAATTCCCAGCAACCACATGGTGGCTCACAACCATCTGTAATGGGATCCGATGCCCTCTTCTGGTGTATATGAAGATAGCTACAGTGACTCAAATATATAAGACAAATAAAATCTTAAAACAAACAAACAAACAAACTAGACTAAACATACAGTCTTTCCCACAGTGCCAACCAAAACGAGACATGTCAGAAATACATCTGAAGGATCTGTTACTCAAAAGGGAAAAAGAAAGGGCCAACGAGATGGCTCAGCAGTTAAGGGCACTCATCCTCCTTCCGGGGACCCAAGTTCAGTTTCTAGGACCCACATCAAGCAGCTTGCAAATGCCTACAACTCCAGCTCTAGGGGCGCAGCACCCTCTTCTGGCCTCTGAGGGCACCCAGAAACACAAACATACAGGAGTAAAATTGAGAATAAAGTAAAATAAATCTCTATTTGATTAGGAGATACACAGAAATATTTAAATAATTTTTATTTCATTAAAATTACCGAGGACTAGAGAGATAGCTTGGTGGTTAAGGGCACTGACTGCTCTTCCAGAGGACCCAGGTTCAGTTCCCAGCACCCACAGGGCAGCTCACAAGTAAGTGTCTGTAACTCCAGTTCCAAGGGGTCCTATACCCCCATACAGGCAAAACTCCAGTGTACAGGTAATAAAAATACATAAATCATTTTTTAAAAATTACACTAGTTTGGATTCCACACTTTTTTGCATCTTTACTATCAAAGGAAGGTAAAATATTTCTAATAATGCAGCATGCTCCCACGTACTTTAATTCAGAAAGCTGTGTGTGAGAGTTATAATAGTTCAATTAAATCCATTACTATATATGCTAGCCTGAAATAAGATTAAATATGTAAATGGAAATCTTGCATGTTACATGTCAAAATGTGTGCCAAATAGATGCACGTCCAAGCTTGGTTTTGCTTTGAGGTCAAGGGGACCAGGTTGAAACAGCCCCACTGGGACTCAAGTCCATAACAGGAAAGTAAAGAGTGGATGAACTCCCAGAACTACTATCCTGCTCTTGAGCCACCTGCTGAAGTGTGGATGTTTAAATAAAACATATGCATATGAAGCAGTGCTTAGAAAGAGGTACAGACTCTTTGTGTGTATCATAACTGAGTGGGTCAAGCCCTGGCATCATTGGTAGAGAATAATATGATGTCTTTATTTTGTTTCACAGACTGATTGTTTATCCATTTTGTGTGTCTATGTTTTTTTTCTCTCTCTCTCTTTTATGTATCATGGCACATGAGCAGACATTAATGAATGTGAGCAAGTACCTAAACCTTGTGCACATCAGTGCTCCAACAGCCCCGGCAGCTTCCAGTGTATCTGTCTGCCAGGACAACATTTATTAGGGGATGGTAAATCTTGCGCTGGATTGGAGAGGCTGTCGAATTATGGCACCCAGTACAGTAGCTATAACCTTGAGCGGTTCTCCCCTGTGAGAAGCGACTATCAACCTCCGCAGCATTACAGACAATACTCACAGCTCTACAGCTCCTACTCAGAGTATAGGAACAGCAGAGCATCTTCCTCCAGGAATAGAAGGACTATTAGGAAAACTTGCCCCGAAGGCTCTGAGGCAAACCATGACACATGTGTAGGTAAATGTCAGCCATGTTGCATTTCCTTCCTGTGAGCTCACTTCTTGTCTGGAGTCTAAGCATGTATATAGCACCTGTGTGTGGTGCACTGAACTACATATGATCTCAAAGCTGGAATGACTCAAAGTTTTTTGACATTTATTCTGGCACCTAGGATTACAAACTATTTATTTGGATTACAAGCCATCCAAATGAATGATGTACTTGCATGTGTGCATTCTAATAATTTATTGTGTTATATTGTTTCTCTTTCTGAAATCTGTTACTGAATTAAATCCTACATATATATAAATGTCAGTGCCATCCATGATGTGAGTTTTTAGGAAGATACACACATTGTCACATAATATGATGCAATTGGCATTATAGCTCTGTTTGATACAAAAGTAGTGGCTTAGAAGTGAGAGTTTTAATGACTCAGTCAACTGTTCTATGTAACAACCCACATTCTAGTGGCTGATGTCCTTAGTCTTACCATGAAATTTCTCAGTCAGGTTTTTGTATGTTTATGGATAGAAATAATGTGATCCAGAACAACGTGGTCCCATTGCTTCGAAATATGTGTGCTCGGTACCTTTATCTAAACTCATAAGCCAGTAACTTAATTTTGCAAAACTTAACTATAATTTTCCACTGAAGAACTGAGTCCTTATTTTCAGCTAAGTTGTAAACATTGCCATCTGCCATAGATTTAACCCAATTTTGCTCAGTCAGTATCTACAGTTTGCATGTCATTGAGCTAGACAACAAGAATTAGCAAACGGCAATGAGCCCCAGTATGTTGTTAGATGACAAAAGAAAGCAAATGGGAAAGGAGGGAACCAAGAAAGAACTCATATTAATATTCAAAGACCATTAAACTGGACTATTCATCCATCTTCAAAGCTCTCATCAAAGACCATTAGAGCACCTCAGTCTTACAGTGTTCTACGTGTTATTAGACCTCCTCAGTCTTACGGTGTTCTACGTGTTATTAGACCTCCTCAGTCT
>NW_022196891.1:47268246-47301728 GCF_008632895.1 Mastomys coucha | reverse complement strand
ACGGTGTTCTATGTGTTATTAGACCTCCTCAGTCTTACGGTGTTCTACGTGTTATTAGACCTCCTCAGCCTTACGGTGTTCTACATGTTGCTTATCCTTAGTGATATATGCTTTCTGCTTAAACTTTTTTAGTGTTTTGAGGATTTCTTTATCCTCTCACTTAATTTTTTTTCATTTATATTTCTACTCTTTCCCATCCCATTATCTTTTCTGACGTGCTTCTATGGTCAAATTTAGGTGGACCCAGATTCCCCTATTCTAAAATCTTAACTGTGTCCACCAGACTTCCTGAAAATTTGAGCTTCATACTTTATTATTGAATTCATATTTATCCACTGTTTTTCTTTCTAGTTATCCCAGTGTAGCTAAAATGTATCATTATGGATATGTTAACTTTGCTATGTGATAGGCTTTCCAGAACTATGGACACTGTCAATGGCTTATGCTTCAAACTTAGTGCATGTATTAGCAGTGCCCTACATTTGGTCCAGTGTGGACAAATCCCGCATGATCACTAATTTTCTACATCTCACTTCTTTCTGAGTGTTTGACAGCTTTCCATGCCTACAGTTTCCATGTGGCTCTTTGCTTATCAAACCGTTCTCTATTCATTTAGTAACACGTTGTCTTTAAACGTGTCTTCTGAACAGTTCTTCTGACTGTGGTGCTTTACAAAGTAACCTGCCATTCTCCCATTTTTGCCTTCATGTTGGACAAACTCATTATTTCTAGTCTACTTTTATTCTCTTGCCTCAAAATCACTGCTTATTCCCATGCCATAACTGCACTGAGCACACCAGGCATTACCTGACTGCTGTGCTCTAACGATTGAAGGTGGACAACAGCTTTAGAAAGATTCTCTTACCAACAACCCAACTCCCTATTTTCACTATTGCTCACAGCTGCAGCTCCATCATACTGGAGTCTAATGAAGTTTTCCATTCTTGGTGTTTCTAATACACCAATGTTGTGGCATATCAAAGTTATCTTCCTTTGATAGGCATACATTGTTCAAGACTATTTTAGAGTGAGTATCAATCATGTATGGATCTTTCCATTTATTGGAAAAACAGTGAGGAGTCTTAGATATTTCTTAAAATATGGTGATTATTTTATTGGGGCTAATAAAGATATTCACACTGAGGTTACAGACAGCTCTAAAATCGCCTAACAAAAGCAACTTACAATAAACACTGACTGCCTTTAATTAACCAGCTGGGACAGACAAGTTACAAAAGGATTAAGTTGACATTGAGGAATCTTGTTAGATTTGGGCAAATTTTAGTTTTTAAAGAGTTGATCCCAGGGCTTAAGAGAAATAATGAACTTTGCTTCAGTTCTGAAAGCAGAAGTCACACTGTGCCATTTTAAAATTCATATGTTGTGAAGCTCCTTGTTAATGACTTCAAGTTCAAAAATCATTTCAATGTCTGTTGTTGTTTTAGATTAAAGCAAATATTTAAAGAGAAAAGACAAAAATAACTCATGCAAATTATGAGATGAATACTTTGGTTAGCTAAAATGATGCATCAACATGGGAAGTGAATATTTGCTGAATATTATCATTAACAGATTTTGAGTCATTACAATTACATTTTCAGCATGTGCTGAGCAGATCCATTTACTCTGAATCATGTCCCAAACTCACTTTGTCTTTGCTTTATTCCCTTGCTCCTCCAGCTCCCCTTTCATGTCATGTTCTTCAGTTTTGCACTGGTTAGTGTATTCTCAGGGACCATAAGAAAGTTAATAAAAAAAAAAATGACAATTGGAATCCAAAAGCAAACATTGAATTTGAATTATCATCTAGTCTTGCAGTACTTTAGTGTGTGTGATTTTTTTTTTTTTACTTTAATGATAGTAGACAACCCTCTCCCCTACCCCTTGTGGTTTATAAAGTTTTTTCTCACTTACTGCAGTATATGGATCTCCCAACAAACCCATGAAGTATAAAATAGATGGTTTCCATGATCCCTTTTAGCAGAAGAATTGACTGAGATCTTGAGAAATCAGATGAGCTCAGCAACTTAGCACAGCTATAGACATGTATTTGCCACATTAGTTTCCCATCATATAAAGAGATTGAGAAATATTTCTTACAAATAGGGAAACACTTCTACTTGAAAATAACTGTGTATGGGAAAGCTTTGTATAGATACTGTATGGAGAAGATGAGAGAGATGGGGGAGAGGGAGAGAGAGAGAGGGAGGGAGGGGTAGAGGGAGAGAGAGAAAGAGAGAGACAGAGAGAGAGAGAGAGAGAGAGAGAGAGAGAGATCTAAGTTCACATGAAATAAAAATGAGGACTAAAGATTTAGCTCAGTGGTTTCTCATACTGTCTGCTTCTCCAAAGGAGCTGGGTTTAATTCCTTGTACCCACAAAGTTTTTAACTCCTGTCCCAGGGGACTCAATGCCCTCTTCTGGCCTCCATATGCAGTGCACAGCCATGGTATACAGACATACATGTAGGCAAAATACTGATGCAGACAAAATAATAAAATGAAATTTTTAAAGCAGATACCTCCTTTTCCAATTAATATCAAAAGAATTTTCAGGTAAATTTTACCATTTTAGCAAAAGGTTAGTTTTTTGGTGGTTTCAGATCTTACACAAATCTGTGGCCCCCGTCATTTTAATATAATTAAGCAACACAGAAAAAAATGACAAAGTTGAGGCTTCAGGTCATATATGTGCATGTAAAATAGTAGATAAATGTTCATACATTATAAAGTAGTATAGTGCATCTTGTAATATAGTTAGTATTTATGTCACTAAAACCAGACTCGATGTATAATAGCCCTAAGCACTTTTAAGAGCATGAATGTAAAACCTGCCACAAAATGTTTCTATCTTATGCCTGCCACTTGTACTGATGGCTTTGTCACAGATCCTGCTTGGATTTTACATGACTATACACTCTGTTTTCTTTCTAAACAGATATTGATGAATGTCAAAACAGAGATACTTGCCAACATGAGTGTAAAAACACGATCGGAAGTTACCAGTGCATCTGCCCACCAGGTTATCGACTCATGCTCAATGGGAAAACATGCCAAGGTGAGAAGATACTAGAATACTCACTTTTCCAGTCTGACAGTCAAAACAATGGTGAAAAACAAGAGAAAATTTTGTAAATAAGTACCCCCCCAGATGTTCCTCTTATTCTATACTAATTGGTCACATGTGTGTCTAAACCAGTAGTTCTCAACTTGTGTGTTGGTACTCTGCTTATCACAAATTTATATCATGTTACATACATCACATATTATGATTCTTTTTTTTTTTTTTTGAGACAGGGTTTCTCTGTATAGCCCTGGCTGTCCTGGAACTCACCCTGTATACCAGGTGGGCCTCGAACTCAGAAATCCACCTGCCTCTGCCTCCTAAGTACTGGGATTAAAGGCATGCACCACCACTGCCTGACATTATGATTCTTAACAGTAGCAAAATTATAGTTATGAAGTAGCAATGAAATAATTTTATGGTTGGGTTCACCACACCATGAGGAACTGTATTAAAGGGTCACAGCATTAAACAGGTTGAGAACCACTGATCTAAACAATACTTTTGCAAGGAGGAAAAACAGAGAGGTGGTTCAGTGAAGGAAAATGACCGAGGCATTAGTGTGGTCTTCCTTGAAGAATCATTAATCCCATTCATACTAAAGACCTTTCACTTAAAGGGAACACTTCTCTGCAAACATTTTTCACCACTTACTGAAGGAGGAAGGGAAAATGAGAAGTGTGACTAGTATATATATACTGACCACAGTGTGAAGGACTACTCACTTTTCTCTCGTTAGATTTATCTTTAGAGGTGTGCCACCATGCCCAGCTTTCTTCCTCTATTTTTGTTTGTCCTTTTTTGGGGGGGTATTATTTTTGTTTGGCCTTTCTTTTTTAAGAAAAGTGAATAGAATCAGAGACCACAGATCAAGGATCAGTCTCTAGATTGATCAGTGGAAAAATAGTGATAATCTCTTCATTCTTTGAGTCTGCAAATGAAGACTCACAACCACATACTAGTTCTGTTGGAGGTAATAGTAGTTCTTCCCCTTAAGAGTCCATTCTAATGCAGACAAATGTAAATAAGCCAAAATATTAATTTATAGGTTCTATAGTGAGGCCGAGGGCAAAGCACAGTGAAAACAGGAAAGAAAAATCCTACTGATCACCACATTTCCTTATTTTGTGTGAAAACCATGAAGAGAATAGCACTTTCTTGATTATTATATTGCAAAATATACTTAGATGAAAAACAAATAGCCTGTCAATCTCTTCTGAGAACCTTCCTCAATATTACAAACAAAATCTAACCATGGCCTCTGAATTTTGTTCTTTTCTGTCATATACAAACCATATCCTTTTGAAAAGTATACCAGTAAAATCTTTATGAGAACATTGTACAATAGCCATAAAATTGAGATTGAATTTTTCCTTTTCAACTTCACAAAGACTCGTGAGGAATGTAGCCCGAGGAGATGTGTTCTGGAAACTAAGATCAGTAGGGAGGATGGCTTTACCTGGTGCACCTTTCCAGATTCCTCCCACTGTCTGAGGGTCCCCACATCGGCTGGTAGGGCTGAAGAGGAAGCGTGAACTCAGTAGAGCCTTTCCTGTCCTCCATCAATCACTGAACATTATTAAGAATGTACCCTAACTAAACTACCAACCAAAGAGTACACATGGTGGGACCAGTGAGTCCAGCAGCATGTGTATAGTAGAGGATGGCCAAGTCGGTCATCAATGAGAGGAGAGGCCCTTGGCCCTGTGAAGGTTCTATGCCCCAGTGTAGGGGAATGCCAGGGACAGTAAGCAGGAGAGGGTGGGGTGGTGAGCAGGGGAAGGAGGGAGGGAACAGGGGTTTGTTCTTCTTGTTGTTTTTTGTTTTATTTTGTTTTTTGGAGGGGAAACTGGGAAAGGAGATACCGTATGACATGTAAATAAAGAAAAATCTAATAAAAAATGTACTCTACATGAATAACTTGAGTCAGCAATATAGATATTATTCCCACTCATGTATATAAATAAAAGTCCTACTTAAGGTGACTATGTGAAACCCAATACCCTAGTGTAGTCAAGAACAAAGGTAACACTGTCTCAGATTGTACATTCCCAATGGCCTTTAGTCTTTCCTAAGATGCTGTGAAGACTGCAGGCAGCACATGCTGGGTAGGGAGGGTGTGGCGTGGTGGTGGAAGTGCTGACTCTCCATACTTTAGAACTGACTCAGCCCAGATCTCTTTCTAAAAGAACACCAATGTCACAAGGTTTGGTTGCAAATGCCTTCTCTCCTCAGCACTCTGTAGGCAAAGGCCGGCAGAGCACTGGGAGTTTGAGGCCAGCTAGAGCTTTATAAGGAGCTCTTGTCTCAGATTACTAAAGAGACAGAGACAGAGACAGGGACAGACAGAGACAGAGAGAGCACCAAGGCCCAAACCTACAACTACCCCTTCCTACAGCTGCCTCAGGAACCAAAGAAGGACGCCAGGCAAATACCAAAGCATTTAGAACCACAAACTCTTTTAAGCGAAGTTAAAGGGTTATATGATACACTCATTAGAGAGATTTTCCTTCTTTTCTAAATCTTGCCAGTTTTTTTTTAATTGCCTTCATTTAGCTCAAAACATTTTTCAGTCTTCACTTGTGCTACAGAGTGGAAAACACTGTGAACAAATCAGAACCAGGTGTCATGGAAGTGTTTGTAATTTAAATGGGTTACATACTTTTGTGGTTTTAAAAAGACACCAGAGAAAACATTTCTGCCTTTTTAAAGCATTCTTTACTCTAAGGAATAGCTTAGAATCTCTTTATAGCTTTAGAAAGTCTTTGAGGCATTTACAAGGAGTAAGAGGTTGTTTTTCAGCCCCGCATTAAAAAAAAAGCTTTATATGTTACTAATGGCCATGTCAGAAAGAGCTGGGAAATTACAATGAACAGTGTCATAGGGAACAAAGACAGAGAATCCTGTCAAAAGTGGAAGTCATTGGGCTGTAAAATTAAAAACAAGCTACAAAAAGTGTGACCAATCAAGATTTGACTGAGAAGCAAAAAGGAGAAGAAACTAAAAGAAACTCAGCCTGATTTTATGCAGCACAAATATTAAAAAAGAAAACTCAAATAGACTGTCATACATGACAAGTAATGCTTTGTTTGAAAAATATTAATAAAAGCATGTACTTTTTAAAAGAAGAAAATTTAATATTACATAGCATTTGAAAGGAGTTCTGTCTTCTATGTTTTTAAATACATGGTGGGTGTTTACCAAGAGTCCTGGTTAATTATACTTTATGTTGTTTTAAATTATTTTATCCCAGTCCCTGCTCTCAGATTTCTTCACCCCATGCCCCTCCCCTTTGCCTCTGAAAGGGTGCTCTCCACCCACCCACCTTCCTCAACCCTCACCCCCACTCCCACCTTGTTCATCTCCCTACCCTGGGCATCAAATCTACAGGATTACCCACATCCTCTCCCACTGAGGCCAGACCAGACAGTCCTCTGCTACAGATGTACCAGGGGCTACAGACCAGCCTATGCATGCTCTTTGGTTGGTAGCTTAGTCTCTGGGAGCTCCCAGGCATCCTGGTTAGTTGACACTGTTGTTCTTCCTATGGGGCTGCCATCCTTTCAGCTCTTTGGATCTTTCCTTTAATTCTTCCACAGTTGTCTCTGACCTCAGTACAATGATTGGCTGTAAGTACCTGCATCTGTCTCAGCTGCTAGTAGAGCTTCTCACAGGAAAGCCATGCTAGACTCCTGTCTGCAAGCACAACAGAGTATCAGTAATAGTGTCAGGGCTTGGTACCTGCAGATGTTCCAAGAATATCCATAATTATTTATAAAGTATCCAGAAGCAATTGCTTAAATCCCATCATATTTTCTAATGCTGTTGATATAAAATCATTTCAGCTCAGTTTGCCATTCTTTTCTTGTAGTAGGGATATTTATATAATTGCCTCCACTTTGATTTCTCCTATGATATTTTTATAGTGTTTGTTAAGAGCCAAACATCATCAGCTAATCCATTATAGAAGACAAGAGCATTAGTCCTCTAATTGTTCTTTCTTTGAAACAAGGTCTCATTGTGTACCACTGGCTGGACTGGAACTCACGGTAGTCTGTCTGTTCTGCCTCACAGGTGCTGGAATTAAAGGGGTGTGCCACCATGCCCAGCTTTCTTCATTTCTGTTTGTCCTATTTGGTATTGTTTGTGTTTGGCCTTCCTTTTTTAAGAACAGTGAATGGAATCAGGGACCACAGATGAAGGAGGGCCACTTGCCTACAAGCATGCCAAGTATTAAGTACTTACAAAAATTCCTTATGAAAAGCCGACATCATCATGGACTAAAGACAAAGAAAGGCTTTACCTCAACATAGACTACAGTTCTGCAGGCCAATACATAGTTCTCACATTTGCTTGAAGCATCCAATGACCTTAGCAAAGTACAAAGGTTTATGAGGTGGTATTAACTTTTGACTGTTTAGACTGAAATGTATAATGTGGGAAAAGATGAATAATTCTCATGTTTAGGAAATAATTCAATGGCTCTTTTATTTTTATTCATTTTAGTCTACAGACAATGGCTTAACTATGATGTTTTCATGAACATGTACCATAGCCCTTACTCATAGTTTCCCCTCACTAGCTGCCCCACCTCCCCTTCACTAATTCCTCCCTCTACTTCACCCCAAACAGTCCCCTCTGCTTTCATGTCACAGAGATGCATTTCCAAGTTCTGGTTCTTCTTTATAGACCCATCCTGAACCAGTGAACCTATGATACTAAGAGCTCTTATTATACACACTCACTGTCCAGTAACATGATATTGTGGCCCCCACAGCCTACTACCCTCCATGCTTCTCTTAAGTTCAACATACAAAATTAGAGCTAAAGGAAAATTTTGAAGCTGGAAAAAAATTCAAGAGAAATAAAGATAAATGAAAGATAAGAAATTTAGGCTAACTGAATTTCTTTCACATTTTCCTCAAGGTCTTTTTACTCCATCTTTAAGACAATCTCAATTTTCAAACAGGTAAAATATGTTCATCTGATAAAAATAAAAAAGAACATAGTTAGAAATCTGCTCACAGAGATGACAAACAAGACTGCTAGTAGAAGTGTTTTATGTTGGGATTCTTTATTGTAAGAAAACCAGGTGTCGGGAGCATACACAAGTGGTCCAAGGTCCTCATATATAGCAGAGGACTGCCTGGTCTGGCCACAGTGCTCTTTATCCTCCAGAGACTTGAGGCCCCAGGGAAGGGGAAAGGTCTGATGAGGGTGGAGAAAGAGCACCCACCTGGAGACAAGGGGGAAGAGAAATGGGATGAGGAACAATAGGAGTGGGGACCAAGAGGAAGGGACAATGACTGGAATGTAAATAAATAAAATAATTTATAAAAAATAAAAACGAGAATATAACCAAAAAAGAAGGAGAGAGAGAGGGAGAAGGAGAAATAGACATAGAAGTAGTAGAAGAAGAAAAAGAAGAGATGAGAAAAGGAAAGGTGCCGCAGGCCTGCCCATCTGGGCCTCCCTCAACCCGCAGGAGAAACGGGGTCCCAGTCAGGTCGACAAGGCGTAGGCGAAGAAATGATGGCAGGGATGACACATGAAGTACAGGATCTGAATGTATTTCTTAAAAATGGCATCAGACTTTTACAGTCATTGCAAAAGAGAGATGGTAAATCTGGCAGCTCAGCAGTTAAGGTACATCTGAAGCCATCTACACACTGGGTCTAAAGCAGCAGTTATCTCCTCTAGACTGGTGCTGCATCCCCCGGGCCCAAGCGCTCTGGGCCCAGGGAACTGCGGATTGCATGAGTCTGAGTCCTAGCCCATCTAAGTTCTTGTTCTAGTCTGAGCGCCAGTACAAGTCCTAGTGCAAGTTCTAGTGCTAGTCCTGCATGCGAGTCGAGTCCTCCTGCACCAAGTGAAAAGCAGGCTTATATGGTATACAGAAAGCAGGGCAGATGACAAGAGTCATGTAGGCAGGTGACCGATACATCAAGGTCAGTGATCTTACTGACCAAGATCATGTATCCAGTTGTGAAGCCGGTGGAAAAGCAATGGTGCCCCTCCCTGCTGGGACTAATTTGGTATTCCTATGCTAATTCTCTGGTTCTGCTGGAGGCAATGACTAGGAGATTCCGACCTAACACTTCTACCTAATGTCCTTAAGTAAGGGAAGCCCTTCGATTACTCTCTAGTATGTAAAACAGTTCTAACTATTGTGGGGCTGCCGTGAGAATTTTAACTATGTTAACAGTAAGCAATGGTGCCTGACCTCTGTCGCTAGCTATGAGGAAAACCTGTCTAGCAAGGCAGATTCCTTGAGAGAAATTCCAAGCCAGGGACAGCTTGATATTAAACTAGGATAGGTTGGAAACGTTGTGCTGGCCAGAAAACAATGCCCAATCTTAGCCATTTACGAATCATTTCTTGGGGTACCTTTATGCCTAAATATGAGGGCGTGGTGACGATTGGAAAGACTAATCTGGAGCACGCCTGAGTTAGGAGATGCCAGCGACTGTCTGATTACCCAGGAGGCACAAGATCCCTTTTGGGACCGTAATGCCTCTTGTCTTTGATCAGGCTTTTACCCCCGATACTGTAGACGTAACTGGTGTAGACGAGTGGGTGTAGCAGAAAGGGAAGGGAAGGGAAGGGAAGGGAAGGGAAGGGAAGGAAGGGAAAGGAAAGGGAAGAAAAGGAAGGGAAAGGAAGGGAAAGGAAAGGAAAGGAAAGGAAAGGAAAGGAAAGGAAAGGAAAGGAAAGGAAAGGAAAGGAAAGGAAAGGGAAGAGAGAGGAAGGGAAAGGAAAGGAAAGAAAACCAGTTGTAAAGTAAACCAGTAGCAGAAAACAATACCCCTCATTACTGTCTACACAGAGCAAATGATTAAGAGCCCAGGTGCTGATCACTTCTTACTTCTCTAGCCACTTTTGTTGTTGTTGTCATTGTTGTTGTTTTTTCTGTTGCTGTTTTCAAGACAGGGTTTCTCTGTGTAGTTCTGGCTGTCCTGGAATTCACTCTGTAGACCAGGCTGGCCTCGAACTCAAAAATCCGCCTGCCTCTGCCTCCAAGTGCTGGGATTAAAGGTGTGTGCCACCACTGCCTGGCTAAACACCTTTTGTTTTTTACTTTATATACACTATTATTAAATTTAAATAACTGTAAAAAACAATATGGTTGCAATGAAACCTAAAGTGCCCACTTTAATACAAAATGCAGAGAGTAAATAATGCAACTCTGTCTCTTGGAATCACCTCTCTCTTTTCTCTCTGTAACACTGCTTCAAGTTGAAGAGTTCAAAGGCACTTTGAAGCTTAGACCTGAGTCCCCTGTAAATGTCATGATGCACTTAGCGGCTGTAGTGAGATGAAGGGAGAGTGGTTACACAAGTAGGCAGCAGAGTACCACAGCCCTTCATTTGGCTTGCAGAGACCACATCATGGGAAAGCTATGTAGTAAATGACTAAAGCTATGAAGTAATGACTTGGTTGTCATTACTTCATCATGCGAGGATATTCTCAGTTATTCTAGAAGGAAGAATGCTGTACCTTCCATGCCCAGGCAGCCAAGAAGGACTGAAGATCTTTTCTTTCCTCACATGATGTCTGGTGAGCCACTAGGCCTAGAACTTCTGTTTAAATCCTTGAAAGGGATGTAAATCCTGGCCCCATTTAGGATGCACCTGGATTATATATTCTCTTCAAAAATTTATAATTTCAGATTTAACTCCCTTTATTAAAGAAAGATGACCACTATATAATAAAAAATATTCTCATTGTCAAACAAGTCAAATTGAATATCAGAAAAACTCTAAAGCCAGAGGTAGGTGGATCTCTCACCTACCTCATATACCACCCGGGAGGTGAAGGTTACTGCTGTGAGAAGATTAAACAAAATAATAGATTTCGATTCTCAAAAATACCTCAGAGTAGTCATTGAATTCTGTGGACACTCCTTCAGAAATCTCTCTCTGCCCTTCTGTCTTCCTCCAGTGCTCAGTTACAAACCCAGAATTAAAAATTGTGGCACAAAAAACATCTTCAGAAAGCTTGAGAGTTTCCTTCAACTTCTGGGTTACATTTTTAAAAATCTGATTACATCAGTTTTTCCATGAAATAACTCTGAGGAAACCACAGAATACAATGTCTTTACTTGCACATGTCTGCCCTGCTTTTGCCATCACCCCAGGGAACATCCCCCTGCCACGCTGCTGGGGGTACACTCTGCCATCAGAGCAGTTGGATTCTGCTCCATTCCATCAAACTGGAACTGTGGTCGGGGGGGGGGGCATTTATTTGATCACTTAGGGTTTTCTTTTTTCAATTTACCTCTCTCTCTTCAAGATCTGACTCACCCAGCCATGTCCCATGAGTTTACACTACGAACCCTGGCATTTTTACTCCTTTTATTACCCACCTACAACTTGAGCACAAGAATTGCTTACACTACTAAAGATTCTTCACTTTGTATTCACAGGTGTCCCTTAATTTTGAGCTTGGTCAGTGTGTAGCTAAAATATTATTTGCTTGACAAACTCACATATGTCCTGCTTTTCAAACAGAAGAGACACATGAGTGCTCTTAAGAGCTGCCTCCTTCACTTTTACAGCTCTCGTTTTTCTTTTGACTTTTAACACATATCAAAGGGAAAAAAAATGTCCTTAGAGCAATCAGGGAAACAAATACACTGGGAATCATGCTCCTCATTTTGTGACTGAAGCTTGGGTGTGACAAATACGCTTATTATGGGACTAAGGTATAAGGACTTTCTTTGTATTCCAGTCAAAGACCAGTGACTGCTACAATGGCCCTTATTGACCCCAGCTAACAATGCTCTGTATTCTTGGTGTGGTCCCTAGATGTAGATGAGTGCCTGGAGCAGAATGTACGCTGTGGACCAAATCGCATGTGTTTCAACATGAGAGGGAGCTATCAGTGCATCGACACACCCTGCCCACCCAACTACCAACGGGATCCTGTTTTGGGGTATGTTTCACCTTCTTATCCCAGACATGCTTCTGGAAACCCTCTCTTTGACCAACAGTCATGCTTAACTTAGCCCTGAGGGACTACACACTGGCCTTGTGTTCCTTCTATGAATGGACAAGAGATGAACTCATTAGGCAACTGCCACTGCAAACCAAACCATCACTCCTGATCGCCAAGCCTTCCTGGGTGAGGCTTCCATCAGGAAGGCCACAGTGTAGCATCCAGGGCTCTCCCACAGCACCACGTGTTCTGTGGGATACAGAGCCTGCCTTTCTTTCTTTGAAAATTCCCCATTTCTATTTGTACTGTCTCAAGTTGGTCAGCTGGTAGACTAATCCAAGAAGTCCCTTTTCTGTTGCTATGGCGACTCACCAGGCATCCAGAGAAGGAGAGAAACAAGGATGAGTCAATAGTCTGACCATTGGTGATGTCTTGTCCACATTTCCTGATGCCTGACAATCTTCTTACTTCTGGAAAAACTATTCTAGTTTTCCCCACCCTGTCTAGGTACCAAGGTAACTGGATGCTTAAAAACAAGTGATAATGTTTATCTTTGATAGTCCCTGCTCATCCCAAATGCTCACTGAGGCTCACACCTTATTTTCCCTTAGCAATGCCTCAAGTTAATGTAGCATGATCCGGTGTGTATTGCCTAGAACCTACAGTAAACCTGCTTGTGATTAATCTTGTAGGAATGGAAGTAGGAAAGAGGGGGTTTGAAATATAGAGACTTATAAGGTATCTAAAACATGATTTGACTAAAGAATCTATATTTTCATAAAATAGTTCTTTGCAGAGTTTCTTCCCTTTAGGTCTCTAGAAAAATAATTTAAATGTCATTATGACTTAGTGTGGGCTCTGAAAGGAGAAAATTGTTTTTAATGTAAAATAATATGAAAAAAAAGATTAAAAAGAAGTCATCTCCCAGAAATTCTAAGTGATTTTTAATTATTCCAAGAAAAATAAACCAATAGCTATATATTGTACTTTATCTTTCACCCAGCATTAGGATAAATGTTATAATGTAGCTTATAGTCTTCTTTCTAGGAAGTATCCATTTCCAAGATATGTACAATACACTTGTTTATAAAACTGATTTCTTCATTTTAAGGACAGCAATCTTGGGACTGTGCAGAAGCTGTGGTGAATCATCTGCTCTGTATACACAAGGCTTGCATCCAATCCCAACATCCCACCAAAAAGGAAATAAAGTATTCTTTCTTACTTCAGGAACTCTAATTCTTCTCAGTTTAATAGAACAGGAATATTGACACTTGACTGTAAACCAGAAATTTTTTTTTTTTTTTTTTTTTTTTTTTTTTTTGCTACCTGGTATCTCTTTTGAGCCAGTGATTTAGGGGAGAACCACATTTGTAGGTAAACAAATGACTAAGAGCCACCATGGGTCATGATCATTTGTGTCATGTCTTATCTTGTTCCAGGGTGTATAACTGTGTAAATCTTATTTATTATCTAACCTTAGGTTCTGCCTTAAGAACTGTCCACCCAATGACTTGGAATGTACCTTGAGCCCATATGCCTTGGAATATAAACTTGTCTCCCTCCCATTTGGAATAGCTGCCAATCAAGATTTAATCCGGCTGGTTGCATACACACAGGATAGCGTGATGCATCCCAGGACAACTTTCCTCCTAGTAGATGAGGAACCAGCTGTTCCTTTTGCCTTAAGGGATGAAAACCTGAAAGGAGTGGTATACACTACACGTCCACTACGAGAGGCAGAGACCTACCGCATGAAGGTGCGAGCTTTATCCTACAGTGCCAATGGGACCATTGAGTATCAGACTACATTCATAGTTTATATAGCTGTGTCTGCCTATCCATACTAGGAAGTACTCCAGAACCGAGTCCAAATATCTTAAGTGCATTGATCAAGCAATCAAGGACCTCTACAGTTTACTATCTCTTGAAAAGTTGCAATCTTAGCAACTTGAAAATGGTGCTGTACTCTGTTGTGTATGTGTTCCTTGGTACTGCTGAAGTATCTATATGATCCAACTATGGTCATGGATCTTTTAGTAAGTACTAGAAGAGTCCTTTGTTATTTTCTTTATTTATTACACTGGAGCAGTTACTTCCCAAGGATTATTCTGATCAGCTCACAGGACATGTCAATGACGTCGTATAGTAGCATAGTAGCTAAGATCATTTTCTTGGAAACAATATAAAACATAACAAAACAAACTAGTTCACAAACTTTTTGAACATTCTGGCTTAAAGTAGTAAAAAACAGTTACTATGTGTTTTGATAAAAGCCTATGCCATAGTAATACAATTTTTGAAATATGAGCATAACACTTGTACATCTTTCATTTTAAGATTAAAAAAAGAAACACCACTTTTCTGAAATATACTGCAGATATAACAAAGTTTGTTTGATCCTAAATGGGTCTTGCCTTTATTAAATACTCAAGATACATTCCCTGAGGTTCTGAGCCTTATACTATGGTAATCAGAAAGTTACTTTCCCTTTAGATAATTGCCCATGGCCTGGGGCTTTGACATAACCATTTATTCACTCAACTCCTTAACTTTTACATTCCATGTTTTTCTGTCAAATAAAATTATTTTAAGACATAGCAATAGATCAGATTTCTTGATTATTGTAGTCATGTATGTTCAAGTTAATGTGTTAAACGTCAATACACTGTACATGGTGGTGACAAACTCTGTAAGCAATTGTCAAGATGTATTCTATTTTTATGAAGTGTATATATTACCTTCGTATGTATTTTCTATATAATATCTTGATGGACTCTTTTATAAAATTATTTTATAAAAAATATTACAGTGAAATAAACCTAAATAAAATTTTCACCTTTTTCTTAAGAACCTAAAATGTGTTTCTTTATAGATTATATTAGCTCCTTTTCTACTGCTTTGATAGAAAATCAGAGGAAAAAATCAGGAGAGAAAGGGCTTGCTCTGGCTTATAGCTCTCTAAGGAGTCCATAATGAAAAGGAAGATGTGGCTGAAGCATGGAAGTCATGGAAGCTAGTTGATCACATCACATCCACACTCAGGAAGCAGAGAGAATAAGCTGGGTCAGACCATAGAGCTCAGATTCCTCCGTGGTGGCAAGCACTACCTAGAGGTGCTGGGGGTGTTGGGAAGGTGGCTTTAGAGTGTTAGAAGCTGGAGTATTGGCCTCTGTGGGTACTAGGGTAGGCATGCAATGGAGAAGCAGTGAAGCAAGGCTCTGGCCTCCTTAGAGTGCAGATCCTCAAAGCCAAATTGAGCTCCACCTTGAGTGGGCTTTAAGTCACAGGGAGATTCTAACCTTAGAGCATCTCAGCTAAGGGCTCGGATATTACAGCTGATGGTGATGTTGATGCCAAGTGATGATTTAGTGAGGTCTTTTGACTCTGGGAAGGGGCTGGACAGTTCTATTACCTTCCCAAACAGGGTCACCAAGTAGAAAACAGGTATTCAAACACATCTACACAGCACATTTCATATTTGAACCAACACAACATAGGTATTACAGTCACTGAAGTTTTAGGAGTAAACATAAATGTGTGGGCATACCAACAAACCAAGATAGATGACCATAGTCATCTACACTTTAGGGGGGGGATTGATGACCATAGTCATTCACACTTTAGAGGGTGGGGGGATTGATGACCATAGTCATTCACACTTTAGAGGGTGGGTGGATTGACCACTTGTGCAGCCTAGAAGAACTCAGATAGTTAGTGGCAGGAATGTCATTCTTTTTGTACTTTATGACTATGACTGAAAGTTCTCATTACGTCATAGTTTCCTCATTCAACTATACACTCTTCTACTATCTCATCTAATAAATAAATCTCCTAAGGAAAGATGAGAAAACATTAACAGTGGAGGAAATGAGCAAAACAGTTCAAGATCTGAAAGTGGGGAAAGAATCAATTTTTAAAAACTGAAACTGAAGGAAATCTGGAAATGAAAATGTTAAGAATTCTACCAACAGGTCTCTACTCTATTGGCAAGCCTCACTAACAGAATACAAGAGACAGAAGACATAACTTCAGACATTGAAGATACAATTGAAGAAATGGATACCACAGTAAAGAAAATGTTAAATCTACAAAAATTCTGGTGTAGGTCATCCAGGAAATCTAGAACACTAGGAAAAGTCCAAATCTAAGAATAATAAGAGTAGAGGAAGGAAAAGAAATCCAGGTCAAAGACCCAGAAAAATATTTTCAAAAAAATCATAAAAGAAAATTTCCCTAACTTAAAGAACCAGATGCTTAGCAAGGTACAAGAAGCACTAAAAACACACACACCAAAGAGGCCGCATAAAGAAAAGAAAGTCCTGGGGCTGGACAGATGGCTCAGTGGTTAAGAGCATTAACTACTCTTCCAGAAGTCCTGAGCTCAATTCCCACCAACCACGTGGTGGCTCACAACCATCTGTAATGTGATCTGATGCCCTCTTCTGGTGTATCTGAAGAGAACAATGGTGTACTTGTATATATAAAATAAATAAATAAATCTAAAAAAGAAAGAAAGAAAGAAAGAAAGAAAGAGAGAGAGAGAGCGAGAAAGAAAAGAAAGTCCCTCAGCTCATAATAATCAAAAAATTAATCCTACATAATAAAGAAAGAATTTTAAAAGCTGCAAGAAAAAAATAACAAAGTAACATATAAGGCAGACCTTTAAAATAATACAGAATAATAATAACGCTTAATGTAGACTCTACATTAGAATAGCCAGAAGGGCCTAAACGGATGTTCAACAGACTTTAAGATATCACAGATGCCAGCCCAAACAAAAAAACAAAAACAAAAACAAAAACAAAGAAACAGCAAAACTTAACAACTACAAGAGCTAGAGAAAATAAGACATTCCATAATAAAACCAAATTTAAGTTAACTTTCTACAAATCCAGCCACACTGAAGATGCTAGAAGGAAAACCCAAACCTAAAGAGGTTAACCACACCCAAGAAAACACAGGAAATAAACAATCCCAGACCAGCAAGGGAAACACACACACACACACAAACACACATACCACAATAACAAAATAACAGGAATCAAAAAACCTACTTATTAATTCATCTCAACATTAATGGTCTTGATTCCCCAATAAAAACAAAGAGTGGATGCAAAAATAGGATCTATCCTTCTCTATAATCAAAGAAACACACCTAAAATTAAGAATAGACATCATAGTATTCCAAACAAAAAAAAAAAACCTAAGAAGAGAGCTGATGTAGACATTTCAATATCTGACAAAACAGACTTTAACCAAAACTAGGACACAACATATTCATCAAAGGAAAAATTGACCAACAAGACACTGCAGGTCTTAACAGCCATTGGCTGTTAAGTCAATGATTACCAAGCTAAATCTGTAAAACCATAGGAGTTGGGTATAGAGTGAGGTACTAAAGGATACAGATAGATCTTTTTAGGAAGGGGAAATAGAATAGATAATGATAAATGGGTGGGTCAGAGTTCGAGTGAGAAGATCAAGTGAGAAAGAGGAGAGGAGGATGAGGGAGGGAACAGGGGAAGAGACAGCTAAAATTAAGGGCCATTTGATGAGTAGTATGGAAACCTTATACAGTAGAAGCTTCATAAAATATATACATATATAAAGGCAATCTAAGTGAAATTGCCAAATAATGAGGGAGAAAGAGCCTCAATGGACATCTCATCACCAAAGGATTGGGTTACATCTAGTAACTTTGTTGGCCAAAGGCATCACAAGAAAACCCCCAAACAAAACCAAGTTGTTGCCAAGACTAAGGGTTGCTTGCTGAACTGGCAGAAAGACCCCGTGGCTAAAGACAACACCTACACAATCTACTGAACATGAAGAATCCAAGCTGGGTTCCTACAAAAACATTCGCCCCTGTGTACTAGCTTCTTTGTTATTGGAAAGTACTTTACATTCTACACAAGGAGAAATGTAAACACTATCCCAGCTACAAACCCTTTGACCTACCACAGTGTTCTGCTTTGCTAGTACAATGATGGCACAAAGTTTGTGGGAGTTACTAACCAATGTCTGATTAGACCTAATGCCCATTCCACAAGATGGAACCCATACCTGACACTGCTTGGGTGACCAAGAACCTAAGACTAGATAGTCCAGCAACCTAGGGTAAATCCAAACACTACTGCTCTACTAAAAGACTGTAGGGGTAAAATTATTCCTACTGAACATTCTGCTATACTCATAGATCTATGAGTATGATGGTGGATCCACTACCATCAGAGAAGCTTCCTCCTGCAGCAGATGAGAACAAAGACAGGGACCCACAAGCCAGACATTACTGGGAGATGAGAGAACTTCAAACATTTTGCCCTAAATTGTAATAATATCTTTTATTCTTATGAGGTAATTGTTGTCAGCGTCTTCTTTCCTCCACCTGTTAGCCCAGGCCTATTCCTGGAAGTTTCTAGCCTCCATACGATATAATCTAAGCCAAGAATGTTTTCAGTCTTTGAGACTTACTACTGAGTAAGCTCACCCTTTCTAACTCTCTCTGAACTCTGACTGGCTAGTTCATCTAAGATGTTCTGGCTCAAATTCCTCTCCAATCTGAATCATTCTATCTGGCTTCTCTCTCAGCCTCTTCTGAATTGCTGTGCTTGGCCTTATACTAACTTTGGCAATATATTCTAATCTTCTAGCTCCCTTTCACTCTCTGGCTCACTCTTTCTTCAACCTGTCTCTATAAAACTCTCCAGTTAAAACTGCCTTTCTCTTTTTCTGCCTGCTCTCTCTTAAGTAGCCTCCTTTTCCTCTATCTTCTTGGGAGAGTTGGGCACATCCTATTCTGTTAAATATTTCTCTGATTCATCACTTTATCTGCCACTCAATTGAATGTCACTTTCAAACAAGTGTTCTTCCTTCTACAAACTTTATTTTCATTGTTTGAGACTAAAGGTATGTGCTAAGGGGTTTTCTGTATTCCAGCCAAAGGGATTAAAGTGGTGTGCTAAGGGTGAGCCACACAACAACTAGAAACAGGGTTTTTTTTTCCAGTAAACAATACATCTGGAGGTTGGCAGTATGATCAAATATCCTGTAATACTAAATGGAATGTCTCCATCAAATCTACAACCCCTTGAGCAAGCCCTGGATTCTCCAACACATTGGAAAAACAAGAGTCTGATTTAAAGTCACATCTCATGATGATGACAGAGAACTTTAAGTAGGACATAACTAACTCCCCCAAAAGAAATACAGGAAAACACAGGTAAATAGGTCAAAACCCTTAAAGAGGAAACAAAAAAAAAATACCTTAAAGACTTACAGGAAAACACAAACAAACAGGTGAAGGAATTGAACAAAACCATCAAAGATCTAAAACTGGAAATACAAACAATAAGGAAATCACAAAAGGAAACAACCCTGAGGATAGAAAGCCTAGGAAAGAGATCAAGTGTCATAGATGCAAGCAAGCATCACCAACAGAATACAAGAGATAGAAGAGAAAATGTCAGGTACAGAAGATACAATAGAAAACATTGACACAACAGTCAAACAAAATGTAAAATACAAAAAGCTCCTAACCCCAAACATCCAGGAAATCCAGGACACAATGAAACGATCATGTAGTTCTTTTCTTTGAGTTTGTTTATGTAGTGGATAACATTGATGGATTTCTGTATATTGAACCATCCCTGCATCCCTGGGATAAAGCCTACTTGATCGTGGTGAATGATAGTTTTGATGTGTTCTTAGATTCGGTTTGAGAGAATTTTATTGAGTATTTTTGCATTGATACTCATAAGGGAAATTGGTCTGAAGTTCTCTTTCTTTGTTGGGTCTTTGTGTGGTTTTGGTATCAGTGAGTGTAACTGTGGCTTCCTTGGGTCGTGTTCCTTCTGTTTCTATTTTGTGGAATACTTTGAAGAGTATTGGCATTAGGTCTTTGAAGGTGTGATAGAATTCTGTACTAAACCCCTCTTGTTCTGTGCTTTTTTTGGTTGGGAGACTTTTAATGGCTGCTTCTATTTCTTTAGGAATTATGGGACTGTTTAGATGGTTTATCTGATCCTGATTTAACTTTGGTATTTGGTATATTTCTAGAAAATTGTCCACTTCATCTAAATTTTCCAGTTTTGTTTAATATAGACTTTTGTAGTAGGATCTGATGATTTTCTGAATTTTCTCAGTTTCTATTGTTATATCTCCCTTTTCCTTTGGAATTTGTTCATTTCGAAACTGTCTCTGTACCCTCTGGTTAGTCTGTCTGAGAGTTTATCTATCTTGTTGATTTTCTCAAAGAACCAACTCCTGGTTTTGTTGAATCTTTGATATCTACTTGCAAATGAAAATTTAATTTTCCCTAAGATTCTCACCAGAAAAAACAAACTACTCAAAGGGTAGACTGCATACCCAGCACTTGAACCAACAGAAAAGTATCTTTGGAGCTTCCTAGTCTCACAATGTTGTATCAGGCTATTTGTTTTCTTTTTTATCTTAGTTTTATTTTATTTATGTTTTGTGATGTGTTTGCATGTATTTATGAGGCAGAACAATTGGTTAAGGCAACTTAAGGGAGAAAGGGTATATCTTGGCTCACCATTTCTAAGAGCTATGGGTAATCATGGTGGAGATGCCTTCCCTTCCCCCTCACAGCTGTCTCAAAGACTCAAACTTTTACTGACTTAATCTGACTTTCTGGGACAATTGTGTGATTATGTCCTCATTGTGATAGCTTTCCTGGTTGTCAACTTGACTACATCTGGAATGAACATTAATCCAGAAATGGAGGGCACACCTGTGATCCAGATCTTGAGGCTGGAAGACACAGGTTTCTGACCTGAATCTTGACTTTGGATGACAAACCCTTTTGATCCAGATCTTGAGGTATAGTGGATATGTAAAGTGTAGCCCCAGCCAAGATAGTACACTTTTAATCCCAGGAGACAGGGGCAAGCAAATATCTAAATTCAAGGCCAGCGTGAGTGAAACAGAGAAAGTTCCAAATCCAGGCATGGTAGTACCCACCTTTAATATGGGCCACAGCTTCTGGTGGAGGCCTACATAAAAACATTGGAAGAAGGAAGACTCACTCTTCTTTGCCTGCTTTCACTTGCCAGCACATTTGTTGGAACCTACTTCTTCAGAATTTCAGCTTATTCAAAAGACCAGCTGAAATTGTGAGACCCCCAAGAGACCCCTGAGGTCTTACTCAAGGTGCGCTGCCCCACAGACCACAGCTTGATAATAGATCGATGCAAACAGCAAGAGGTTTATTGATCCAATGCACATGGGGTTGCTCATCCTCCAAAGGAAAGACAACCCCGAGTCTAAGAAGCATACACTTAATATACTTTTACAGAGGGCAGATTCAGGCAACAGTTAGTTGGCTTTCTTTGATTGGTGCACTTCCAAAGAAAGAATCTCTTCAGTCATTGGTTGGCTTGCTCGAGGGGGCTGTTCTTGGCTTCATTAGTCACATCCTGCCCCCTTATCTAACTCCTGTACCTGGAAACTTCCTGGGAATGGGCCAAGCTGGAAAGTCCTGGGATTTTAGTCAGTGAGGTCAGGGTGCTCTCAGAATGTAGCACAGGGAGGGGAAGTGCATCTAATCTTGTTCTTACAGGCCTTATCAGTTATTATTGTTCTGGCTAGTTTTAGCTCAGCCCAGATATCTTGACCTCTAAAAACTTTGTTTTTCTCAAGACATATACAAGCAGATGTTTCTATTCTCAGGACATTATTCTTATATTTCCAGGAAGTTTAGGTTTTTGGCTTTATTACTTCCTTCTTAAAAATCCTGTTTTTACTCTTATTTCTACAAAACAACTAGTCTTGTGGGACTGAGCAACTACTAGATTCTTAAACTCCCACTCACAGCTGCCCATTGTTGGGTTAGTTGGACTACAGACTATAAGTCATAATAAATTCCTTTAATTTATAGAGACAGTTCATGAATCCTGTGACTCTAGGAAAACCCAACTAATATACTCATCTACCACACCAGAAGCAAAAGAAATCAATATATGTTTCAGTTATGAGTTTTTCTGCTTCTTTTCAAACCCAAGATTACCACTAACACCTTTCTCATAAACAGAGTGTCCTCTCTATTGACTCAAAGAGAAATAGAAACTCAATTGCCCTCACCAATCATCAGCCCTCTAGGTCATTTCTTTGATCATTTACTACTTTGATGTGGTCCCGTGTTTGTTAGCTCCACGCCTCATTGCTAGGGTGTGGGAACCCTGCTTGAGCAGACAAAACAGGAAATGCTAGACTTCAATTACCCTGTGTTGCCATTAGGTGCTGGGAAACTCAGGGGATGGATCTAACAGAGGTTCTCCTTAAGTGTACCAACCTAGATCTCACATCACAGTGGAAAGGCAGTAATTGCACACTCACTTGTCTCCTGATCATCCTCAGACATTCAAAAATCAAAAGAACAAAGTCTCCAAAAGCAAAAAGGTAACCCTCAAAAGACTTCATTCAAACTGGTTTTAAGCTTTTCATTGTTGCTGTTCTCTGGTTCTCACTGCTTTGCAATTGTGAATGCAAAACACCTGTAGCCATGGCTCAGAAAATAGAGGAAAGCAAAGACTTTCTGTTCACATCCCAGTGGAAAGATGTCAAGTCAGTCAAGATCAAGGAGACCAAGAACAATGTGAAGTTGAAGGTTCAAGGTGCCCTGCAGCAGGTACCTTTATACCCTGATCATCACAGACAAGAAGGCAGAGAAGTTAGAGCAGCCCCTGCCCACCTGGTTTGGCAGTGAAGGCGTTTAAAAGAACAAAATCTCTACAGTTGCCTATTAAAAACCTAGAAAAATGAAAAAAAAATACTTTAAGGGCTTTAATAATAGAAAGGAAGAGATCTTTCCAGTTTCTGTCTGCACCCGGAGCTGATCCTGTGCCACAACACTCCATATGCAAATACCTCTGGGAGAGAGCTGGTCTCCCAGGAGTGCGGACACACCTGGGAGCACAGGTAAGACCACCACATCTGCTCTGAGGGACACATGAGGAGCCCTCAGGACACAGGAACTGAGGAGCAGCCTGGGACAGAATGCTTCCAGTTTCCATCTGTGCCTGGAGTTGATCTTGTGCCACAGCTCTCCATACCCAAATTTCTCTCAGAAAGGAATGGTTTCCCAGGAGTATTGACACAGGCTTGGAGAAGGAACAAGCCACAGTCAGAGACAGCAAGACCAGCTAACACCAGAGATAACCAGATGGTGAGAGGCAAGGGCAAGAACATAACCAAGCAACAGAAACCAAAGCTACTTGGCATCATCAGAACCCAGCTCTCCCACCACAGCAAGCCCTGGATACTCCAACACACTGGAAAAGCAAGACTCTGAATTAAAATCTCACCACATGATGATGATAGAGGACTTTAAGAAGGACATAAATAATCCCCTTAAAGAAATACAGGAGAACATAGGTAAAAAGGTAGAAGCCCTTAAAGAGCAAACACAAAAATCCCTTAAAGAATTACAGAAAAACACAAACAGGTGAAGGTATTGAACAAAATCTTCCACGATCTAAAAATGGAAATAGAAACAATAAATAAATCACAAAGGGAGACAACTGTGGAGATAGAAAGCCTAGAAAAGCAATCAGGAGTTGTAGATGCAAGCATCACCAACAGAATACAAGAGATAGAAGAGAGAATCTCAGGTGCAGAAGATACCATAGACAACATTGACACAACAATCAAAGAAAATGCAAAAAGCTCCTAACCCAAAATATCCAGGAAATCCATAACACAATAAGAAGACCAAACCTAAGGATAATAGGTATGGAAGAGAGTGAAGATTCCCAATTTAAAGGGCCAGTAAATATCTTCAAAAAATATATGGAAGAAAACTTCCTGAACCTAAAGAAAGAGATGCCCATGAACATACAAGAGGTCTACAGAACTCCAAATAGATTGGACCAGAAAAGAAATTCCTCTAAGAACATAATAGTCAAAACACTAAATGCACAAAACAAAGAAGGAATATTAAAAGCAGTCCAGGAAAAAAGTCACGTAACTTATAAAGTCAGACCTATGAAAATTACACCAGACTTCTCACCAGAGACTGAAAACTAGAAGATCCTGGACAGATGTTATACAGACCCGAAGAAAACACAAATGCCACCCCAGGCTACTACACCTGACAAAACTCTCAGTTACCAGAGATGGAGAAACCAAGATATTCCATGACAAAAACAAATTTACACAATATCTTTCCACAAATCCAGCATTATAAGGGATAATAGATGGAAAACTCCAACACACTGAGGGAAACTACATCCTAGAAAAAACAATAAAATAATCTTTCAACATACCCAAAAGAAGATAGCCACACAAACATAAAAATAACATAAAAAAAAACATGAGGTAACAATCCCTATTCCTTAATATCTCTTAACATCAATGAACTCAATCCCCCCAATAAAAAGACATAAACTAACAGACTGGATACATAAACAGGATGCAGCATTTGCTACATACAGAAAATGCACCTCAGTGTCAAAGATAGACACGACCTTAGAGTAAAGGGCTGGAAAACAATTTTCCAAGCAAATGGTCCCAAGAAACAAGCTGAAGTAGCCATTCTAATATCAAATAAAATAAACTTTCAACCAAAAGTTATCAAAAAGGATAAGGAAGGACACTTCATACTCTTCAAAGGAAAAATCTACCAAGAAGAACTCTCAATTCTGAGCACCTATGCTCCAAATGCAAGGGCACCCATATTCATAAAAGAAAATTTACTAAAGTTCAAAGCACACATTGCACATCACACAATAAAAGTGGGAGAATTAAACACTCCACTCTCATCAATGGACAGATCATGAAAACATAAACTAAATAGAGACACATTGAAAATAACAGAAATTATTTACCAAATGGACTTAACAGATATCTAAAGACCATTTCATACTGAAACAAAGAATATACCTTCTTCTCAGCACCTCATGGTACCTTCTCCAAAACTGACCATTTAATGGGTCACAAAACAGGCCTCAACAGGTACAAGAAGATTGAAATAATCTCGTGCATCCTATCAGATCACCACAGACTAAGGCTGGTTTTCAATAACAACATAAAAAAAAAAAAAGCCCACATACATGTGGAAGCTGAACAACATTCTACTCAATGACAAATTGGTCAAGGAAGAAATAATGACTTTTTTAGAGTTTAATGAAAATGAAGCCACAGCATACCCAAACTTATGGGACACAATGAAAGTAGTGATAAGAGGAAAACTCATAGCTCTGAGTGCCTCCAAAAGGAAACTGGAGAGAGCATACACTAGCAGCTTAACAGAACACCTGAAAACTCTAGAACAAGAAGAAGCAAATACACTCAAGAGGAGTAAATGGCAGGAAATAATCAAATTCAGGACTGAAATCAACCAAGTAGAAACAAAAAAAACTATACAAAGAGTCAACAAAACCAAGAACTGGTTCTTTGAGAAAATCAACAAGATAGATGAATCCTTAGCCAGACTAACCAGAGGGCACTGAGACAGCATCCAAATTAACAAAATCAGAAATGAAAAAGGAGATACAACAACAGAAACTTAAGAAATTCAAAAAAATTAATCAGATCCTACTACAAAAGCCTATACTCAATAAAATTGGAAAATCTAGATGAAATGGACAATTTTCTAGAAATATACCAAATACCAAAGTTAAATCAGGATCAGATAAACCATCTAAACAGTCCCATAACCCCTAAAGAAATAGAAGTAGTCATTGAAAGTCTCCCAACCAAAAGAAAGCCCAGGACCAGATGGGTTTAGTACAGAATTCTATCACACCTTCAAAGAAAACCTAATACCAATACTCTTCAAACTATTGCACAAAATAGAAACAGAAGGAACATGACCCAAGGAAGCCACAGTTACACTGATACCAAAACCACACAAAGACCCAACAAAGAAAGAGGACTTCCGACTAATTTCCCTTATGAATATCAATGCAAAAATACTCAATAAAATTCTCTCAAACCGAATCCAAGAACACATCAAAACTATCATTCACCACGATCAAGTAGGCTTTATCCCAGGGATGCAGGGATGGTTCATCAAGGCAGAAGCATGGCAGTGTCCAGGCAGGCATGGTACAGGAGGGCCTGAGAATTCTACATCTTCATCTGATGCCCACTAGGAGAAGACTGGCTTCCAGGCAGCTAGGATGAGGGTCTTAAAGCCCATATCCACAGTGACACCGACTCCAACAGGGCCACACCTTCTAATCCCTGGGCTGAGCATATACAAACCATCACACCTAGTGAATAAAATGATAAGCTTCTTTTCATGTGTGTTTTGGTCATTTGATATTCTCTCTGGTGAGATGCTTATTCAAACATTTTGCCAATACTGAGTTATTTGTCTTCTTGCTGCTATCTTATATCAGTTCTTTGTACACTCTAGATAATCAACTCATTACTGCATTTCTGATTTGAAAATGTGCTTTTGCAGTCTGTGGCTTAGCTTTCCTTTTCCTTATGGCTGCTTTTGAAATATAATAGTTTCAGTTTCCTTAATTGTTCATATGGTGTTGTAACTAAACAATCTTTCTCCTACTCAAGGCTACAAAATACTTCTTACCTTATGTTGTAAAGGGTCAGACTTTTAATTCTTATATACTTAAGTCTTATAGTCTATTTTTGTACGATTAGAAATAAGGGTCTAAAGTCATTGGTCCTATATATATATCCAGTAATCTCAGGATCATTTCGGAAGGGCTTATCTTCATCTATTAATTTGGCTTAGCATCATTATAAAACCTCAGTTGGCCATTTATTGCTATAACCTTAGAGAACACTGTATCATCAGTAAGTGTAAGCTCTAGCCTCTTTTTTACAAGGGTATTTTCTATACTCAGTTCTTTGCATTTCCACATATACTCTAGGATAAGCTTACATTTCTATAGAAGCAGCTATGAGTTTTACAGAAATGGCATTCAATTTTTTTACAAAATTGGGAAATTTACAATGATTCCAAGTATGCAAGCATGTGATAATCTAATGCCACAAGTAGCCCCTTTTCTGATAGGAAAATCAGGCAAGCTTTATCTCTCCAAATCTCATTGAACCTCTCAGCCTTCCTATCTTAAAAACAATAATCTAAATAACACTGCTTTTATAAGACACATTCTCTAGTAAACCCTTAGAAAGGTACTTTGGTTAACTGTCATTTTCATACTATTGCCTCTTGCAGAAAGGTATAGACATTAGAGATGAAATGCTTCAAACTTAGCAGTTCTCAGTGAAAGTGTAGGACTGACCTAATTATTGCATTTGCCTTGTTCCAATAAAATAAAGTAGCTTACGAGGCAACGAGGAGCAGGGAAGGTGGTAGTAATTAAAACAATTAAATGTACAATGGAGAAGAATTGTCAAGAAAGGAAAAAAGAAAGAGATGATGATGAGATAGGTAGGTAGATAGATAGATAGATAGATAGATAGATAGATAGATAGATAGATTGATTGATTGATTGATGATAGATTGGTAGATTGATAGATAGGTAGATCATGCCTTGTACTTATTCAGCCAGTATAGTAACCCTCTATATTTAAAACAATAAAAAAAGGTAATCTCCATCTTCCTCACTTCTCAAGGTTGTTTTTGTTTTGAAGACTTAGGTCACCCTGTAACAATGAGTCTGCAGATCCATGTAGAGAAATGTGGGCAGGTATATTTGACTCAGACCCCAAACAGAAGCAAGCCCTTTCTTCTAAGAATGTTCTGAATGGTAGCAGTACCTCAGAAAAAGTTACTTGGTTTCTTTCCTGGTGTTCTACAAGAACAGGGGAACAAACTGAATATTAGATTCCTACACAACTTTCTGATGCTGGTGGCTGCCATTATGAACTTTGTTGTTAATTCTCCTAACAAGATAAAAATAGATTCTGTGCCCTTCCTGGGGCAGAATACAAAGACGTTAGAATTGAGAGGAGCCCCAACTCCTGGACTCTGGTTGGAACCAAGAATCCAAGCAAAACTAATAAATGCTTAAGGCCTTTGACCTTTCCCAGATATAAGCCTGCAACTTTATAAAACTCTAACCAGAAATCCCATTTACATTGAAAGCCATGTCTTAAATACTCTGTGTAATTCTAGAGGTTTCTGGTCTTTATTTTAACAGATTGAATTCTCATCCAAAGCACCTCCAGAGCCAACCTGTAATCCAACCTATAATATCAACTAAGGAAGAAGAGAAAGATGGAGGGGAAGGGTGGGACCCTCAGAAATTCCAATATATTTCTACTTCCTCCCTAGGACACTCCCCCTCCCATGCTTTAATTCTCTTCTATAGTTCCTTTCTTAATATCTTTATACATTCCCCAACTCTGCTTCATACTAGCTTTAGCATCAAAGCCATGCACTTCAACATGCTCAGTCAAGATTCCTGAAAGATTAAGGGAACATTTGAGGCTGCTGAGGCAGACAATACAAAGCTTGGAGCTGTGATATTCCTTTGTCTGTCAGACTATTGAGACAACACCTCCCAAGGAATTGAAATTTCCCAGGTGGCTTGTACTTAGAGATAGAAAAGGCTAAAAGCTAATTCCAACCAGAAAAGACTCCACACAGTTCACACAACTTGTCTGACCATCTTGTAGGAGTGAATAGAGAGGAGAGAAGGATAGTGAACCATCTGTTGACCTTGGACCTCAAGTCAGGACTGCAAAGATGAACTTGGAGAGCCAATGGACTTCCTCATTCTTGTTCCATGTGGTTATGTTGAATAATAACCTTTTTCTGCTTTTCACTATTTTTTTCCTTTAATTGTCCAACTGAAGATGGGAGACTGAGCCTAGCTTGCCAGGGCTCTCAGAGCCCATGTTCTGACCCTAATAATGTAGTTAACAGAATCCCTTTGTCCTTGCCCAATTGGTTTGTGGGGTCCTGCAGTGTCTGTGAATCTACAATGGCCTGATGTTTCCAAGCACTTCCACCTCTGAGTCAGACAGTGGGATAGAGACCAGCTCATCATACTCTGGCTCAAGCTTCTAAACAAAGTATTTCCATGTGTACATGCAGTGCATGACATGGCCCATTGGCCACAGGCTACTTCAGCCCTGTAGGGACACTAAACAATGTACCAGCAAACTTACTGGGGTATCTAAAACACATTTTCAAAATGTCAAGTGACCCTCAGTGACCAGCCTGCTGAGTAAGTGCTGTATTTCAGGGGTCCTTAGTGGGGACGCTGAAGCCAAGTTTTCAGAGTGTGATTACCTCTCCACCTAGTCAGAAAATTCCCTGCCAAGCCAGCAGCAGGAGAGCACGTAACTGCTCAAGTGACTGCAGTTTTCCAACTCCCACATTCTGCCAAGGCTCTGTTTCAAATTTTCTATTCACAGAGAAGCAGCCTAGGAATCTGCAAGTTCTTCATCATGGATTCTGGAGAACTCAAGCCCCTTCTATAACCTCAGCCTGCTCCTGGCCACTCACCTTAGCTGCATTAGCATGCACGCCCCACACCCAACACCTATCTTCTGCCAGGATTTACCTTTCTTTCCTTGACACCTGTAGCAGTGCTTGTTGAGGATGTAGATAAGATGCTAAGATGGCAACCAATATCTTCAATAAACTGCTTGCCACTCAACCCATTTCTGGAGAGAGTTAGAAAGTTAAGGCGAATATGTGGTCTTTGTTACTACTTGGGTGTTTTGCCTCAGTCACTCATGTAGGCTCAGTGGTATGACATATATTCAGAGTTTTGGTAACACCCAAGTCCTCCCTGAGATAAGACTAAAGGGATAAAGATAAAAGGATAAGATAAAGACTAAATTTTATCTCTTTTTCTAAGCTTTTCTAAGGAAATGTATGTAGCACAGTTACATGGAAGATGTATTTCATAATTCAGGATAGATTGTAATTGTAAAGGGAGAATGTTCAAATTATAAAGAGGCTACACCAAGTAGACAAACACAATTTTTTAAAGATTTATTTATTTTATGTATATGAATACTCAGGCACACCAGAAGAGGGCATTGGATCCCATTACAGATGGTTGTGAGCTACCATGTGGTTTCTGGGAATTGAACTCAGGACCTCTGGAAGAATAATCAGTGCTCTTAACCACTGAGCCATCTCTTCAGGCCCCGACAAACACAATTTTAACTCTTCTCTGCATCTCACTAAATATTGCATTGCTTATAATCAAGATCTACTAACATCTGTGTGCTTGACCATCCTTATCAGCAATTTCCTCTTATCAGGCTAAATCAGTATGAACAAACATAGGATCTTATAAGAATCAACAAATAAAATAGATTCAAGAGGAAAGAGGGGTGTGGCCCTCTTGTCAAGGCACAGTCTTAATCTCTTTCTACCTGATGCCTGTAGACCAGGATGTAAAGCTCTCAACTACTGCTCCACTCCCTGACTTCTTGCCTGTCACACATCCTGCTATGATCATAACAGACTAACCCTCTGAAACTGTAAGCAATCCCCTGATTAAGTGCTTTCTTTAATAAGCTGCCTTGGTCATGGTGTCTCTTCATGGAAATAGAATAATAACTAAGATAACAAATAAATACATTGTATAGACATCACAGTCATCAAGTGGTAATAAAATCTGAATAGGCACAGGAACACAAATCAATGCTTATAAAGGACTCTTAGCATCAGAACCATGGGCTATTGGAGTCAATATATATGGAAAAAACTCAACAATGGGGGAGAGAAAGAGACCACAATCCAAACTTTAGAGAAATAGCTGATTTCTAGCAGATATAACAAGCTACTGGACTTAGAAGATTTCTACTATTTTTTGTTTACTGAACAGCTCATGTCTCCTTTCAGAAATCTAGACACATACAATGCAGGATAATTTGTAGCCTTATCTATTGTTCTGTTGCACTCTTTGAATATTAATATTCTAACTAGTTTTCCCAACTCTCATTTCTATGCCACTTTCTCCTTTCAATTGCTCTCAAAACACCTGCTTCTAGGAGCATACTCTACCATAATGTCAGACAGTGTAGGGCATTATTGAAACTCTGGTTAGTACTTCCGGCTCTGCTCACTTCTTTAAGTTCCTTCTATAGAATAGGCCGGGTGGTCCACAGTGTCCTACTATACACCAAGCATCTGAAAAGTTCACTTCTTTTTTAAAAATTTTTTAAGATTTATCTTTATTCATTTTCTGGGTGTAAGAGTTTCATCTACACATATGTCTGTGACCTATGTGTGTGCCTGATGCCTGGGGAAGTTGCCATGATCCCTGGAACTGGAGTTGCATATTGCTGTGAGCTTCCATATGGGTACTGGGAATCAAACTCAGGTTTTCTGGAAGAGCAACCAGTGCTCTTAACTTCCTTGTCACTGTTCCAGCCTTAAAGAACCATTTCTGTCATGAGAACTGATCTGTTATGAGTAGAGGACTCAGTACATGCTGCATATTCGTTAACACTTAGTCATTCACTTCTGTTTTTATTAAAATCTTATCTCCAAATCAATGCAGGTCAGGTTCTTCTTCTTTGTACAGGCACAGAAGACTGACCATGTACTTACTAGTGGTTGTATTCATTGTCTAGAGGGGTCATAACAAAATGGCACAGATTGGGTGGTATAAACATCATAATTTTTTTCATATATTTCTGGAGGCTCAAGATAAAGGTTCATGCTTCTTTTTCTGGGGCATAAACTTGTATGTATGTTGTACTTTAATATGAAAAATGTTGATTTCTCCTCCTCCTCCTCCTCCTCCTCCTCCTCCTTCTTCTTCTTCTTCTTCCCATCCCCTCTCTCTATCTGTGTCCTGGTCACTATGAGGTTAGCAACTTTGCTTTCTTCTTCCATGATGGTCTGCTTCACCACAGCCCAGAAACAGTGTAGCAAATTGACCATGAAATGAAACCTCTAAACAATAAGTTAACTTGAACACTCCTTTGAGGAGTGGACACAGTAATATCAGAAGCTTAAGCTCTGTGACACAGCAATCCAAGGCTGGGATACATGAAAACATGAAACCCTTTATCAAAGAAGCAGAAAGAGGAGGGGCTGAGGGTTTGGTTTCCTCCTGTGTTTTTTCTGTATGTTCAGATACAGACAAAACTCTTCAATTCTTATTTCCCAGTACATCAAAGGTAAGGGAGGCAGTTACTTATTTGCACCAAAGGATTATAGCTGCTAATATATTTTATGCAGTCTTTGACATTTCCAATATGTGCTTAATGACTTTAGAAGCAATAGTAAAAGATTATTATAAGAGAGATATGCCTGTCTATGTGGTACATACAACTGACTATAATTACCAATGGATGAAATGGAAAATGGCCTGTGGAAGAGCGAAAATTCTATCATAATGAACTCAGCAAAACACGTATGCCACACACACTTTGCATGACGGTGGTATTTGAGGTGTAAACTTCAAGGAAAGTCAGTCTCCTGCCTCCGCATTGTCGCCTGGCACCCCAAACTCAGCGGTAGCTCAGATATGTCCTCGTATTTGTGTGCTAGAAGCCCACCAAGATATCATTTCTTTACAGCTAGTAAGAGAAAATTCGGACATTGCTCTCTGACCTTCACCAATCTTCCAACATCCTAGTCAAACCCTGGCTTGGAATGTTAAGTCATCCAAACTAATTGCCTCCAATATTTTGGGTAGGGCACTGAAGCTCACAAAATGAGAGACTTATCCCAGGACAAGGTCAAGTAAAATCCTCATTCTCAGTCATGTACTACAGCTGAACCACTCCTAGGAATTAACATGAGACTGTTACTTCCCCCAAAAGATTAGCATAGTGAGCGTTTTACCTAGGATGGGCGGGATCTTAATCTGAGAGTGTGTGTGTGAGAGAGACAGAGAGACAGTCTACAACATTCTAGATTAGGGAGTCAACATTCAGCATTCGGAGTCGCTCGCACTCGGACTAGAACCAGAACTTAGGTGGACTAGGGCTTAGATTCATGCAGTCTGTAGACCCCCTGGCCCAGAGTGCTTGGGCCCGGGGGGTGCAGCACCAGTAGAGATTCAAGAGATTGACCATTCAAGATTTGAGCATTCAGCATTGAAGATTTGAGATTCGTGCCTCTACCCTCCTGCCTGGCCCATGCAGCCTGAGCATGCTCAGAGCCTGGGGGTGCTGCGCCAGTCCAAAGGAGATGGCTGATATTTTAGATTCAGTGTGTTTTAGATGGCCTCAGATGTACCTTGACTACTGAGCTGCCAGATTTTTTATTCCTCTCTTTTACAATGCTTGTAAAAGCCTCATGTCATTTTTAAAGAAATACACTCAGACCTTACACCACTCATGTCTAGTCTGTTTGTCAAAGCTGAATCCCATGCACACCTGGCCAGAACCCATCGTCCCGTGGAACAAGGGACCCTGTAAGAAACCCCAGTCCGTGGCACACGTATATTTTTGCATAGGAGAAAAGAAGAAAAAGAGGAGGAGAGGAGGAAGAAAGAAAGGAAGAAGAGGAAGTAAGGAAGAGGATGAAAGGAGGAAGGAGAAGAGGAAGAAGGAGAAGAAGAAGAAGAAGAAGAAGAAGAAGAAGAAGAAGAAGAAGAAGA
>NW_022196891.1:47264230-47268028 GCF_008632895.1 Mastomys coucha | reverse complement strand
GAAGAAGAAGAAGAAGAAGAAGAAGAAGAAGAAGAAGAAGAAGAAGAAGAAGAAGAAGAAGAAGTAAGAAGAAGAAGAAGAAGAAAAAGAAGAAAAAGAGAAATGGAGGAGGAGGAAGGAGAAGAAGGAGGAGGAAGAAGAAGAAGAAGAGGAGGAGGAGAAAATTATGTGTTGTGTCAGTATGGAGCATCTTCCATTCATTGTCCTGAACTAGTGTGGGAGAAGGAGTTCCATTAGCCTAAAAGGGGAAGAACAGAATGTTCTATGAACACAACCTGCATCTACTCTTTTCAAAACATTTATATGGTGTCTTTAAGGGCTACTAATTTAAGACTTTAAAGAGAATTCTTTAAGTGACTGGAATAGTCAGTTTAGGAAAAGGGGGGGCAGTGATAAACTATAATTCCTCTGAGACGGGACTATCATCTACCTACAAAACAGATCAGTCCAGCTGTGTCACTGTAGCTTCCTTTCCCAAATGACAATATTGCATGATAAGACACATGATAAGGAAAAGAACATGGAACAATTAGGCCACACAGGGCACTAAACCAGGACTAATGTGTTCATGGGGAATATGGCAGCCAAGCTAGCACCTGAATTCTAATAATATTATTAACCTTTTTTGGAGCAGATACAGGCTTTACATGCACAACCTGTGTTAGCATGTGATCTGTCTTTGAAATGGGTACTGCAATTTATCCCCAATTTACAGAAAATAGTGAAACAAAACCAGTAATGTAACCTACTCAAACCTAATAAGGACAGTGTCAGAGCCTTGGTATAAAATCAAGTCACCTTTGGCCTTTGGTCTTTGTGCTCTACAGTGCAACGGATAGTCAATCAGTGCATATCAAGCAAGGAAAGGGAACAGGCTAAACAAACGAATCATGGAAACAATCATTCTCTAAAGAAATAGCTAGACTCATAGGTGAGTGAGTAGTTCCATATGCCTAAATGCTAGAGAACAAAGTAGATAGAAAAATACAAAGCTTCCCATAAATTGTTTTAGGGCATTGTAACATTTCCAGGGTAATGGGAAACAGAATTTGTTTCAAGAGATTGAGAAGGCTGAACTCAATGAGCTCAACCCCAGTTGAGTGGTTATAGGAAATTTAGGAATGGGAAGTTTAGTGATTTGATACAGTTTTTTTTTCCCTGTAAAAAGCAAAATGACTGACTGTTGTTATTCTATGCAGTAAAATCTGATGAGTTGAAGTCTCTTTGTTCCTAGGTATGATTATAATAAGAGACTTATCAAGGGTCTAGGAAAGAAAAAGGGGAATTACTGGCACTACAAACCTTTACTACATGGCTCAGGGATTTGGTTCCACTTAGTAATGGAGATGCTCTGCCACTGCTTCTTGGCAAAGCCTGTACTTGGCTACTGAAAAGCCAATGTGGTCCATGCCCAGTGGATACACAGGATGTTTGTCTTCAATAGAAGTTTTTATTTCTGGTCAAAGGCCAACATTGCCAACAATTGTAGGGGAATTATAGAAGGAAAGAATGCTTGGCAGCATTCAGAAGAAAGCCATCATAATAGGCAGGTAAAAATTCTACAATCTCCTACAAGAGCTTAAAAGCCATTGTAGAACTTCCTTAATTGGTGTTATCGAGTTAAGCATATCCCAGCTTTAAAACGTAATTACAAGTAGCTTTATTCCCGGATAACACAGAAGCCAGCTTTCATTCAAAACAGACAATAAGAGTGAAGGAACGATCCCTGTAGGCATTTTTTAGCTCTCTGTCATCAGGGTTGTTACTTCTCAGACTAAGGTGAAACATGGAGACTCTTGAACCTTTCTTAAACCTTGGAGTTTCAATCCCATAAACCAAGTACCACATCTGGTTTCTGAGCAAATGAAATGGGCGCTTCTTATCCTCTGCTTAAGACAAGCAGGCACATGCCTCTGTCCAATGTTGACACACACCTAACTCAACCTCTACAGCTCTCATTGCTCCCTTGACTTCAATATAACATTCTCCTGGCTCACTGGATCAAAGAAGGACAAGCATTTGATGCAGGAGTGTTTCTGTGTTCTTCAGAACAACACTTCGTTGTTTCTATCTCTTTGGCAACATGGTATAGAGATGGAAAAATAGGCACTTTTGAAATCAGTGGAAACAGTGACCAGATCTGGACACTGATCTTGGTTGTGTGCCTGAAAGACTATTAAGCTATGGCTTCTACAGCTCCCCTGTTCTTTGGGAGACAGTTTGAACAGACTGGAAAGTATGAGCCAGGAACATGACAAGAAGGTTGTTGGTGTGTCCACTCCAACAGAGAAATAGAGATGCAACATGGTGGGCTGGCAAGATGGCTCAGTGGGTAAGAGCACTGACTGTTCTTCTGAAGGTCCTGAGTTCGGATCCCAGCAACCACATGGTGGCTCACAACCATCCGTGATGAGATCTGACGCTCTCTTCTGGTACGTCTAAAGACAACTACAGTGTATTAAGCTGGAGCGAGCGAGACCAGAGCCAGCAGAGATCCTGAGTTCAATTCCCAGCAGCCACACGATGTCTCACGGCCATCTGTACAGCTACAGTGCACTCATACACATAAAATAAATAAATAAATCTTAAAAAAATAAAAGATGCAACATGATTTATTTTCAGGTCCCAGAGTACCTAATGGCAGAGGCTGTTTCTGCCTGTCCTGCTCTCTGGCCCTCCTCTTCTGCTTCCAAACTCGTGGATCCTCTGGATTATGCACACAGGTTACTGATTTTTTAAGCCACATAGACATTTTACACACAAGGAAGCTGAGGTCTGCACAGAAGGAGCAATTTACAGACAGGTCACCAAGTGCTTAAGTCCTATATTAAACTGTACACAAATCTTTTCAATTTTTATTTTGTTGGTCGATTTCAAATTCTGTATTGTATCATCTACATAAGGAAACAAATAATTGTTTCTACTAGTACTACTAAAGAAAGATTGGAAATTATAAGAGTTATAGGTAGGGTGGCTGTAGAAGAGCTGTATATGAAGTGGAGCAGAATCAAGAATACATTATAAGACTGATGAGATAGCCCAACAGATAAAAGTTTAATGACCCAAGTTCAATACCTTGTAGCCCCCTGTAAGAAAAAACTGACCACAATAAGTATCCTCTGATGTTCACATGCACATACCCATACTCAGTCAATAAATCTTAATAAAACACTTTAAAATATTTTATTTTGAAAGTTTTATACATTTATACTTTATAATAATCATACTCATCTACTGCTACCTTGTTCCAAGCCTCCCTTAGTGTTCCCACTTTAAAGTCCTCCCAGATTCACATCCTCCTAGCACAGTTAATGCTGTCCATATGCATATGAATATATAGCTATCCATGGGACTTGGGCAACCTACTAGAGACCACACCTCCCTCGTAGCAGTCATCAGCTGCCAAGAGCTTCTCCAGTAGGGATGAAGCCTAGGAGCCTTTCCTCCACCCAAGCTAGAAGTTTGATTGGCTTGATCTTGTGCAAGTCTCGTGCAAACAGCCACAACTCCTGAGAGTTGGTGCCTGCAGCAGTCAGTCATGTCCAGAGGTCAGTATTTCCCATCTCTCCTTTCCACACACCTATTCCTGCACCTATTGCTTCTGGCCCCCTCTTCTGAGAATTTCCTTGTGCCTTGGATGACGTGAGACTGAGATAGATGACCCACCCTAGCTGAGAACTCACAGTTTCTATGCTGGATAGTTTGACCAGTTATAAATCTCAACAGTTACCACTACTCACTGCAAAAGAATAAGGAGGAGGAGGATATGGAGGAGGAGGAGGAGGAGGAGGAGGAGGA
>NW_022196891.1:47261797-47263926 GCF_008632895.1 Mastomys coucha | reverse complement strand
AAGAAGAAGAAGAAGAAGAAGAAGAAGAAGAAGAAGAAGAAGAAGAAGAAGAAGAAGAAGTTGTTCCTCTGGAAAAAAGCTGAGAGTAGCACAAATCTATAGTATAAATATAAGTATTTAAATATTTAGAATGTATTTTTTAAATTAAAAAAGAAAATAAAAGAATAAATTGTAGAGAAAATTAGATAACACAAAGAATAAATAAGGTATTTGGTATGCTTGGAAATATACTCTCTCTAGTTGCAATCCTAGTCTTTGGCTTAAGGATGTCACCTTATTTAGAAACTGTCTTTTCAGATATAAGTTAAATGTTATTAGGAGGACCCTGCCTGATAAAATGATTGATGTCGTATAAGAAAAGGAAAACTTATGAACAGAATGACACATAGGGGGACCACCAAGTGACAAGAGGCAGAAGTGGTGCTGCTCTAAGCTGAGAAGTGACAGTCCCTCAAGAAGCTAGAAGGGTGGCATCTTCCCTGAAGGTTTTCAAGGAAGTGTGGCCTTGTTCGCACTTTGACTTTGAATTTCAAGCCCAGAACTGGAAGAAGATAGACTTCTATTGTTGCAGTTCACCCAGTTTGTGGCATCTTGTCCTGGTAGTCTTGGAAGACTAAAACAGGATTAAAAGGAGGGGGATGAGTCTGACTTATCTTCTGACCTGATAAAAGGTGGAGTTCAGGGGCTTTACTTTCTATTTAAAGGCTAATACTGTCAGACTATTCTTTACCTTTCTTAAAACTGAAACAATCTTCACTCCTATCGAGCTGTGCAGCAGCTTTCTAACTCTTTCCCACAGGCTTCTGAAGCTGGCTTGATGAGTTCATTGGCTATATCTGATGCCCTCTTCTGGTGCATCTGAAGCTACAGTGTATTACATCAGAGTGAGCGGGGCGGAGCGAGCGGGGCCAGAGCGTGTGGCCATCTGTACAGCTACAGTGTACTCATATACATAAAATAAACAAATCTTTTTTAAAAATGTACATATTTGTAGCTATACCTACAAACTAGAACTAGACAAGGATAATTTTGAAGTCAACTTATTCCTTACCTGTTCCCATCTATGGGACTCTCTAGAAAATAGAGTGAACTTGACTTAACACCATACTAGCACCTCTGCAACTTCTAACACATACATGGATAATAAATATTCAAATTAATGAATCTGAACTAAGGAGTGAGAGACCTTCTGGAGGATAAAAGGCGACAGCATCATCATTTTAAAAAAAATAGAAATTTCATTAGTCAGTAGCAGAACAAATAATTTGAGGGGAAAATACACTGTCAAGATTTTGCCAGACAACAGTTTAATCTCTTCTTTGGGATTGGTTATTTATTAATGAAGAAAAAAAAAAGAAAAGAAAACCGACAAATACACATACAAAAGCAAGAAATCAATAGCCTTCTCATTTTCTCTGAGAAAAGCTAAGTCCCCAGCTTTTCTCCCTAGAGGTAACTTGTACACAGCCAAGCAACATTTTTTAACGATTTTTTTAATTCTCTGAGAGGTATGCTCCAAATTCCTTCAGTCAAGGACCACCATTCCTATAGACAAAAGCACGCTTTTTGGAGCTTTCTGCAATTTCTTTCTACTCTTGGATGCAAACGTAGCCAGCAAAGCTCTGTGTTGGGGATGTCATCTGGAAACCAACCTCACTTCACCATCTCCAGAAGAGCTGTGAGCATCTCCTGAAATGCTGTGTGTGGAGTGAGAGCTGGCTTCAGCAGAGCATGCCAGAGCAGTTTGTGTTCTAATGGCGACATCTACTGGTGATTAACACAACTTTGTGTATCAGACCGGAGAGCTGCAGATGAGAAATTCTTTTTTTTTTTTTAACTTTTATTGCATTATGATGAGAAAAGTTACATGATTTCAATTTATCTGAATTTGTTAACATTTAAAAACATATTTTAAGTAAATAGAATTGCATCACATTCTTGTTTCCCTTTTGTACCCCAACTGCTCCGAGAGACCTCCCTTCAATACCTACAATATCTTTTTTGTCATATTTTTTAAAATTTATAAAATATTATAACAAAATGAGTATATAAAAGTTGTTTGTCCAAGAGGCTGGACTTCAGTTGCTTTCAGATGTAGTCAAGTTAACAATTGGGATTAGCTATCACAC
>NW_022196891.1:47253669-47260999 GCF_008632895.1 Mastomys coucha | reverse complement strand
CTCTTCTTCAAACTTGATACAAGAGTTACAAATGTCAAGCAAAGCATTCAGTCTCACTCTTTGTTCTTGTACAAGCCCCTTCCAAAGTTAATTGTCTATGTCTCCCTTGGGTATATAAATACTTTTGAAATATGTAAGCTGTTCTGAAAACCATAGTATACTGTAAAAACATGAAATAAACAATACTACTAATAGAGAGGCTGAGATAGGAAAAGCAAGATTTCAAGACCCTTACGTTGTACACAGCAAGACACTGTCACGAAGAAGCTGAAAGTGTATATGGATTGTACAATATTGGACCTATTTCTCCAATTACCAAATTAAAGAGACCATTGGATGACAGTCAACAGGTTTCTAATTCCTCATATTTTTGGATTTCAAATGATTAGGATATGATAGTAATATTCATTTTCATGTTAAGATATTAAGAAAAAGTAATTGTCACTTCCTGTCGTTTTTGTTGTAAGAGGTGGAATTAGCTTTGTGTGGGTTTGTTGAAAGATTATTTTCTTGCTTCTTCTAGGGTGTAGTTTTGCTCCTAATGTTGGTGTTTTCCATCTATTATCCTTTGTAGGGCTGGATTTGTGGAAACATATTGTGTAAATTTTGTTCTGTCATAGAATATCTTGTTTTCTCCATCTATGGTAATTGAGAGTTTTGCTGGGTATAGTAGCCTGGGCTGGCATTTGTGTTCTTGTAGGGTCTGTATGACATCTGCCCAGGATTTTCTAGCTTTCATAGTCTCTGGTGAGAAGTCTGGTGTAATTCTGAGAGGCCTGCCTTTATATGTTACTTGACATTTTTCCCTTACTGCTTTTAAAATTCTTTCTTATTTTGGTGCATTTGGTGATTTGATTATTATGTGATGGGAGGAATTTCTTTTCTGGTCCAGTCTATTTGGAGTTCTGTGGGCTTCTTGTATGTTCATGGGAATCTCTTTCTTTAGGTTAGGAAAGTTTTCTTCTATAATTTTGTTGAAGATATTTACTGGCCCATTACCTTGGGAGTCTTCACTCTCTTCTATACCTATTATCCTTAGGTTTGGTCTTCTCATTGAGTCCTGGATTTCCTGGATGTTCTGGGTTAGGATCTTTTTGATTTTCACATTTTCTTTGACTGTGTGTCAACGTTTTCTATGGTGTCTTCTGCCCCTGAGATTCTCTCTTCTATCTCTTGTATTGTTGGTGATGCTTGCATCTATGGCTCCTGATTTCTTTCCTAGGTTTTGTATCTCCAGGGTTGTCTCTCTTTCTGATTTCTTTACTGTTTCTATTTCCATTTTTAAATTCTGGTTGGTTTTACTCATTTCCTTCACCTGTTTGATTGTGTTTTCCTGTAGTTCTTTAAGGGATTTTTTGTGTTTCCTCTTGAAGGGCTTCTAGCTGTTTACCTTGTTCTCCTGTATTTCTTTGAGGGTGCTATTTATGTCTTTCTTAAAGTCCTGTATCATCACCATGATAAGTGATTTTAGATCTGAATCTTGCTTTTCCAGTGTGATGGTGTGCCAGGACTTGCTATGGTGGGACTATTGGGTTCTGATGATGTCAAGTAACCTTGGTTTGTGTTGCTTATATTCTTACGCTTGCCTCCTGCCTTCTGGTTATCTCTAGTGCTACCTGCCCTTGCTAAATCTGACTGGAGCCTGTCCTTCCTGTGATCTTGGTTGTGTCAGAACTCCTCAGAGTTAAGCTGTCTCTGTGATCCTGTGATTTGGGGATCCTGGGCTTGTTAGAGCACCTGGGAGTGGAGTTCTTCTGGGTGTTTTGGGACTGGTTGCAGAGTTTGCGCCCAAGTTCTGCTCAGGGTACCAGCCCAGACAGACCAGAAGGAATCTGAGCCACTGGGCTGACAGAGTTCCTGTGTGCCTGGTCCAGCTGGTCCCAGTTACTCCCGGTGTTGGGACAGATGTTGGGTCCTCCTCTGATCCTGGGTGTGTTAGAGTGCCTGGGAGTGGAACTTCCTCTGAGTGTTGTGGGACTGGCTGTAGAGCTTGCACCTAAGGCTTGCTCAGGGCACTGGCTGGCACAGACAGACTGGAAGGAACCTGAGCAACTGGGCTGATGGAGTTCCTGTGTGCCTTGATGAGAAATTCTTATCCTGAACATTGGACCTAGCATTGTGTTCATGCAGTAACACAATTTACATCATAGGCAGGTTGCCTATTATGAATACCAGGAGAGAGATTATGGTGAAGATCAAACCTAAGTATGTTATATAAGGAAGGAAAAACATGCCTCTGGGCATTCATTTAGGCATGTGTCACAAATACTATTCATCATGAAGGCCTCACACAATTGTAGGAACAATGAAGACAATATCAAGGTTCCACCCTCAAAGACACTTTCAAACACACAAAAAAAAAAATGGTGAAAAATAGACATGTAGTACTTCCCAATAGTGCACATACCAAATTCTGCTTTCAGGTCTAGACTTGTCCAAACTAGATATATCAAAAATCTAAAGTTAAAAGCCAAAGGGTGGAGACAAAAGCAGGCAAATCTTTTGAGTTCAAGGCCAGCCTCTTGCACAAAGCTAATTTCAGAACCTCCAGGGTTATACAGAATAACCCTGTCTCATAAATAAAAACAAAACAAACAATAAACTGATGGCTCAGAGTGCATGAGAGACTTGTATGGGATTCTGTAACACTAAGTGTCTGAATCCAATTTGGCTTGAATCCAATGTGCAGGTGTCCACTACCACCCAGTGTACTTCTCAGCACACACCCATCAGCATTGCTCAAAGTTTCAGAGCAACACATGCTGCTTGACCAGGTTTTCTAGTCCAAGTCTTACTTTGTATTTCAGAAAGATATCTAAGCCTAGAGAGTGGTCTCAGGGGTTAAGAGTACTTGCTGCTCTTCTAGAAAACTGGGTTTGGTTCCCATCACCTACATTGGGCAGCTCACAACCATTTGTACCACCAGTTCCAACTGATACCCTTTCTTGTCCCTGAGAGCACCTGTACATACATGTTGCACATATAGATCATTGGTCACACTCGAATGTACACACACACACACACACAAATAAGCAATGTTAAATAAATTTAACATTGTTAATTAGTCAAAATGTTAAAAATATATCTCTATCACAAAGCCATTTGAAAGCCCCTGTTCCTCAAATTAGTATTAAACAATAAACTCCATAGTAAAAGAGCCCTTGAAAGTCACCAAAATTAGGAAAGCACTGTTTGTGTCTGCTCAGATTCTTTTTATTTTCCTGTTGCTTCATCTATTAGCAGTTTTACTGTGTTAGTGTAGACCATTAGTTGGTACCTTGTGAGCTAAACTCCCTTGGGATAAGGAATTCTGGCTACAGTCTTGGGTACCCAAATACATACCAATCGTATGGGTGACATTTTCTTCATAAAAGTGAATCCGGCTCTGGTTAGGTTTACAACAGGAGTGCATTGTAAAGATTTGGTTACATGTAATTGTAGGCACTGGAAAACACAGTTAATTTTTTTCCATTTTTTTTTTCAATATCTGTTGCTGTGTCTGAGGTCAGCAGGTGATGCACTGGGAAGGAAAAGATGGTTGTGAATTTAAAAAGAGCAGCAATCCACGTCCATTTCCTACAGCCTCCTATGGAACTGCATCAGTGTCAATAGCCTACAGAAGCAACCCTTATCTTCCACCATCCAGCTAAAAGTGCACTTTGTCCAGGTGTAGAAACCAAGGAGCTAATGAGGTGCAGCAGCCTTTGTCAAGATGAGCAGACAGATCCAGGACCATATTTGTAAGCTGCCTGGCCATCATAAGAGAACAGTAATGTGACTGTTGTTCACATTCAATCCTCCAAACTGTCTATGAAGTGTCTTTGGTGGTCAATCCTAACCTGGAACTATTCATTGAAGAAAATTGGGAAATGTAGTCTAGTTTAAATAACTTACTAGAAATATAATACACATATAGAAACTATCTTTGAAATGAATCTTTTATTTTTCTTTAAGCTAAAGCCAATCTTGACTTACTTAGTTAAACTATTACATCAATTCTAATCTAGTAACCAGATAATACCTAATCTAATGAGCTTTCATTTATATACAACTGAATAGATATCTTGTTGTATTTTGCCTAATAAAGATAATCTGGTGGAGATATGGAGACAAACGTCTCAGGCATTCTAAGAAAACCCCCAAATTCTTCAATAGCTGAAGTGTTCACCTGAATTCTCCCTGTGTCATCATAGCTGAGAAGCAAGTACTTTTCATCTAGAACTACAGATCAATGTTGGACATCTAGTCTTTTTTTTTAAAAGGCCAATTCTTGCCCACATGAGATTCAGTAAGCCAGTGAGTCTATGAAGCTGGAAACTGGGGCTACACTTACACCTGGTAAGTACCTGGTGGCTACGACCAGGGCTTCGCACCCAGCCTGCTTCGGTAAGACTGAGGTCAATGATCTTGAAGGTATGTGAAGTAAAGGAGATTCTCCTCAGCAGAGTTTTAGGCAGGACCCTAGCAGCCCAGAAATATGTCTCTGGTCTTTACAATGCATTCCTTCCCAGCCAACCCTTTCAAAACCCTTCACAGAGTCAGGAGATCAAATGACAACCCTTAACTGGTTAATCAAAAACAGCTGAATTTTCATAAAAATGTTCATCTAAATACAACTTTAATTTCATTTTAGCATACACTTAGGCACCAGTTATATAGTGTTCTGGCCACTGAGTATTTTATTAAAAGTCTGAGGTTATCAAATTCTATTATATTCCCGAGTTCAATGCAGCTTCCAGAATATATCACATGACAGATTAAAAAATAAACTATCAACCATCTGTAACTGTGTGACTATTTAAAGTAACAAGATAGCATACTCTTTAGTAACTGTATACTAAAGTGGGTAGGAGACCAATGGGAAGCCAAGAAAAAAATTCTGTTAAACCTACCACATACATTGAAACCCACCATGTACATCTGTGAGTAATCAGGATTTAATTAGGTTGGTGGCTTTGTTGCCTTTTGTGTACTCTGAGTTGAAACATTTAAGATAGTCTGCCTTATAAGTTAATTCTGATTGCTTCAGAATCTAATCAAATATTGGATTTGCTATTTTTAGAATCCGTGCACAGTAATGAATGCTCAGTGTATGAAACTACGTAAAGCAGCAATCGTTATTCCATATTGAAACCACTAATGATAGAAAAAAGAGTCCTGAAAATTAGAATCAATCCTCAGAGATGGTATGAATACTATAAAATAAATTGCATACATATATAAAATACTAGAATGAAGGCCATTGATGCGTACAATACTATACACAAAGAAAAAAAAAGAAATATATAATTACTGTATGAAATCCCATTTCCTATGAGGGGATTGCCAAGCCAAGCGGCAGGACTGCTTATGAACATACAAGGCTTTGTTCTGACTTAGCCAATAGGATCCTCTGTGTAGAAAGTGTGTGCTTTCATGACACACAGAGCAACCAACCTTCCAGTCAAAAGCATAATTAAAAAAAAAAATTGTTGCATGAATCATGCTAAGATGTGACCAAAATTTATGCCTAAAGATCTAAAAAGTATTGAAAATTGAGAGATGTAGAAAATAATAAAAGCCTAAGACAAATAGTCACGTGATCCCAGTAGGAACCCCACAAAAGGAAAGTGTGGTGGGTGATAAATACCATCAGAGGCTGGGCACCAACGAGACAAAATGCCTGTGTGCTGGGGCATTTTAATGGAGTTATTTTTCCAGTGGGCACCTCAGTCTCCTTTGAGGATTGAAAACAAATTTCTTCACACAGAGTCTGGGCCTAATCAGAGATTTAGTGCTTATCTCGGCTGACAAGCCTCTATACCCACAGAGTTGCCTTTGACATGCCTGACTGGAAACAGCCAAGCTCATCTGTATTTAAATTACAGCTTGTAATCTGGACAGAGGGAAACTCAGACTCAGTTAAGTGCTGTATATTTTTCTCGCAACAAGACTTTTCCCTTATCACGACCTCTAGCTTGTAAGAAAATTGCAGATTCTGTTAGAGCTAAGTGGCAAGGGAAAGGCGAGTCGCGAGTGTCGCTGACTCCGAGGTCCCCGTTGTTTGCAGGACAACATTTTGCTCTTGGCACCTGCACCATGCCCACTTCTGGCCTCGGCTCTGCTCAGGTGCTCACTTGGCCCCAGCCCTTGTATACCAGTTCTTGCTGTGTAGTCCATTTGAGATGCCCTGAGGACATTGGAATCCTCAGAACACTGTCACCTCTCCCAGACAGAGCCTTTTACTGTATTTTATTTATCCCCAGGGGCACAATCCACTGCCAAGTTCCCTCACTGACACTCCCCCTGTTCTCAGAACTGCCAGGAGGCCTCACAGAATCTTCACCATGGGACTTTTGGAAAAATAAAAAACAAAAAATACTGGGAGCCATGGCACAAACCTCCCATGTGAAGCAAAGAGAGAGCAGAGTGCCTTGTTCAAGTGGATTAAGGGAAAAGGAAAAACACACAGAGGAAAAGTCCAAGTTACACTCACAACACAGAGGGCATTGTGCAGGGACCTGCCCTGGCTTGCTTTTTAGGATCTGTGCTTTAGTTGCAGCATGGAAACTGTGGAGAAACAAATACAAACACAAGGAGGTCAGGGCAGTGACCCAGGCAAGAGCAGATGCATGGCAAGTGCCTTTGAAGGACAATGACGGTGGGGATAAAGAAGTAGAAAATTTACTCAAAGCGGTGAAACCCAAAGGTGGGATTATGGCTAGTGAGTGTCTGTCCCAAGCCATCCCCTTAGAGCCATCAGAAAGCACTTTTGTTTTCCTACATAAAAATAAATCCAGGTGTGGCAGGGAGAGAACGTGGGTATGCTATGGGGATTGTGACACAAAGGACAGGAGAGCTTATTGCCACAGAAGGATGGAAATATTTACAGTAAGGAGACCATTGGGATACTAAGCCTTACAAAGCTCTTTAGTAAGCGTGATTTTATAGGAAGAGCCAGGTGTGAGAGAGCAGGATGCAGGGTGGCCTGGGTAGCTGGAAGGGCAGAGAATGTTTTACTCTAAGGCTGACTCAGGGCAGGTGGGACACTGGCGTACATGAGGCAAGCTTTGTGGAGAGAAGAGGGAACATAGACCAACAAAGTGTGAGTAACAAACTCACTTCCATCTCATTGATCCACAAAGGCTCCAAGTTCTTCTAACTGCTTACAAAGAAGAGAGCTTGGAGACCATAGGTCTGAGCTTGCCATCAGTAAACAAGGAGACTCTTTATGAAGGTTACCAGAGGCACAGGAAGAAAGACAGTTTTTGAGGTAAGTGAGTACATTCGATGTTTCAGAAGACTGGGTAAAAGTCAGCATTATCAATGCATCTGACCATGTTTTATCTTA
>NW_022196891.1:47240073-47253604 GCF_008632895.1 Mastomys coucha | reverse complement strand
CTGACCATGTTTTATCTTAACATTCGATGTTTCAGAAGACTGGGTAAAAGTCAGCATTATCAATGCATTTGACCATGTTTTATCTGGTCACATCGAAATAGCTAATGGATGAGGACAAGGGTAAGCATCCCCATGGAAAGACGAGGCACCAGTTACAGGGCACCTGGTGAAACTGCCAATAACTGACAGGCACTCTCCTCACTGGCTCATGGAAATGTCGCTCCTGACAACCTCCTTTTAAGTGTGCGTATTCTTGGAAAAGCAGCTGAACTAAAAAACTGTGGGTAGTCTTTCATGGGACCTCAGAATGGAAAGCAGCTGATATTTTTATAAGATTCCCTTTGAGCCTAAGCACATTAGTGCCATTCATTCATTTACTTTCTCATACAAACATATTTAATGGCCCTCTACCATGTGCCAAGTGCTCTCTACACTGCACGAATTTAGCCCTGGAAACCAACTAAAAGCTATAACCTCTCAGATCCTTCAGCCTACCAGGAGAGTCGACGAAACAAGATATAAAAACATGAGTTACATAATCACTCCTCAGAACAGAGGGCATAAAGAAAATGAAATCAGGTTCAAAAGACAGCAATTGGTGAATATCCCCTGTTATATAGGAAAAGTTCAATAAGGCCACCCCAAAAGAGGAAGCTCTGCAAAGACAGAAGGAAGTCTACCTTCTTCTCCAGGCTAAGTGAAAGGCTCCCTGGACCAGTGGACTGAGCGGTTGGAAGAGTCCAGAGATGACCAGTGACCACTGAATTGAAAGAAGCACAACAGACCAGAAACAAGCCAACTTTCTTTCCTTCTTCTCTCTCTTTTTTCCTTCCTTCTACCCTCCCTCTCTCACTCCTCTTCTCCTTCCTCCATCCCTTCCTTCCTCTCTCCCCATCCCCTCCCTTTTGTTTTCTTTTTATCTTTCTCTTTTTCTTTCTTCCTTCTTTCCTTCTCTCTTCTTTCCTTCCTTCCTCCCCCTCCCTCTCTTTCCCTCTCTTTCTTTCTTTCTTTCTTTCTTTCTTTCTTTCTTTCTTCCTTTCTTTCCATGCCTTACTTCTTTTAAGCCTCACAATAACCCATTTCAGCCAGAGTGTAAGAAAAAATATATATATAAGATTTGGAAGGTTCAGTGAACTTCTCAGGATCACACAGTTAAGAGTAAAACTGTAATCTAATTACAAGTCAGCATACGAATAAACCTCCTGTTAGAAGGAACACAAAAAATGCAGGTAGAGCAAGCAGCAGAGTGACTCGTTTAACTTCATCTCTGCCTAAAACTGGTTGGCCCGGGTCTCTAAATTCTTAGATAATCAGCATGCATTGTGATTTGACTATAACTTAGGCTCTAGTTTCCAAACCTTAGGAAGAGGATTTAAGGAGATACAAGGTATAAAGTAAAGCTGGCTTCTAAAAGCTCAGTGCTTCTGTAGGAACCATCTTGGCCCGGTTGGACTATCTACAGGCACCGCCACAGCAGTGAGATGAATATCACTCCCAGTTTTTTCAAGGTCCTTCCTGTCGGGGTTTCCAAACCTAACACCAAAATTGTGGTTCTCTTAACTATTATGACTAGGATTGTGTGTCAATTAAGATGCTAGTGGGATTGCTTGAGATTTAAGAATAACAAAAGGCATACCAACTTCAAAAGGGAAGTCATAAAGGTGAAACCCTGAAGTTGGTTTACACTACCTAATCTCTACATTGAGATCCCTTGTGAGTTGTTGACTACAACTCAATTAACCTTTTCCTGAGAGGAGCGACATAAAATATTTTGGTTTTCGTCACCATTGTTTCAGTCTTGGTTCCCACTATTCACTCCCCTAGCATGCATCATTTTGCACCCTTATCTCTCTGTGGCCTTGGGTAAGCCAGTTGACATGATCTGTCCAGTCTGTCTTCTAGGCTCCCTCCAGATAACAGTGAGTTATCTGAAGTATCAGTGAGTGAGTGGGATTCTGAAAAGATTGACATAAGCTTGAAGAGCCATCAGATCACAATACATGTCAAACCTGAGTACCTAAGAAGAGGATGTTGATGATGTTAGGAATGTCGACATGGCTATGGGCATCCAGGCTCTCCCAGGAGGAAGGCTGCCTTAGAAGAAGAGAGGTGCCCAGAGAAGAGAGGTCTGGATACATGCAAACACAGAGCAGGACAGAGAGCAAAACTGACATCAGCCAGAGCTCTGAATGACACATTCTTAGGGCTCCCACACTGAACCTCTCTAACCCTCAGATCTTTAAAATGCAGATAATGCAATATCCTCATAAAATCCCATGTTCATGAAACACCAAGATTTTAATTGCATGCTAAAGATCATTTTAATGTGACTATCATTTTTAACATGAATAAGTTCATGAGAATTGTCTTTTACACAGATAACAAGATAATTCTCATAACGGTTGTGGTTATTAGATTGGCAAGGTATATTGTCTTTGGCAACAATTACTATAACTTCTTGACAAGACAAGGATTGTAGACTCAGGGTATTATCGTAGCTGGAATAGGTGATTTCCACACAAGACAAAGATTGTAGACTCGGTATTATCGTAGCTGGAACAGGTGATTTCCACACAAGACAAGGATTGTAGACTCAGGGCATTATTGTAGCTGGAATAGGTGATTTCCACATGCAGTTTCTTCTAAAACAGAACATCTCAGTTTTCTTACGACAAGATCTAGGATGAGTACAAATTTGATAATATGGTTTTGTGTTTATACCTTTAAAATCTTGGAACTATCTGATGACTAGTCTCCAAGGGTTTTTATATTTTTCACTTTAGTTTTTTTATATTTTTTATTATTTAAAATAGAAGTTGAACTTAGTCAGAGTTCTATATTATCAAAGCATTAAATCAGCAGCCCAAATATTTTACAACTCTTGAGGTCCCCACAGTGTGACTTTCTACCCTCTGGCTTCAAATTAAATGTAATCAAGACTAATGATATTGTGGGTCTGGAGTAATTTATCTCCAACTTACTATGTTAATTAAATAAAGTGAGATATGCAAAGTACTTAGCACCTAGCATGGAATAGGCACTTAATTAATAACAGTTATTACTGAAATCAATGTAGGCAGAGAGTAACCAAGGAAAACGCAGCCGTGTCTTGGAAGCTGTGTCTCTTGAAAGCAAGTTTAACTTTGTAGATAAACATCCTTGAAGCTGCAGTTAGGTTCTTTCTGGTGGAGCAAAAACTAAGACACCAGGGGACCAATCACCATACTTGTGTGCTAATCAAGGGAGCACATCTTCACAGCATCTCAGCATTAGCAGAGTACTTACATTGTTCTTTTGATACCTGCCCCCATGGGTTTAGGATTCTGAGAAGCAGCTGCATAAAAGTGGAGGACTGGTCCACCACAATAAACTCTCCCTGAAAAAAATAGCCAACCCAAGGTGTATATGGTGTCTGCCTACTTATTGCATCAATCTGTCTTTACATGTTTTCTTCTGTGTCCGCCATTGGAGTTTTTCTTCAGATGATCAAGAGTCTCTGGGAACCTCAAGTCCAATGAAACCATGATCATATTTATTCTATTAGCATTCATCATCTTCCCATAGCCTTTGCTTCCTCTCTTGCTGATCTGAATCCTGCCTAAGACCAGCACAATCACCGTCCTTACATGCAGGCATCTCCTCTCTCTCCCTGAGTGTGCTAGGAAACTTACACTCACATTTTCCTTTCCTATTTCACAGTTTTACCTCTTAAATATTATGATAAATGCTAAGAGCAAACTATTTGAAAGAAGGCATCTTATCTAATTTTATAATTCCATATGTGGCTCATTAGCATTTTGAAAGAGTTTCAGCAAATGCCTACTCGTGTATTGTAATCAAGAGGTCAACATGGTGGATGTCAATGGCAAGCAGGGCCAGCAGGAGCAGGGTCAAGAGTTTCAGGTTCAAAGTTCAGTGATGGCTTTGGAGGGAGAAATATCACCTTGAAAAGAAAAGAAGGTTCTCCTGCAACTTCAGAAAGCTTTCTCTTTCCTTCACTTCCTTCTTTCCTTCCTGCCTTCCTTTTCTTCCTTCCTTCCTTCCTTCCTTCCTTCCTTCTTCCTTTTCTCCTTCCTTTGAAAATTGATTGTCAGCTATGTCAAGATGTTCTGTAGAAAAGCATCTCCATCTGTTGAGCTCCTTTATGATTCAAGCCATGCACATAGTTTTAGTTAATCTTCATAGCAGCATTTCAAAAAGAACCTTACTAAACCATTCACTGGGGAAGCCGAGGAACTGAAACGTTAGTGAAGAGTTAGGTCATTGGCTCCCAGTGATCTCACTACCAATGATCAGCCCAGTACTGAAATCCAAGTCTGCCTGACTTTAGTGAAGAGTTAGGTCATTGGCTCCCAGTGATATCACTACCAATGGTCAACCAGGTACTGAAATCCAAGTCTGCCCGAATTTCCCAGGCACGCTCCTTTTTCTTTTCTGTATTCTCAATGCTTAAGTTACAAGCCTATATTTTCCCTCACCAGCAAATCACACAGTTCTTATCAAAGTAAACTCCAGGCTAAATATGGAAGAGAAACCACGAAACATGCTTCCCAGCCCTCTGTGCATTTCTGTGATGTGCTTTCCTGGAAAGGTTTCCTACATTTCCCAAAGTCAGTCTCTCTCTCTCTCTCTCTCTCTCTCTCTCTCTCTCTCTCTCTCTCTCTCTCTCTCTCTCTGGATTATTAAACAGAGACAAGTGGCCTCAATAATTTTAGGCCTTTAAATTGTCTGAAAATGATTATGAATTTTGCTATCTCCTGTGGTTTGTATATAGTTTGCCTATGAGAGTGAACGAATGGTTCTCTGTGTCAGTGTTGGCATGATGGCACTTTTAAAATGGGGCTATTAGAAGTTAAATACGTTAAAGTGCCATCTTTTAGAATGGATTAACCCTGTCTCCTGGGAGTAGATCAGGATTGGTATGGTTGGATTACGTGTTATAAAAAGAATGATCCTGGGCCATACTGCCACCAGAGACCATGCTGACATGTGTGGTCCATGCTGCCACCTGAAGCCATGTTGTTGTCCATGGCCCATGCTATAGCCAGAAATCATGTAGAAGTCCATGATCCATGTTGCCACTGACTATAAATGTCAAGAAAACTTTGTTTTGCAGTGGTATCAATGACTGCAGTGTAACAGTTGAGAATGAGAAACATGGAAGACTTCTGTATCATGATACCCCTCCCCCCCAAAAAAGAGAAACAGTCTAGACAGAAATCCATTGAAGAGAACTCTTAAAAATTGTGATAGGGTTGCTGAATTATAGCTCTTCACAGCTGATGGCATCTGGCAGCATTGCAGGTTGGGAAGGATTCAGTTTTCTTTAAGGGGTTGGCTACTGGGAGTCTGGCCATACTCCAGTGAGTATATGGATAATACAGACTCCAATGAGTATATGGATAACACAGACTGAACTTTGTTTTTTCTTCTTCTTCTTCTTCTTCTTCTTCTTCTTCTTCTTCTTCTTCTTCTTCTTCTTCTTCTTCTTCTTCTTCTTCTTCTTCTTCTTCTTCTCCTCCTCCTCCTCCTCCTCCTCCTCCTCCTCCTCCTTCTTCTTCTTCTTCTTCTTCTATTTTGGGGGAGGTCACAAGGGTGGGGGTGGACCTAGGAGGACTGGGAAGTGAATGTGATTGGGCTGCATTATGTAAAATTTCCAAATAATCAATAAAGGTATTATATTTTTAAAAAATGAGCCTGGCACTCCTGACTCTCTTACTCACTTGCCCATGTAAGTGCCCTATTCACCCACGTAAGCTGTTCCCTTTCTGCCTCTTTGCCATTTTGTGAATCAGAAGTTTTACCCAGAGGAATCATGAGCCACAACCTCATAATAAACCTCTGCTTTCAAAGTACTTAGCCTCTGGCATGTTGTTATAACAACACACAAACACACAAAGACACTGCAGCTCAGAGTCCTAAGTAGAAACTTTGCCCCCAGCTAGAATTGTTTCTGGAAATTTCTGCAGGCTTTATCTATAATCCCTTCGTATTTAACAAAATTGATGCTTGGGAGGCCAGACAAAATCAAAGTCTTGGAGATCTGGGTGTGTTCAGTAAAAAAAAAAAAAAAAATTGAAACAGGGCAGAGATAGTCTTATGGTTTATATCATTGGGTTGGGTTTAACCAAGGATCAACACCTCATTCTTTCTGGCCAGTGGCTTGAAATTCCAATTCCTGGATGTCTCAGGAAGTGAGACACTGATAGGAGGCAGGGAAGTGCAGGGGGAAAGAAAAACACCAGCAGAGCTTTACTATACTAAAAACAAAAGAGTACTGAAAAGGGTCAGAGTTCTACAAAGTCAAAACTATTCCTCCACATTCAAAATATATTACCTCAGAATAATTTTCTCAAAAACCCAAGGTACATTGAGGAAGGAGAAGATGGTCTACAAAGAGAATGGAAAGCAAGGTGGTTGTGCTTCTCTAAAGAAGGGCATTGTTGTACTTGTTAGGCAGTTGCTGCCTAGTTATTTTCTCACAGCTGAAGGAAATTCACAGGTGACCTGCTGTCATCCACAGGAGAACAGAGAACAACCAATGAATGAAAATGTGTCTAGCTGGCACCTTAGCCCTTCTTGTTTAAAGCAAGCTCTTGCTGTGAAACCCAAGGCCCTCCTGTCTCTACATCCAGTGTTCAGGGATTATGATCTGCACCACCACACCCAGTTTGACTTAACAAATTAGAGCTTTAAAAACATTGTGTAAGAATTGTCTTAGGAACATGAAATAGAGAACCCAAGTGTCTTGAGATAGAACAAACCAGAAACTAAATTCTGAATCTGACATGAATCTGTTGCACCTTGGGAAGGAAAACTCATGGTTTTGCTCCTGAGTTTCTGTAGGTGTAGTAAGCATAATGTCTTCTTCCTCTGCCCCCTCCTCCCTCTCTCCCTCCCTTCCTCCCTTCCTCCCTTCCTCCCTTCCTCCCTTCTTTCCCCCCTTCCTCCAAAGATGGTTGTGAAAAGAATGGGAGATAATGTAGGGGCTGGGGAGACAGCTCGCTACATAAATTAATAAAATACAGCTACATAAATTAATAAAACACACCTGGGAAGTATTTCCAGAAGTAATTAGATCATCACGGCTCTGACCTAATAATAAATGAATTAACCTCTTCCTTGATTTGTACTTGATGGATTCAGTGAAAGGAAAGGTGGGAGGTGATGGTTGGTCAGACAGAATGGGTCACTGGAGTGTGCCCTTGGCAGCTGTACCTTGCCCCGCCCCCTCCTTCATACCTCTCAGCTTGCCCCGCCCCCTCCTTCATACCTCTCGGCTTGCCGGCACCCTCCTCCATACTTCTTAGCTTGCTGTCTGGCTGCCATGATGTAAGCAGCTCTTTTCCTCCACATACCTCATACACAGACTGCTGTGATATTCTCTACACAGAAACAAGAGCTGATAAAACAACTAATGTTTTGCATAGAAAAGACATATCTATAAATCATGTGGAGCAAAACTGAACTGCACATCTGTTCATGTTCACCGGAAGTGATGCATGGACAGGAAGTGACGGATCACAGTCGGTCTCTGATTGGTTCCCTCACTATACTTTATTAATTTGGTTCTCTTGCACTTTTCTAGGGGTTTCAGAAGATCTAGCACAGGTTTCTAGGCTTGTTCTACAGGCTCCTTTACCTGAGCCATCTCAACAGCCACTTTTGTAAAGAAAATCTCTCCCATTACAGGAAGAATCCATAATTATTAATTATGTTTGCTACATAAACACGAGGGCCTGAGTTTGGATTGAAGGTATGGCAGTGCACACACGTTATCCCAGCTATTTAAAAAAATAATTAAAACACCTTGTAAATAATATTTAATCTTCATTCTGACTGAGTAGGAAAAGACAAATACCCATTGTTGATGTTTTCTTTGCAAAGATCTTGGAAGTTTCATCTGGGGTCCAGAGTACTAGAGTGCTCTCTGATTATCAGCACACAGGAATCCCTGATGATAAATTCCCATGAAAGCATTGTTCTTTTGTTCATGGAAGCAAAGTTGAGAGTGTCAGGGCTCCAATGCCAAATATGTGCCCTATGGTCCAGAGGCTGACCAGCTGGACCAGTCTCTTTACTCCTCCTCCCAGACACATGCATCATTGCATTCATCCTGTACACGTGCAGCCATGTGCATTAATAGGGACTCTCCTTAAACAACAGACAAATATAATCTAAACAACTTTATTATAAGAAATTGACACACAATAATGGAGGCTGGGCAGCCCAAAACCTGCAGAGACCACATACCAGTTTGGGTCTGAAAATCAGCCAGGTGCTGAAGAACCAGGAATATTCAATGTCCCAGTGATAAGGCCACTAATCAGGAAGTGGCAATATTTCAATTCAAAGGCTGACAGGCAAGAGAAATCTCTTACTTGAAGAGGAGTCCACCATCTTGTCTATTTGGGCCTTCAACTGATTAAATGAGATCCATCTACATTTTGAACCACCTGCTTTGCTTAGTATATTTATTTAAATGTTAACCTCAACCAAAAAAGCTTCAGATAAAACACCAAGAGGGAAATTTGACTAACTGTCTAATCAAGGCAACACGTGTTATATAAATAGCATGATAAACAGCATATCTTGTAACTGAATCCCAGTCATTATAAAAAAACATAGAAAAGGAAATATACCACTTTCAAACTTAGAATGCCCCCTCACATAATCCTGCAGATGCTTTTACTATCCAGGGAGAACCGCTAATTAGATGTGATATCTGACATGTCTTCATTTTGTAAATGCTGAATGCAAATGTTTAGAATAAACACCTTTATTCCAGGGGTTGCTCTTGGTCATCTCAAATGTTGCTCCAGCTAGTCCAAAGTGGCTGTTGTCCTGTCCTGTGCCATTTCTTATGCAAAGGCATAAAGACAAGCCCCAGAAAGAGACTGTGAAATGACTCCTCAGGTCACAGTTGCATTCAAGAGAAAAAAAGAGTATGGTTGACTGGTGTCAATGAAAGCAACACCCTTATCGTTGAATTCCAGTAATCTGCAAGTGACATTAGGAGGTTACCACACATTACAGGTGGAAAAAGAGGCAAAAAAATTATTTTCAATCATGTTGCAGTGTGTGTGTGTGTGTGTGTGTGTGAGAGAGAGAGAGAGAGAGAGAGAGAGAGAGAGAGAGAGAGAGGAGAGAGAGAGCTGATGTATATATGTGTATATGCTTGTGTATGAGCACTTACTCATGGATGCATGGATGGAGGCAGGAGGTCTATCTGGGTGTCCATGTCTACAGCTCTCCATATTATTTTATGTTCCTCTGGCTTTTACAATCTTTCTGCCCCATCTTCCACAATAATCTCTGAGCCTTAGATGCAGGACTTGTGCTGAATATGCATGGGTTGGAACTGGACTTCACACTCTGTGCTTTTATTGTGGTTTTCTGTAATCCGTGTCTATTGCAAAAAGAAATTTCTTTAATAAGGGGTGACAGCTACACTTACCTGTGGGCATAACGACAAAGGTCCAGAATGTAGTTGGGAAGTGTCTTAGTGAGAGTTTTATTGCTGTGAAGAGACACCATGACCAAAGATAGTTCTTATAAAGGAAAACATTTAATTGGCCTGGCTTACAGTTTCAGAGAAACAGTCCATTATCATCATGATGGAGAGCATGCAGTCAGAGATGGTGCTTGAGAAGGAGCTGAGATTTCTATATCTTGATTCACAGGCAGCAGGAGACCTCAAAGCTCACCACCACAGTGGCACACTTCCTCCAACAAGGCCACACCTCCTAATAGCGCCACTCCCTGTGGACCAAGCATTCAAACACATGAGTGTAGGAGGTTACACCCATTCTAACCACCACAGCAAGTATGCTCATCTAGTAAAGTGTCAGTTGTAGGTCTTCCTCCAAGATCCATGATTGCACTAGATCCTGATAGCTGGATAGGTTTCCAAAACCAAGCATGAGTTCCCTCTTGTTGAGTGGGCCTTAAGTCCAACTAGAGAGCTGTTAGCCACTGCCAAGGTATGTGCGCCACTACTGCAACCCTTAGGGCTGTCTTGCCATGCAGATCGTAGCTCATACATGTCATGGCTGGGTAGAACTGTTGGTTGCCTCCCTCCTTTTGAAGCTGATATAGTGCATTTTGGTACCAGGAAAGCAAGTTCTCTGAGAATAATCCACCTCAGGTTCTCTGAGCCCTGTGTCCAGAATACATAGATTCTTCATCAACAAGGACTTGCCACCCACTGGGGTTGGGCAACCACCTGCAATAGCAATAGCTTAAGATTGTATGGTATCTGTCCTCTTTTTTTTTTTAGGAGTTATTTATTATTATACCTAAGTACACTCTAGCTGACACCAGAAGAGGACATCAGATTTCATTATAGGTGATTGTGAACCACTATGTGGTTGCTGGGATTTGAACTCAGGACCTTTGAAGAGCAGTCAGTGCTCTTACCCACTGAGCCATCTTGTCCGCCCCAGTATCTGTCCTCTTCAGATCCTATCCTGGGTTCCTATTTTCACAAACACTTTGCTGCTAACCTCATCCCTAATGCTCATCAATAACTCAATCCATTCTCTATGCAGTCTGTGTATCGAATGAATGAATGAATGAATGAATGAATGAATGAATGAATGAATGAAGAACGACCTGCCTACCCCAGAGACATTCCGTAGCACCCTTTGAGTCACACTACATTCTTCTGGTTTCTGTAGAAACCTTATTGCTTGTGGTGAAGGGACATTAGAAGGAAAGAAATACCCAACATACAGATCATCTGCAATTTTAAAGCCATCTTCCCCTTCAGTACAAGATGTTCTTCTGTGGAAAATAAAACCCTCTAGAGACTGGGGAAGGGATGGAAGAGGGAGCTTGTGTTTTCAGAAACAAATCATTAAAATTCATGTTGCCAAGTCAAGAAATCACAAATGACAGATGACTGTATTCTAAATGTTCAATACAATTCTGAAATTGTCTTCCTCATGATTCATGCATTTTTTTTTAAATTAAAATTGAAAGAGAAGAGAAAGAAGGAAGAGAAAAACTGGGAGTTGAGCAACCCATTGTGAATAAAGGAATAACCTTTTTCTGCTCTTCCCTTCATAAGCGAGTGCTGCCCATATTCAACACTTTTAAAAATTCATATGTACAAATATGTAAGTATGCAGTGTTCATAAGATATATCAATCCTACATATCTAAAATGTCACACCACCATCCAGCCTCTGATTTATTTAATATCATTAAAGTTTCAGTCATCCAATAGGAGCCAAAGAACACACACTTCCCTCTAAAATGCCACTTCTATGATCCCAGGGGAATTTCAAGGCCTCCCAGGAATACATTTGCTCTCCATTGCAAATAATTTGCCTCATGTTATTGTTGTGATTGGCAGAGCATGTGGTGACCATGATTTAATTAGGGCAATATTTAACCTTCTGAGATGTGTCTCATGTTTTCAAGTTCTAGCCATTTGAGAGTGCCCTCCCATATATAAAGCAGGAAGGCCATAATTCTCCAGTGACACGATGTCCATTCATGTGAGGAGGGACAGTTCCAGTCTTCTTGAGTTGTATGTTGGCACAAATAATTTCAAAACATCTGTTTTGGAAAATAAAGAAAAATGCCTGTCGTTCTATGATAATATATTAGTGCATTTCCAGCTGACAAGATTGCATCATGGGTATATTTAGCTGTGATTTCTAATTCAGGACATTTGATTAAAATATGTCAAATTAAATTACTCATCATCATTTTCAACGTAATGTGAATTCCCTCTGGAAGTATTTTTATAATTATCTCCATTTGTTTCATTTTTTCCTCAGAATTATTTTCTTTGCTTTGCACATTCTCTTCAATTTATAGTTCTTCACAAATAAAGGAAGGTCATGTCTCCTCATAGTGTTCATGTTGCATGCAGGATTAGTATCCTCAAAATGGATGCTACCAGAAGTACCCTATGCTGTAATTTAATAAAAATCCCAGTGCTTGTGTTGAGAGCAACACTGCTGTAAGTACTTTGGGTGTATTAACTAAATCCTCGAAACAGCCTTGTAGGAGAAGGGACCCCCCCACTTTACACTGAGGAATTTGAGGCATGGAAAAGGCAATTCACTTTTTCACATGAAACAGTGTGAGGTATCACTCACAGCATCTTTCTCTAGATCACCAATGGAGCTGCTGTTGCCACGATGATTCTTTCAAATGTACAGAAGAAGTTACCTGCCATTTTCTTGTGGATCAGGAATCCCGATACCTCCCACAGATCCAAGTATCTACAACATACGCACACTACACATCCACTTCACTGAAAGGCATTTATGTTTCTATAAGGCAGTATTTTGTAGTCCTGAATTCTAGAAGGGTGAAAGACTATGAGCTTTGTTTTGTTTATTTGTTGCTAAAAGAACAGAATTTTTCCACTCGATTTTCACAAATGTCCCCAACCCCTCCCAGATCTACCCCCACTCCCTACCCAGTCATCTTGCGTCCTTTATGTTTTTAACCCAAAAATCTTTATGTTACCCATATATTCTTGACTATATGGACTTCCACTGGAGTGTGGTCAACTTACCAGGGGCAATATTATTTTTTAAAGATTTATTTTATTTTATTTTATGTGTATACGTATTTTGTCTGCACACATACACACACACACACACACACACACCATGGACAGGTGTGAGTTTCCATGGGGGCACTGGGAATTGAACTGTTGTCCTCTAGAGGAGCAGTCAGTGCCCTTAACCTCTGAGCCTTTTCTCCAGTGACAAAATTCCTAAAGAAAATTGATTATTCCCCTCTCAACAGCTATAATTATCACTAGCTCGTTGGCTAGGGGTAGGACTTGGTATCTACCTAGCTCGTTGGCTAGGGGTAGGACTTGGTGTCTACCCAGCTCCTTGGCTAGGGGTAGGACTTGGTGTCTACCTCACTTCTCCAGGCTGAGCTTCTACAGGGTTTTGCATGCTGTCACCATTACTGAGTTCATATAAAAGCTTCCCTGTCGTGTCTGAAGGACTCTGTTTCCTTGTGATCATCCACTGCTTCTGGCTCTGACAGTCCTGATCCCTCTTCCACAATGATCCCTGAGCCGTGGGAGGAGGAGATTCGATATAGACTTCCCATTAGAGATAAACATTCTGGAGTCTCTTATTCTCTGGACCTTGGCCAGTGTGGGTCTCTGTGCTAGTCAGCATCTACTGCAAATAAGAGCTCCTCTAAGGAGAACTGAGAGACTCATTCATCTGTGAGTGTAATACTAAGTTATTAGGAGTCAGTCTAACACCATGTCTATTTAGAAGAATAAAAGTAACAGGCCCTCCTCTAGTGACTTAAACAACAACAGCAAAAATATTTCAGTTTATAGTAAGTTTCCTTAACTATGTTTTCTATAAATTCTTAATAGGATTCATTAAATCTTTGTGTTCCACTGGGGTATTGAACAAGGTATTCACACAGATGTTGTTAGCTGAGCTCTCTGGAGAGATAGGCAGTGTGAGCATGGCAGCCAGCTCGGGCATCACTGAGAAGCAAACAATGCCAGCTCGGGCATCACTGAGAAGCAA
>NW_022196891.1:47229968-47240063 GCF_008632895.1 Mastomys coucha | reverse complement strand
CTGAGAAGCAAACAATGCCAGCTCGGGCATCACTGAGAAGCAAACAATGCCAGCTCGGGCCTCACTGAGAAGCAAACAATGCCAGCTCAGGCATCACTGAGAAGCAAACAATGCCAGCTCAGGCATCACTGAGAAGCAAACATAGCCAGCTCGGGTATCACTGAGAAGCAAACATTTCACCCAGCAACTGAAGGAGTTATTTGATTGAAAGAAAAAAATAATAACTCACAAGATGCAGTAAAGACTTGATGTCTCAAAGTGGGCAGTGGGCGCACGCCTTTAATCCCAGAACTCGGGAGGGAGGCAGAGGCAGGTGGATTTCTAAGTTCCAGGTCAGCCTGGTCTGTTATAGGACATGGCTACACAGAGAAACCCTGTCTCAAAATAAAGTAATTAGTTAATTAATTAATAAATATAAATTAGATATATAATGTTCCAATGTACTGGACATTTATTCAGCCCTTTCACAAACTTCAGAATTTGGAAAGACTTTCAAAAGTGACATAAACTAAACCAGGCCTTACAGATGAAATAGCTAAGACTCATAGAGGTACAGTGGCAAAGCCTAGCTTTATCCAATGGGTTAGAGAAGAAACAAGTTTAGAAAATCTACATGTGGCTCTCCAGATACTCCAACCCCGCCCTCTTCCCTAACCATGCTTCTCCACAGAGCTCAGATATGGTCCAGTCTGATCCACCTCTCAGAGCTTCCTAGATTCTCGTTGTTTAGCTTTGTCTAAAGATTTCATTGGTCTCAAGGTCAGACACAGCCCTGGTCTGGTCCATGTAAGGTGGAGACTGAAGTAGGATTCAGGCATTGCTCTTTGCTTGCTTGCTTTTGGATTTTTTGTCTTCTTACATTGTTACAGAAAATTCAAGTACTTTCAACAACAGAGTAGAGCTGAATGGTTGAGCACCATCTGATTTCATTCTTTGTCATCTCCTCTTCACTCATGAACATTTTCCTCTGACCTCTTGATGATTTCTAGGCAAATTACGAAATGTTGTTTATCTCTAAATATCTCAATATTTCAAAATATTGATAGACTTAAGGTTTATTTGGTTATTTCACAAAATATTTATTCACGTACTTCTCACAAGGGGTGGGGCAAAGACAAGGTCCTCCTGCCCTGGAACTGACAACAGTCCTTCTGCCTCAGCATCCCAGAGTTTGGAGATGGGATGAGGGGAAGGGAAAGATAATGAACTGGAATCACATTGCCCTGCTTTGCCAAATTTAAAACAAGATCTAAGTCTACACTCAAAAACCAATGAATATGATTTTCTAGTTGCTTCTAACTTATGAGATCACCTTCCCTTAATCTTTTTGTTTCTTTCTCATTTTTAATTTTTTTTATATATTTTTATTTCTAGGTGGGGATGAGTGGCATGGCACGTTTATGGAAGTCAGAGGACAGCTTGAAGGAGTCAGTCCTCTACTACCATGTGGGCCTTGGGATCAAACGCAGGTCATCAGACTAGTCAGCAGGGGCCTTTATGTGCTGAGCCATCTCTCAGGCCCTGCCCTCATTTTGTATCCACCCTGAGAAACACTCTCCTGAAGGGAAGAGTTCACTAACACTTCCAAAGTTAAGTGCTGGGCTGTTGTCTTGTGCTTGGGCATCACGATGAGTACAAATATGTGCGGTGTGCTTCAATACATTCATTGCTGCTGCTACTGCCCCATTGCTACCTTACAGTCATTGATGATACCTGTTGATCATAGTGATACCAGCTTTTGCCATCAGGAATCTTTCAGCTACTGACCAGCTTCTTTTAGATAAGACCCTTAGTCCTGCTATCTTGTTTTCTAAGTTATGCTGCTTGCCGGAGTGGAACACAACCCACTTGTTCAATTACATCTTACCCAGCATTCTTGTTTTCAATGGTTTCCTTCACTGCATAAGCTTGGCTGTCCTGGAATGTGCTCTGTAGACCAAGTTGGCCTTGAATTCAGAGATCTGCCTGCCTCTGCCTCCTGAGTGCTGGGATTAAAGCCTGAGCCACCACTGCCTGCCTCCCTGACGCTTTTAAGGGGGAAGTGTATAGAGAAGTACATGCTATTGAGAGGTATACAGCAAGTGTGGAGGTTGTTGTTTTAAGACAATGAACAAAAGGGGATGACACTTCATAAAAAATAAAATCCACCATGAATTAGTATTTACATGTGCATATACTCATGAGCATACACATAAATCACATAGAAGCATAAAGTACTTAAGATCATGCCTTGGTTGTTTCTTTAGACTTTACTTCCTTGTAAAGATCTTCATGTGAATGATAATTTAATAAAACAGTTATGTTTGTATTTTCTTATTCATAATTTACATTCACTTCAGTCTTAGTTGTAACTAAAGATCCCACATAAGAACCGTGTGGATGAAGAATATCTCAAAAGCTGCACAATGTGCCAATCATATTAAAGACTTCATTTTTTTCTCCTTAATGTTCTAGACCATCTTTCAGAAATCTATTGCAAAGTGCATGACAATATTTTCCCTTTGGGTTTTTTTTTTTCTACAAAGAATGTGTCAGAATTTTGATGTTGATTTTGAGTTCAGTGATTTTAAATCATTAAAAGTTTTATTTTCACACTTTTCTGTACACATGAAGATCTCACCTAAAAAAGAATAAGGAAACACATCATCCAATTTAAAGAAATGGGCCAAAAAAGATAGTGTCAGACACTATATCCTAAGAAGATAGGCAGCCTAAAGGTAAGTGAGCATGAGAAAAGACTCTACACCAGAGGGAGGTAATGCAGGCTATTGGAGTAGTCAACAACAGCATTCATGTCACCTGCTCGAAAAAGAGGAAGATTTGGTCAAGGCCGATGGAAGCACGGGGCAGTTCAGTCACTGAAGACACCAGTATGGTGGTTTCAGTTGGCTCAGTGGTTAAGAGCACTTGTTGCTCTTGTAGAAGACCCAAGTTTCATTCTCAGCACCCATATGATGACTCACTCCAATCCCAGGAGATTAGACATCCTCTTTGGGCTTCTGTGGGAACTAAGCGTAGAGGTGGTGCATATGCATATATATATATATATATATATATATATATATATATATATATATATATATATATACATACATGCAGGTAAAACACTCATACACATAAGCTAATGAAAAAAGACAAAATACTCATATATATAAGATAATAAAATAATTAATTAAATCTTAAAAATGTAATAACCATTTACCATACAAACCAAACAGTGATCTTCTTGGTATTTTACACAAAGTAGCTGAAAATAAAAAGTGCCCTAGAAAAGGCTATATGTGGCTATTTATTTCCGTTTTATTCCTAACTATGAAAACTTAAAAGCAACCAAAAGGAATGTGCATTTTGAAAAATCTTGTATTTCCTTCTCAATGTTTCTGTGGCTTGAAAACTCCTCAAAATAGTCTATTAAGATGTTTATATAATATTTTCTAATGAGAGACAGAAAGGGAGTGGATCCAGATAGGGGAAGGGTGGGAAGAGACTGGAAGGCACAGAGGGGAAATTGTATTCAAATTATACTTCGTTAGAAAAGAATCCATGTTTAATAAAAGGGGAAATTTTTCATGTATAAGATTATACATGTATATAAAATGATATTTCTTATATTTTATTAACTTAATAAATACATGGCTAATACCTACTCTGTCTAGACACTAGGATGTGTTTATACACAGGACTGGCTTGATCTCTGTTCTCTCAGAGCTTACATTCGAGGAGAGCAGACAGAAAATAAACAAGAAAAAAAATCCCCAAGAGTTTGGATTTGGACAGTGACAGGAAGCAAAGATCCAGCATAGTCTGGGTGGCTGAGGGTATGATGTCATTTACTGAAGAGGAAGAACATGTTTCAAGTGAGGTGGATACATTGAGAAGTTATTGTTTAAGTCAGAAATGTGAAACACACAGGACAAATTCTTCTGGTCTGTGGCTGAAACAGACTGTAAAGGGTGATTCGTTTCCTGTTTCTCTCCAGGCATTGAAAAGGGGAGAATCTTCATGGGAAAAAAAATGGGAAAAAAATGGACTTACTGGTTATGTATCATTTATTCCCCCCCCCCAAAAAAATAAGGACTGAATATTGAAGGAGTCTGAAATCCCATGGTCCCTTTCAGCTTCAGGTTTGAATTTCTTAGCATGCTTGAGATAGTGAAATAAGCATGGAGGCTTCTGAGAAGTTCTTTTCCCTGTTTCCATGTATTTTAATAAGAGTCTCTTCACAGTCAGTATGTGTGCCTGATGGTGGCCTAGCCACACGTCTTTCACTTGGGAGACTATTTCAATAAGCACTCATCTCCAAAAGCTTGGATAAGCCTTCATTACTGTTTGCCAGTTACTCGAGATTGAGATGATGTTAATAAATGACAGTTTATTCTGGCTTATCAATATTAAATTGGCATGCCATATTTACACAACATACATGCCTGGGAAAATGGCCTGCACTCCTTAAATTCAAATAAAGAAAATTGTCAACAATACCTGTGAGGTGTAATAACAATTTGGTCTCTGTACTGATTTCTTGCACAGGAAAGGCTTCCCCATCTGGCTCACTGCTATTATTCTTTCTATCAACAGGCATAGTTCACAGAACATTTTAGGAGCTCCTTTTCCTAATGACCCTCACTGATGCTTCCCCCCTGCTCCATCACCACTCTAGGTACATCTGTGTCTTCTACTTTCTGGTCAAGCTCCCACCATCCACACTCCTCTCTCCCTCAGTCTTCCACAAGAATACACAGTTGCTTCTGCATATGTTAGAATTCTGCATATGTTTTTCCTATATCCAGTAGTTACTCAATAAGATCTGCCTTCAACATTTTGACTACTGTCCAACTGTTCTTTCTTTTGGCAGTGGGGTCAATTAAAAAACATGCAGGTCATCTAAGAGGATGGAAAGCCCAAGAGAGAAAAACGTGGTGATAGAAGCACAGGTTGGAGTGCTGCAGGAACCAGGCAAGGTATGCAGACCATCTCCAAAAACAGGAGGAGGAGAGAAGGATTGCTCTGCAGCCTCCAAGGTGAATACATTCAGCTGATGCCTTGAGCTACTGCAGACACCCAGCCATCAAACTGTGTGCTGCTAAGTGTTGTGTTAGCTACTGCATGTTAGAATGTCTTGTCACAACAATAATAGGACCCCAAAGCACCATCTGTGCCGTGTGAGTAGAGTAGCTTCATTAATTCACATAACCACTGGAGACAGTATTAACTTGGTCATCCCTGTGGTTTGAGGTGACTGTGAAAGATCACACTAGCTTGTAGCAAGTACATCCATGACTCAGAGTCAAATGCCTTAAGTAAACACATAACGCTAAATGTCAGGGTCCTTACATAAGGCTAAGAAGAATTTTTCATAAATATATAAAAGTGCTAAAAAAATCATAAGCATTTTCCTTTCTCCTTTTTTTGTAAGGTTGATGCATCTTTACTAAAATAAATTCACTTCAGAGTTTTAAGGGACCTTTTTGAATATATGATGGTGTTCACAAGGACACCACCAGAAAAGTGAGTCTTGTAATTTCCCCCACCAGCTTCTTAGGAAAACCCCCAAAGGCTGCCCCCATCTGCTCCCCACGCTCACCTATAGGAAGGAAAAAACAAAGGACTCCTCCCAGGAAGAGACAAGAGGAGGGAGCAGCAATCACCAGTCACGTGGTCTTTCTGCTGAAGCCCATATGCGCTTTCTTTTCTTTCTCTCATCAACTAGTACATAATAACTTTACGTACTTATGATGTTTGGTGTGGTATTTCAGTACATGTATACAATGTGTTCTGATTATAAAAAGAGAAATTGACACTTCTCATACCTTCTTTGAGGCTTTTAAGCCCCCTTCTTCTACTTCTCCATATAACAGGGATTAATGGCTTATCATGTGATAGTTGCTTTGCTGTGCTAGAGAACACTAGAACTCAGTCCTCCTACCTAGGAGCATTCTGTTACCTCTTACCTACCCTTCTACCCACAATCCACTCCATCCCGGCTTCTAGCAATTGCTCTTCACTGTCTTTTACTTTGCAATCAATGTTTTTCACTTCGTGTATGAAAGGAATCTTGTGGGACTCTGCCTGTGTCTGCTTTATTTTTCTTAGTATACTGTCATGCAGTTTTATTCTTTCTGCTGCAAAGGCTACTAAAGATTTTGTTTTTTCACAGATAAGTAATACTCCATTATGTATACATGCCAGCCTTTCTTCATTCATTTCCTGGTGGATATCAAGGATAATCCTTGTCTTGGCTATTGAAAAAAACACAGGAAGAAACACAGAATTGAGTGTAATTTTTCTTTCCCAAAGTTTAGACTGACTACAGACACATTTCAAAGTTTTTAACATATAACTGTCCAGTGCTTCTTTCCTGTTTCTCATTTACTTTTTAAATAAGTACCCGTAGTTAACATTGTTAGTTAATATTACCCATAACATGCCGTCCACTCTGTTTGCTCAATCAGTAAGATGACTGTGAACATTCCAATGAATAGCATGTCTCTCTAACACTCTAAAAGTATGTCCCTTTTCTGTTTAAAGAAACATTGAGCTTAGTTCTAATCATTTGTGTTTTATCTATAGCGAGAAACAATCACTGGAAAAAAGTCACATAGTTTTAGGATACTTCCTGATATTTGTCTAGATTCAGAAGTACCCACAATTCAAGTTGGATGAACACTGTGGCAAGAGGAATGATAATTACATTTTTCTGGGAAGTCCTGTTTTGTCATCATGAAATCACACTATAAAATGGTTTCAGATTGGAAAGATTCCAGCTTTGGTACATCAGGGCCATGGCTACAAACGACATTTTCCTTCAAAGTCTCAACCTTGGTTAGCTTACTTTAAATTTAAATTAATTTCAGTGGTCAATTGGTAAAGAAAATTATTTTTCATCTAAAATTTGGAAGGGTCTGCTGTTGCCCATTTGAGGATTTTGTAATGGCAAAATGACATTGATTCTATAAACAGCCCCTCTTTTCACAGATGTGTGCCGTGGCATACATGATTTAGGAAACGGAAATCAATTATGGCCTCACTTCCATTCGTAATGAAGTAATGTCTCCAGAATTCCCACTAACACTCTACTTTCCTTGATGACAAAGCTTGTGAAAACAAAGACTAACTGAGTACTTGGTACTTCAGCTTGGGGTGGTTTATGACTGGCCTTTCTTCCCACAAGGCCCTGGATGTCTGATTAATTAAGAAGTTAAGAAGCACATTCTAAATTAAAGAAGACTGATGGAGGAGAAACCAGAGCTGCCAATTGAATTGTGAAGCCCTGAGATGGGAGACTCTGCAAAAGAAATGGGAAGGATTCTCTTGCTAGAGCTGATAGCTTTGACTTTCCATCCAAGACCCACGAGGTGAGACATTAGATGACAACTCATCCTTATGAATGACAAGCTGGAGGCATACTTAAGCTAATGTCATGTGACAACTCTAAAGATAATAAAATGTAACTTTTTAAAATAATAATGTATGATTAACAATGTATTTCAGAATTAACTGTATTTCAGAACAGCTAGTGAAGAGGACTTGATGTTTCCAACACAAGGAGATTACAAATGTTTGTGTGTTTGTTTGTTTCTGAGACAGGATCCACTTTCAATGTGTCCCGTGGGTTTTAGAATATTGCTTTCCTTCTTGTTTGTTTGAGACAGTTTTTTTTTTTTCCTGATTAGCCCTGGCTGTCCCGGAACTGGCTACATAGACCAGGCTGGCCTAGAACTCATAGAGATCCACCTGTTTCTGCCTCCCAAGTGCTGGGATTAAAGGCGTGCACCACTATTCCTGGCTCAAAATTCCACATGTTTAAGGTGAAGAATATGTCAGTTACCTTGTTCTGGTTATATCATATTGTATATAAGTATATACATGAATACATATGTAGGTACATAATTCTATATTACACTACTTATAGTATGCATCAATTTAAATTTTTTAAATATTCAAAAAGAGTTTATGATATAGATCTGTGCTTTTAGGAATACCAGACCAGGAGTTACTCTGAAGACAACTGAACTTGAACATGTGCATAAATTGTAAAAAAAAAAAAAAATAGAACACCTTTGCATATTATGACTCAGATGGTGTTTCTACAAAGTGTGGAAAGTCAATTCATGGTCACCAGAATATGAAGGAAATAATAGTTTTTTCTTCTGGTTCTCTGTCTCATTGGCCACATAGTTGAGTGACTCTAACATGGTAGCCAGCTGCATTGAGGGAATAGGAAAATATGCAGACCACAAATTTTACAAAAGACTCATGCTTAGAATATACAAAGAATCCTCAAAACCCTCAAGATGACTCAGCCAACAAGAGTGCTCATCACCAAGCCTGGTAGTATGTATTTGATTCTGGAAAAACTCCTGCAAGTTGTCCCCTGGATTCCATATGTGACATGTGAGTGCCCTCACATAAACACACAGTAGATAAACATATAATAAAAATAAATCAATTTCTCATCCATGAAGTGGTGGCATGCCAGCAGGCAATGAGAGGCAGAGGCAAATAGATTTCTGAATTTGAACTCAGAGTCAATCTAGTCTGCAGAGCAAGTTCCAGACCAGTGTTAGGCAGGGGGGAAATTATTAATAATATAAATAAAAATAATTCTCAAAGTGCAACAGCAGACATTAATCCATTAGAAAATAGCCAAAAGGGGAGAAGATGTATTTTCTTGAAGAGGATATGATGCTGAACAAAAGCTCACTCCCTGATGTGCACTGAAGTCATACTATGGGTATCATTTGTTGTTGTTATTGTTTTAAAGGATAGAACTGCTGGGCAGATGCAGGGGCTAAAATCCACTTTTCTGATCAGTAGCTGGGCACACAAGAAGCACTTACAGAAAGGGAGAGGGAATAGAAGCTGCTTGCTGACATAAATAAGGGGAACTTTGATGAGTTTCCCCCACATGTCTGGTGCTCATTGTCTCTCTTCATGTGGCATGTCCTTATTTTCAGGGACTTACTGTCTGACTGTACAGAATTTTGAGCTTTTGACTCCAAAAGGTCATCAGTCATACACACTGACTGTTACTGAGCATTCTTTTTATTGAAAATCTAACTTCAAACCATCATTAGCAGATTCTGCAGGAACTCCTGAGAAATACGGAAGCCGTTACTTATTCATGTTCTGCCTAGGTTTAGCTAGTTTTAGATGCATAAATAACAAGCAAACATGTGGAAAGATTTTCAGCATTATTGAGTATTAGAGAAACACAAATCCTAGCCACAATGTACTATGTGTATGTGCCTACCATAAAAGTTAAAAAATTAGTGACAAGATCAAATGCTGGTGAAGAAACAGAAAAACTGGATTGCTTAGAAAATGTTTGCAAAAAATTAAATCATACAATCGATCTGGAAAATAATTTGACAATTTCTTGAAAAAAGAAACAATGTAATATAGTTTTCTGTATGATCCAATGAGAATATGTTCAGACATTTACTCCCCATGGAAACCTCAGAAAACAATCACAATATTGTAATAGGATATTTGTTTAAATTAGGTAAAAGGGAAATAAACCTGAAATATTTCAACAATTAGTCAAAGAAATATCAGTACATTCATAAAAAGGGAAACTCCCTAGCCTAAAATGCAAGCAAACAGACAAACATAAACCATTGAATTTAGTGGAAACATCTTTTCGTCTTCAGGAAACCATACTACTGAATCAAATAGTCACATGCTACATAATTTTATTTTTTACAACCTTCTTGCAACAATAAAATTACAAAAAAAAGAAAAAGAAAAAAAGAAAAGACACATGCTATCTCTTTTCTCTCATATGCACATCCTAACTCCAAATCTCTTGTTCTGTGTGTTTAATTGTAAGACAAATGGAAGCCATATTCAAGAGTTGATGGGGGAAGGGCGGACATGTTAATTGGGGAGAGAGAGAGAGTAGATTATCAGTAAAACCAAAGTAGGATGGTGGAATACTGGATGTGGGAAGGTTCAAGCAGGAGTGTGAAAGAAAACATGTATAAAAGCCACATGGAAGCCTACTGCTGTAAGAGTCCAGCCGTCAGACCCTCACTCCGTTGGGTGCTCTCGGACTGGAGATTATTGAGTACCTGTGAACACAAGCGGGTAAGA
>NW_022196891.1:47215055-47229864 GCF_008632895.1 Mastomys coucha | reverse complement strand
CAAGGTGTGTCCCTTTACTTAGGATAACTGAGTTTAAATAACCAGAGTCAGGAACAAGACCCAGGGGAAACGGAAAGCAGCCCATCTTAACATAAACACGAGGTAATCCAATGTAACCATAAACACCAGACCGGAGGAGGATCTTGAAAAGAAAGTACAAGCTTTTAACATCAACATGAGACCAGACGAAGGGACACTGGCAGTCTGTTTACCCATCAAGGACTTCAAACGCAGTTCAGACTGAAGAGAGCTGATTGTCAGTCTTAGATCTCAGGAGCTGCTGCCAGCGTTTCGCACCACAGGTGGGTGGTCACAGCCCCGGGCCTGTCAGGGCTTTCTCTCGTGAACGGAAACAACAACCGAGCAGAGGGGTTGGAGGCCACATACACATACTGCCTCTCTATCCAATTAAAAAATACAGATAGTAGAATGCATGTGATATGAAGAAGAGGGGAACATATAGAGGGTTAAAGAATAAAGCAGGGATGTGTTAGGGAAACTGAGAGAAGGAGGTGGTGAGGATGGATGGGTTGATCAAAACTAATGTCTGAAAAGGCCTTACTCACACCTATTGTAAGAATTGAGCAAATAGGGACACCTCATAAAAATACCAAGGAGCAAGGAATGTCCATTTAGCCTAAAGAAAGAGCTTCAGAAAGGTTTACAGAGCAAACACCCATCCCCAAGAAATGCCCAGTTCCAGGAAACGTCCCTGGGAGAGTGGATCTCCCCCCACCCCCACATGCAATCGGTATCTCCTCCTCACCTGGGGCACAGAGATCAATGGAAACAAAAGACAATGGGCTCCACCAATGAGAGATAACCAACTCATGCTGTAAACCTATGTACTGGGAAGGTATAAAAAGTGTGTGTGCTTTTGTTCCTGGTTTTAGCCTTTGCTCTACATGCAGGACGACCCCAGTATACTGGCAATAAAAATCTCATACAATTTGCAGCAATCTCCCTCCTGATTCTTCATGAGTGGGGGACCCACGCCAAATACAACACTACCAGTTAGTAAGCTAACTTCAAAATATAAATTAAAAAAAAAAAAAGAAAGGACTCAAACAGAATTGCCCTTCTTCATGGGTGAACAGTGTTGGTCCCAGACTAGGAAGATCATAGTACAAAATATTGGTCAGGGATGCCACAAAACAACACAGGCTATTGCTCTTGCTCTTTGTCACTCATCATAACTACATGGTGAGACCCTATTACTGAAGATACCACAGAAATTTTGGCTGCAGGGCATACAGAAATAAGTCTCAAATCTGAAAAATTCTTCCCTAGCTTTCATGGCAGAAGAGGTGTTATGCAGGCTTCTAGTGCCAAAAAAACCCCAAAAACTTAATCATCTTAACTAGAGTGATAATCTGCATGCTACAATACTAACTTTACAGACAGTATCTGGCTACTAGTGAAAAGCATCATAACTGTTCTGGGGTAACTAACTGCTTTCTGAGTGGATGTGACGTCCGCTACACAGTATGTACTGTATGCATTGTACTGTAATGCTGGTCAAAACTCCATGACTAGAAAGTCATAGAACCCAAGGTAGAATCTGTTATTGTTATTTTGTTCAACAGTCATATTTTCAAACTGCCATATAAGTGTTCATATTTATACCCACAGAGCTGAGCTGCTCTCAAGGTTGGTCAGAATAAATACTTTTTTGAAGTGGACAGATGTCAATGGAGAAATGTATAGTTGAACAAATGCTTAGAAGAGAATAGGAGACTGAGTACTCAGCTGTAGATGGAATGAATGTCTTTATCAAAACAACCATTCTAATCTACTATCTCTGCACATTGACCAGTTAGGAGGTCTGGTGTTAATCATCATCTACAGCAAGAAGTTCCCTAATGAGGGCTGAAAGATACACTGGTCCATAGTATAGCAGTAAGTCATTAGGAGTCATTCTATTGTGACATCCATTTAGCAAATGAATAGTAGTAGATTCTCCTCTGGAGCCTATGACCTATCTAGACAGAGGTTCTTAGCCCTTTTAATAGTGACAGATATCAGTTCCATCTCATGGAGCAGTCCTTAGATCAAATTAGAGTATGGGTGGTTACCCCCATAGCAGTTGTACCACTATGGCATTATTGGGCATATCCTGCCAGACAATAACAACTGTAGGTCAAATGGTTCACAGAACTGGGCAAAACAGATGATTACTTTTATCTTCCACTAACCTGCATAGGACCTTCCTGCATTATGAAAGCTAGCCAATAGGGATTAAGCTTCCACATGAGTAACAGCTTGATTTCTTCATGTTTTCTTCCTGATTTTGCTTTCTTCACGATTTCTTCAAGTATGCTGTGTCTTTAGCAATAGGGTCTTACTGTCAAATTCTATATGGCTATGAGATCCCATTGGCCAATAATTTAAAAGCAGTAGCCCATTCCTGGTACTAGGGATTTTATTTGCTAGCATATGATGTCCAGTTGGGATATTATCTCTTATTATAGGGTAACTCCACTTAAACTCTTTATATAAAGACATACATACATATATATATTTTTAAAGAAGTTTCTATAGTAATATATTTCTACAAGTCTTTTCATGTCCTTAGTGTTAGTTTTTTCTCTCCATAATATTATCTTAAAATGTCCTTTAGGTCTATGATTATTTCAAAAGTTGCTCACTGTCATTTGACAATCATTAAATTTGAGGGAGTTTTGCTTAGTCATACTCTAACGATTTGGCATAGCCCTCTGGGACATCTAGTTGAAACTGAAGTGAATTGCCACTAGATGACACCATGGATTGCACAACCAACCCTAAAAACATTTCCCCTAAAAACATGGGACTTATTTAAGCTTCTATTGTTTAAAAACAGGGGTGAGGTGAATTTTAGAAATATAAAATATGAAACTTATAATCAGACAAAGATTTTATTTTGTTGATCTTAGAAACATTGTCAAAAAAAAAAAAAAAAAAAAAGCTGGGGAATGGAAATCCCAGGACTTGGGAGGCAGAGGCAGATGGATTTCTGAGTTCAAGGCCAGCCTGGTCTACAGAGTTAGTTTCAGGACAGCCAGAGCTATACAGAGAAATCCTGTCTCGAAAAAACAAAAAGAAAAGAAAAGAAGAGAAGAGAAGAGAAGAGAAGAGAAGAGAAGAGAAGAGAAGAGAAGAGGAGAGAAGAGGAGAAAAAAGAAACATTGTCCTTCTGCTATAAGCCTTATTTTAATTATATCTTTAAAGTTACAGATTTAAAAAGAAGATTTGCCCTCCACCTCTGTTCCCGTCCCCCATTTTTTTCAGACAAAAAAAAAAAAAGAACTTTTAAAGACTTCTTTGGAATTGCTGGGGTTTCTTTGTGGTAGAAATACCATTAAAGAACCCTGATCATTGACATTGAGTGTTAAGGCCAAGCCCATTACAAACCAACTTAAAACTAAATGTAACTGATTGGCTTGCTTGCATTGGTCACAGTTTCTTTTTAAAGTTTTCTATGCTTTTTTAACATCTTAAAATCTTGATGGATTGAGAGACAAGCTCCTCCCAGGGCTAGTCAACTCATAAGAATAGTAAAATTCTCACTAGAACCAGGTGCCAGGAGCAGAGAGAAGACCTGATAGCCCAGCGCCAGCAGGAGTCACCTACACCAGCCCAATCCTGAGTTTACTCTGCCCCATCTCGCCTTTCCCAGGAAAACCTAAAGAAAGTTAGAGCCAAGCCTAGACATTCTCATTCAGTTCAATACCCTCCTTTTGCAAACAAAATTTACATCAATAAAGAACATTTGCCACCACTTGCATATGAAAGGCTCTCTACAGGCTGTGTGGAAGCTGGATGTACTCCTGGCAGGAAGGTTTCAGGGGTGGTAGAAACTTAAGGATGCAGAGCCTCCCCTGAAGGCTGTGCTGGGTGCCTCTGGCTTCCAGCTGCTGTGTTCTCTATTCCATAACTCCTGTTCTGCCATGATGCTTTGCCTTAGACCTAAGAAATGGAATCAGACAAGTTCTGGACTGATATCTCTGAAACAGTGATGCAGAATAAATCCTTCCTCTTTTAAGTTGTGTCTCTCTGGTGCTTGTCACATTGACAAATAGCCTGATTAACACAGTGTACATTGGTCAAAGGTTGTTTTGTTTTCATTTTCTTACAGGAGTCTGACCTCACAGTTAGAGATTGAGTATTGAGAGGGTAGAGGAATGGGTTAGACAGAAGTGTGAGGAAAGGTGATCGTGGGTAAGGAAAGGTAAGGGCATATTTCATATATTTTGTGCAATATGTCCTTTTGTGACTCTTCATAGGACATGTGCTAAAAAAAAAATAGAAACATCAGAGGAAGTATCATTTGCTAAAAGCTGTGACTTCTCTTAGCCCAACAAACAGAATAAGAGCTTTGCCTACTTTCTTACCGTAAACTTTAGACCACATTCCTTGGCCTAATGAATGATAAGTTAATCATTTAAGGACTATTGTTAGATTCTGGCATGGGGCCCCCACTCGAGAAGAAACAGGAGGGAGATCGCTGTAAATTACATGAGGTTTATTATTGCCTGTATACTGGGGTCATTCTGCATTCAGAGTAAAGGCGAGGACCAGGAACAAAAGCACACACACTTTTTATACCTTTCAGTACATAGATTTACAGCATGAGTTGGTTATCTTTCATTGGTGGAGCCCATTGTCTTTTGTTCTCATTGACCTTTATGCCCCAGGTGAGGGGGAGATACCTATGGCACGTAGGAGGGGTAGGAGGATCCACCCTCCCAGGGACATTTCCTGGATCCGGGCACTACTCCCCACAATTAGGGCATCTCCTGGGGACTGATGTTTGCTCAGTAAACTCTTCTGAAGCTCTGTCTTTAGGCTTAATGGACATTCCTTGCTCCTTGGTATTTTTATGAGGTGTCCCTATTTGCTCAATTTTTACATTCCCCCCTCTTTCTTGGAATATCTCAATCTTGAGATTATATGCTATACTGTTGCATCTCATCTTGGCTCACTCCCTGATATTGTTGCCTCAACATCATAATTTGTACTGTACTGAAATGCTAACTAATGAAGGCAACCAAGCAATTTAAAATGCAGGGGCCAAAAGTAAGCAATAATACGAACATAAACGGTTGTCCTAGAATTGTAGAGACCAAAGTTGTAAACCAAGGGGACAAATTAAATTAAGTTTCAAACCAGTTCTTGCCTGGAGCTCAATTTTTTAGTTCAACACACAGACCTATTTCTCAAGTCTAATCTTCTCCTATACTGAAGGACCACCTCTGAGACGGAGGTCAGGAACTTTTGGAGGTCAGTCAAAGTTTTTTCTATTTTTTTCTATATCTAAATCAATGGCAGCTCTAAACTCCCCATAAGCCTTATGCTGCAAGGAAATAGCAGATGCACCTGTAGCTGCCCCTGCAGTCCCTAAGCACAGTTCTAACATAACTGCCAGCGTAATCCCTAACTCTCTTTTGTGTTTTACTAAGTCTCTAGCTTCAGGATTCCAGTAATCAAGTACATCTTCATAAGGGTAATACAGCAATCTAGGTACTATCTGTACCAAAACACGAAAATCATGTTTGGTATTTAGAATTTCTAAACTTATACAGGTTGTAATCCCTGAAGCGCAGACCCACTAGCTGTCTAAGGGTGGGAGGAGGTATCCAGTTAGATCCTTTATCAGAGGGTATGAAACATTACACAGATGTTGACGGGTTTGTGGGATCTGACTCACACAAAGGCCTTTTGGGGCACTCTCTTTTGCCCAATGCCCTTTCTCCTTGCAGTACGCACACTGGTCTTTAGCAAGGAATTCTGTTCTGTTGCCAGGTACTGTCTTACTAGCTCTCAAGCTTCTTAACTTCTGTTCTTCTCTCTCTTCAATTCTCTAGCCTCTTATTCCTTCTGACTCTTTTCTTCCTTTTGTCTCTAAACTGCTTACCACTTGTTTACTAGACTCCATCTTCAGAGACCTTCTTCTAAATGTTCTATCTCTTCACTATGCCCTTTCACAGTCCTTTCCTTTTTCTTTCTCCATTTATAAAACACTCTCTCAGCTACCTGCACTAGTTTTCTTAACGACTTGTCTTGCATCTCTTCTAACTTTCGTAGTCTTTCAACTCCATCAGAAATCAGGAATGACTGAATGATAGAGAATATATGGGAAGCCTAACACAGATTCCAAAAATATTAACAATTAATAGAGACTGCTGGACACCTGGACAGTCCTTACTTCAAAACATTGGAGCATCAATCTTCAGCCCTCTGGTCCATGAATGTCTGGAAACAGGAGCATTAAGGACTCACCTACTCTGTCTCGGCAGATATAATAAGCTGTCCTAGGTCTGTGTGTCCTTTTTGGACAGTATCGTCTGCAGATGAAGAGGCAACTTTTGCCTAGTGGCTGTCTCACCACAGCTGGAGCAGCTCCAATGATGCTCAATTTCTTCTGTGAGTCTAAGAAAGAGGTGCTGTCGGGCAGAGACAAGTCTCTAGCCAGATGAATAAATAATATCAAATGCCATATTTTGTGGATTTCTGATGTTTTTTTAAAACCAACTATCTATGTAAAGTAATCTGGACTATTGTCTGTGAACTACTCTCAGTTATTTTTAATTAAAATCTTGAAATCACCCTAACAATAAACTCAGAGCCATGAATTTGCTAATTTGGCCCTAAACTCACAGGTCTAAACATCTCAGATCTGTCTATAATAGCAGTAAAAGAAGGACTGGATCTAAGCCCTGTCTACTAGGGAAATACTGAAACCAGAAATCTCTTAAGTGAATATAGAAAACTTCATCTTTTGGCCTTGATGTATGGACAACAGAACCGTATTAGCTACACCTTTCAATCAATAAGAACACTATTGCAACAACAAATTCTCAATTTAAAAGCTCTTACTCATTTCTAGCATACCAATTTAAGATATAAATGGTTTATAATACAAGCTTCAACTTTTACCAGTTACTACTACAAACATAGAATACAATACTCAAAACTAATGATATAAATATTAAAGCAAACTTTCTGGAAATAAACTGTGTATCTGAAGAAATACGCAAATACCTGATCAAACTCTAGTCACACAATGCTTCCAGTTTAAATTATCTATGCACCCCTCAAATCATTTTCAGTACAGGGTAAATATTATCAGGAGGCCCTTTTACCATAGATAACATTGATTTTGTATCAAAATAAATTCTGTACCAAATAGGAACATGTGACTTTAACTCAATAACAAAGTATAAGGCTTTCTATTAAATGAGATTTTAGCTATACAATTAAATCTGGCTACTTTTCCTATTCCAAATATGGCCATTTTACATTTTCTAAAAAGACCACTTATTAACAACCCTCTACAGCCCCAAAGCCCAGGGAATGGGTAGATGATTCGTCATAGCTTCTTCAAGCTGAACAGGGGTGTAGAGATATAAGAGGAGGAGGAAGGAAAAACAGAATTGGTCTTCTGATGTCTGTGTCTTAACTGGATCAGGCTGAAGTTCAGGACACCAGGAGTTCAAGCAGGCCAGTTTAGAATGTCTGATGAAGGAAATCACCAAGGCTGTACATTTCTGCAACATATGAATCTCAAAACAAATTTTCAGTATCATCAAGATTCTCTGGAATCTAGCTTTCTGGAAGGTGTAAATACTTCAAGCATCTTTTCCCCAAAACACTTACTAGTGCTAAGAGTGCACCAGCTTTTCCAGGTGCATTTGACCACAGACCAGCAGGGAAGGCATCTTCCACTGGCTCAGTAACAGACAAACTGTACGTGCAGAGCAGTCTCCTCCCAGCCACAGCTACAGCTGCTCCAGATTTCCTTCCTTCTATCTGATCCATATAACTCTGGAAGGTGTAAATACCGTAATCACCTTTTTCAAAACCACAAAGCCTTTTTCCCAATTAGCATATCCTTGAGCCAGTAACCAGAAAAATCTTTTTGACTTCTCTGCCAGGGGAATAATATAAACACAAAACTCCCAATCACATCCATTTTAAAAGTCAAAAGAAATCTAAAACAAATGAAGTAAACTAAGATACTGTATTTGCCTATACTAGGCCTTTCCTAACTTGTCAAGTAGGAAAAGACATTCAAGATTCCAGTGGAGCCCACGTTGACAGAATATGAACTTCCTATGGCTGGTTAAACAGTCTATAACATCTTTCCGTTTGGCTCTCTGCCCAGAGCCACAGACATAAATAATTAATACCTGTTCAAAGCAGTACATGATTATCACTGCACTCTCTAATCCAGACTCAATGGCTAATATTTCCTATCTAGTTCTGAACCACAGGCAAAATTTCCCACGTGATTCAGACAGAATCTGAATATAAATTAATGCCAAAAGCAAATAATCCTAATTTTAAATTCACAATTTAATCCCTCTGCCCTAAGAGGTAGGCAAATTCCATTCTTCTAACTCAGAGCAGCCTGTAATTTCCCACAGCAAAGGGACTTGTTTCAGAGCCATTCTTTGTTCTAATTGGTGCTCTTGGATCACGTGACCCAACTTTGGACCGCGCTAGAGTCCCTTTACCCAGGTAATCACCCAACCAAGGAAAAAGAAGATGTAGCTTTAATCACCCAGGGTAACAATCTTAAATCACTAGCAGGGATTACAAAGAATGAATGCACCCCCAAAACTCCATCTCCCACCAGTCCTTCCCCCAGGTTTACACCACTGCCACCGCAGAAGTGTTTGGGCGGCACTGCCACCGGTTGCGTGGGGGGGGCGGGCAGTCCCCCAGTCGCGCGCTCTCTCTCTCTCTCTCTTTCTGCCCCCTCCCCCCCATCCCCCCACCCCCGCAAAAGAGTTTACTGAGCAAACATCAGTCCCCAGGAGATGCCCTAATTATGGGGAGTAATGCCCAGTTCCAGAAAACATTCCCGGGAGGGTGAATCCCCCCCCACCCCTCCTACATGCAATAGGTATCTCCCCCTCACTTAGGGCATAAAGGTTAATGAGAGTAAAAGATTCTTCGATAGTGGGGGACCCACGCCGGAGTCTAACACTTCCAGTAATCATCTCACAAGGGGAACCACATTCCAATCAATGGTTTCCATGGCACCAGCAGAACCTTATAGAACAGGACTTGAGATACTAACACAATCTCAGTTTGGTTAATACTGTTTTATTCTGCATACTTCTTGCTTCCTGACTTTCATGCCTGCACACTACAGCCCTGTGGCTAGGGCTACAGACACCTCAGAGGCAACTTTTTAAAGGCAGTCACTAGTTCTGCCCCTTGTTGAGTGTGTAACCACAGTGCGAATTTGATCCTTTCTGATTCCATGCATCTTCTCTCTGATCAAGCTGACAGACAGCAAATCTTACATGTTGAGAGCCCCAGTCCCCACCCTAAGTCAGACTTCTGACCTATGACCCCCCAAAACATTATGGTGTCGATTTGGTCCTCTAACTTGAAAGAACTGTCTGTTCTGGTCAAGAGAAGCAGTTGGAGGCTTCAACCAGTTTGAGCTAGGAAGCGCTGTTTCCATATTTCTAAGAAAAACAGCTGATCACTGAGCAAATCAAGTGCTGGAGGTGTTTATTGTAAAACAAGCAAGGGCCCATTACCTCACTGTTTAGTTAGGTAACTTCTGAGAGCAGGGATGAAGGTAGCTAACTAAAAGCAAGTGAGGCTAGACTTTTCTGCTTTCATCTCAGTTTCCAAAGAAAGAATAGGCTCTTTGATTTTCATACTTTAAATATGAAAATCCCAGACCCCTTAGAAGGGAAAACTATTAATTGTATTATAGAGACTTAGTTACATGTACAAATACACAATTTAATGCTTTTCTTTTATCAGTCTATTTTGGGTTCATTTTGTTTATAGCCCAGATGCCTCTTCCATCCCCCAAAACCCACAACAAACAAAACAAAAGTCTTTTTAAAGACCTTCAAACAAACAAACAAACAAACAAACAGCTAAGTGGTACACACCTTTAATCCCAGCATTTGGGAGGCTGAGGCAGGTGGATTTCTGAGTTCAAGGCCAGCCTGGTCTACAGAGTGAGTTCCAGGACAGCCAGGGCTATACAGAGAAACCCTGTCTCGAAAAACAAAACAAAAAACAAAAACAAAACAAAAAACCAAAATAAAGACTTTAAAGGACAGTAAACCTTATATAAGCAAGCCTGACTCTAGTGTCTTTCCAATTATCTATAAGTTCTATAAGCAAATCATGACTGCTTAAGGCCAATGGCTTACTAATGGTTTCTCAACAGATTTTCTTAAATTAAACCAATTGGGCCTGCTTTTAAAAATCACATACTTCTAAAGGGCAGAAAATACCCAAACAGAGTAATTAATTATAGTGGAATTTGTAAATTTATAGGAGAATTATAACCTTTATTATAATTTTATATAGCTTTCACTCTACGCAAAAACAAAAAACAAAAACAAACAAACAAACAAAAAACAAAAAAACCCAAGACATTTAGATTTTGGCCTGTTCTTATAACAGTCAGAAAGTGTTTCTTGCAATCGAATAAATACATCTTAGTGTTGATGGTTTTTCCTGTTCATGAAGTTAACATTATAACAAACATATTTCCTACTATCAACACAAAATCATGGAACTTCTGTTTAACTATTTCTCCCTGGTCAATAGCTCCACTATATGCTGAAGAAGTTAAATTTTCACTGAATGATTTTGTCATCATCTTTATCCAAATCCTGTGTTACTGAAAAGTAAGTTAGCTAAAGACAAGTGATGCCAAGCTAGGCAATGGTGACACATGCCTGCAATCTGTAGTAAACTTGACTCAACCAAGAGAAAACAGATTGACAATAGATCGTTGCAATAACATGAGGTTTATTGATCCGTGTATGTGGAGTTGCCCACCCTCCCCGGGAGGTCAACCCCAAACTCAGAAAGCATACATCTTTTATACTTTACAGAGGGCAGATTACTAGGCTAGCTGGCTTACTCTGGTTGGTGGAACACAGGAGAAAGGAGCTCATCAGGCATTGGTTGGCTTGCTCAGGGGGCTGTTCTTGGCTTATTCAGCCAACTTCCCTATCCAGCTCTGCACCTGGCCTAGAAAAGTCTCTGGGAAGGGGCTGAGTAACTAGGTGGTAGGGGAATTGTTCTCACCAAGGTCAGGGTGACAGTTTGTGGTCTTTTTTGAAATTCATCACAAGAGGGGTTGGGGGGTTCTTCCAAGAATTGTTAATCTTGTTTTCATGGACTTTCACATCATTGCAACCACCAGTTATTTTTGTTTTCATTTTACTTAGCTTAGTCAGAATGGCCTGGTCATTCTGTCTCAACATTCTGACCACCAGAACTTTGTTTTCACAGCATGTCCTTGGGTATCTTTGAAACACAACTTCAGTGTTTGAAGCTATTGCTTGCTACTGTAAAACTTTGTTTCTACATTGCTTGCTGCTTACAAGAGCTGGAATATGGCTCTCTTATTTTACTGTGAAACTTTATTTCTACATCTCCAGAACTCTGTTATCCACTTTATTACTTCAAATCTAAGCACTTGGGAGGCAGAGGCAGGTGGATCTCAGTTTGCAGCCAGCTTGGTCTACAGAGCAAGTTCCAGCACAGTCAAGGCTACACAGAGAAATCCTGTCTTGAAAAGTCAAAAAAAAAAAAAAAAAAAAAAAAAAAAAAGACAAGTAATGCCATGATTGACTTTCAGAATAAAGCCACAATTCCACAGCTCAAAAAGCATTTGAAAAAAAATGAAACCTTCTATGCTTCTATAATCTATAAATCTACCCTGGGAAGTGTTTCTGTAACAGCAGAGGCTTGGAAGATCAGATCCTCTATAAGAGTTGTTAAAATACTAGCCAAAACTATAAAAATATACTTTTCCAGAATACTGTAAGTTAAGTAGAAGGACATTTATGAAAAATGATTATGAACAATAGTAATAAAGGCAGATAACTCAATTTTAAAACAGATAAATTTTTGTCTATTAACTTCTCCTTTCAAGAAGATCACAAAAAAGGACAGGAAAAATGTCAACAAATCACCATTTTTAGGGAAAGAAAAATCAACACCATAACAAAACAACACCTTGTCTGTTTAGTAAGATGGATACATATTAACAAGTTGTTGCAGGGTGGGGACAGCTGTAGCAACACACACTGCTGGTATAAACTGCTGGTATAAAGGGTGCAGCTAAGGTTTCCAATACCTGAAAACATAAAATAGGCTGAGGAGCAACTCAGAGTCAGAATATTTGTCCACCATGTTTGAGGCCCTGGGTTCAATTGTTTACACAATTGTCCTTGAGGGCTAGAAAGATGGCTCAGCGGGAAGAAATACTTGTTGCTCTTCCAGAAGACTTGAGCTCAGTTCCTAGCACCCATGCCAGACACCTCAATACTGCCTCTCACTGTAGGGAATCCAACAGACTCTTCTGGTCTCCCTGGGTACCTGTATGTATCACACACACACACACACACACACACACACACACACACACACACACACACACACACGAGCAACAACAACAAAAATCTAAAAATACTTGTCTCTAATTGCTCACGGTAACATTACTCATTATAGCCAAAACATGGAAGCTAGAATGTTTAACAAGGGCTGCATAAACAAACACAGCCATAGAAGGGACTCTGTCAGCTCAGCAGTGAGAAAGATAAAAATACCATTATTTTTACCCAACCCATGTCTGAGCTACTTATGGCTCAGTCAAACAGTAGGAAATAGCTGTTGATAGAAGGGAAATCAGACTCATTCAAGAGTGTGCATCCTAAAGGAGAGGCATGTTGATGATTATTATCAATGATCTATATGTAAGATTCTGTAATTACGCTGGAGACAAGCCTGGAAGGCATGCCTGGAAGAAATGGTCTAAATTAGGCTTGCCTCTAGTCATGGCTGTGACAAATGAACTACATTAGTTTGATTAAAGGAGGAAGACTAACCTTAACTCATAATATCACGGGCTGATATCCTGGATAAAAAGGAGAAAGTAAACTGAATGCTGGTATTCATCTCCCTCTGCCTCTGCATTGCAGATATAATGTGCCCAGGTGCCTTGTCTCCTACTGCAGTATTTTCCCCACCAGGTTAGATTGATTATGTGTTGAAGGTGTAAGCTAAAATAAACTCTCCTTCCCTACATTGCCTTTATCAGATATTTACTTACATGAGACAAGCAAGCAGCCAATGGGAAGAGATGCAGAGGCCCACAGCCAAACATTAGATAGAGCTCTGGGTCTCTTGTTGGAAGAGTTGGGAGAAGAACTGAGGGACCTAGAGGATCAGTTAGAGACTCCATAAGAAGACCAACAGGGTCAACTAACCTGGACCCATGTCGGCTCCCAGAAACTGATCCACCAACAAAAGGGCAAACATGGGTGGATCTAGCCATCATACCCCCACCTATGTAGCAGGTGTGCAGCTTAGTCTTCATGTGGGTCCCCCAAAAACTGAAGCAGGAGCTGTCCCTGAATCTGTTGCCTGCCTATGAACCATGATCCTCTAACTGGGCATCACTGGGAGAGGATGAGCTCAGTCCTGCAGTGACTTGATGTGCCAGGATGTGGTGATACCCTGGTGAGCCTCCCTGTCTCTAAGGAGAAGGGGAGGTGGAGTGAGTGAGGAGCTATGTGAGGTAGGAACTGGGAGGAGAGGGGGATTTCATTGGGATATAAAGTCAATAAATAAATATTAATGAAGCTGGGCAGTGGTGGTGCACTGGAAGGCAGACACAGGCAGATTTCTGAGTTCGAGGACAGCCTGATCTACAGAGTGAGTTCCAGGAAAGCCAGGGATACCCAGAGAAACTCTGTCTCAAAAAACAAAAACAAAACAACAACAAAAAAGATTATAGACTTTTTTGAAAAAAAACACCCAGAGCACCCAGAGGAAGCTCCACTCCCAGGTGCTCTAACTCGCCCAGGATAAAAGGTGAGGAGGATACAACATCTGTCCCAATACCTGGAGTAACTGGGACGAGCAGGATCCAGGCACACAGGAACTCTGCCAGCTCAGTGGCTCAGGTTGCTTCCAGTCTGTCTGGGCTGGCTGGTGACCTGAGCAGACCTTGGGTGCAAACTATGCAGCCAGTCCCAAAACACCCAGAGGAAGCTCCACTCCTAGGTGCTGTAACAAGCCCAGGGTCACAGGATCCCAGAATCACAGGATCACAGAGACAGCTTGACTCTGAGGAGTTCTGACACAACCAGGATCACAGGAAGGACAGGCTCCAGTCAGATTTAGCAAGGGCAGGTAGCACTAGAGATAACCAGATGGCAGGGAACAAGCATAAGAAAATAAACAACACAAACCAAGGTTACTTGGCATCATCAGAACACAATACTCCCACCACAGCAAGTCCTGTACACACCATCACACTGGAAACGCAAGATTCAGATCTAAAATCACTTCTCATGGTGATGATACAGGACTTTAAGAAAGACATAAATAGCACCCTCAAAGAAATACAGGAGAACACAGGTAAACAGCTAGAAGTCCTTCAAGAGGAAACACAAAAATCCCTTAAAGAACTACAGGAAAACACAATCAAACAGGTAAAAGAAATGAGCAAAACCATCAAGATCTAAAAATGGAAATAGAAACAATAAAGAAATCAAAAAGAGAGACAACCCTGGAGATACAAAACCTAGGAAAAAAATCAGGAGTCATAGATGCAAACATCACCAACAGAATACAAAAGATAGAAGACAGAATCTCAGGGGCTGAAAATACCATAGAAAACATTGACACAACAGTTAAAGAAAATGCAAAACGCAAAAAGATCCTAACCCAGAACATCCAGGAAATTCAGGACTCAATAAGAAGACCAAACCTAAGGATAATAGGTATAGAAGAGAGTGAAGACTCCCAAGGTAATGGGCCA
>NW_022196891.1:47209798-47214811 GCF_008632895.1 Mastomys coucha | reverse complement strand
TTACAACAAAAACAACAGGAAGTAACAATTACTTTTTCTTAATATCTTAATATGAAAATTAATACTACTAACATATCCTAATCGATTGAAATCCAAAAACATGAGGAATTAGAAATTTGTTGATTGTGATCGAATAGTCTCTCTAATTTGGTAATTGGAGATATAGGTCCAGTATTATACAATCCATATACACTTTCAGCTTGTTTGTACGTGACAGGGTCTTGCTGTGTACAACATAATGGTCTTGAAATCATGATTCTCCTATCTCAGCTTCTCTACTAGAAGTATTGTTTATTTCATGTTTTTACACTATACTATGGTTTTTAGAGCAGCTTACATATTTTAAAAGTATTTATATATCCAAAAGTAATGTAGACAATTAAATTGGGAGGGGGCTTGTAAGAGAACAACAAAGAGTGAGACTGAATGCTTTGCTTGGCGTTTGTAACTCTTGTATCAAGTTACCATAGTAAGAGCCAAGATTACAAGCTCTACTCAATACAAAACAAATAAACAAACAAAAACACTTTATATATTTATGTTCATTTAAGAAAATATTAAGCTGGGCGGTGGTGGTGCACGCCTTTAATCCCAGCACTTGGGAGGCAGAGGCAGGCAGATTTCTGAGTTCGAGGCCAGCCTGGTCTACAGAGTGATCTCCAGGACAACCAGGACTACACAGAAAAACCCTGTATCGAAAAACCAAAAAAAAAAGAAAATATTAGTAGTGATGTATATTATTTTGAAATATACAGTTAATACATTTGGAGTTACTTAAAATTTATATTGAGAAAAGTGTTTGTATTTTCAGTGTTGCTGTAGACAAGCATTTACATAAGACTGTTAAATTGATTGTTTTATATCAAACAACTTTTATAATACTCATTTTTAATTGTTATAATATTTTATAAATTTTAAAGGATATGACAAAAAAAGATATTGCAGGTATTGAAGTGGCTCTCTAGGAGGAGCTGGGGTACAAAAGGAAAACAAGAATATGATTTAATTCTATTTACTTAAAATGTGTTTTTAAATGTTAACAAATTCAGATAAATTGAAATCATGTAACTTTTCTCATCATATTGCAATAAAACTTAAAAAAAAAGATTATAGAAAAAAAGCAGACAAAAACAAAATTCAGCATACTTTTATGATAAAAGACCACAAAACCATCATCAACATTATACTGAATGTGAAGAAATGAGAGCTTTTAAATCTAAAATCACAAATAACACAAAGAGATCTATTCTTGTTACTTTTATCCAACACATCAGTTGAAATTTTAATTGAAGTAATAAGGCAAAGGGAAGAAATGAAAGGGATATAAATAGAAAAGGATGAATGAAGTTCTACAGCTCCTATTTGCAAATGATATGATCCTATAACTAGAAGACTCTAGGGAATCTACTAAAAGATCCTTAAACTTGGTAAACAAACTCATCGAAGCAGAAGGATACAAAACGAACACACAAAGGTCAGTAGCTTCCCCATATCCCAATAATAAACTCCATGAAAAAGAAACTGAGAAAGCAATCTCATGATAGCTCAAAGAAATAAAATGCCTAGGAATAAACCTGGCCCAGGAGAAGAAAGTCCTCTATTGTGAAAACTGCTGAACACTGAAGACAGAAGCTGAAGGACAGTGGAGTGGATATTCTTACAACGTTACTAAAGTGATTGTTAGCATTAGGGCCTCCAAAGCCTGTGGCATCACATGGGCAGGTCTCACAAATCTGCTGCCAGGGCAACGGCCATCATATTTCCAGAATCCATTGGGTTCACCTCCCACCTTTACTTGCAGCCACTACGTCAGAACCCATATATATACGGGGAACATTCATCCATCTCTCTCTGTCTCTCTCCCTCCTCTCTTTCCGCTACTGCCCCCTCTTTCCCTCTCAATTAAACCTCTTACACGTGGGACTGTTTGGGCCTAGTGTGGTATATTCCAACATGACCCGCTGTTCTAACACATTAGTGATCCTTCAATGAAACATCATCAAATTATCATTGGCATTTATCATAAAACTATAAAACATCCTGAAACTGAATCAGAAGAGAGCTTTATAACCAAAGCAATCCTACTGGGTTCCTGAAAGAAAAGCTGGGGATGGACAAACAGAATGAACAATGCTGGGGGTATCCCAAAACCTTATTTCAGGTTAAACTACAGAGTCGTAGTAACAAAATAGCATGGTATTGACATAAAATCAGACATATATCAATGGAATAAAATAAAGGGCCCAGAAATAAACTCACACAATCATGTGATTCTTGTGAAAAGCTCCAAGGGAAACAGCTTCTTCAACAGACGGGTAGAACTGGAGATTAGGCAAAATAATACAGACTCAGAAAATAAGAATCATGTGTTTTCTCTCATATATGAAATTTTGAGAGGAGAAAGAGGCATGGAAGTGAGAGGATGTGCCCTTCCTCCAGGCTTCAGTGGGCTAATTCAGACCTTGTTTGCCACAGTTGGCTAGCCCACCTAGGGTGGAGTGTTCCCACCTAGGTGAAGTCTATTGTCCTGCTATATCTGCAGCTTCTTGCAAGAAGTCACTACCTGCTGAGCAGCTGAGCTTGCTTTCCTGACAAGTTCTTGGCAAAGTAGGGGATAGGTTTCCCCACTTTTAAATTCAGACCCTATTATTAAGCATTGAGCCTTGATCAGAGAACTTTGTCTTGGCTCCTTATTTCTCTTGACATCCTTCCCATCCATCCCCAGCTTTCCTTTTAGGAATCCAGTAGTAACCTGTGGCTGCTGGTAGCTACAAGAGGAGGACACACATGTATTGTTCTTCTTTGCATTGTGTAGTTGAGCTGTATTTGTTGAAACTCCATAGAGAGAAACGCACCAAAAAACTTCTGGTGATGTGTTGTCATTTCTTGCAACTTCTGCAGACTTGGGCTGATTGGGATGTATGTGCTAGGACAAGACACGAGGTAAGAACTGTGCTGAAGAAGGACCCATGTTGAGGCAAGGCACATGGAGGACATGTGATGTTTGGAGGGTATAAATGGACTCCATGGAGTGATGGAGACAGAGCTGTACAATACTTGTGGATATCCAGTCTTCACTGATCTTTGCTTTGAAAGACTCCCGAGAGGGGAGACCCTCTCTCAAGTCCCGAGAGAACACAGCTACCCAAAGACTCACAAGAGACTGATCTTGATGCAATAACATGAGGTTTATTCAGGGGAAACTAGTATACTGGGGATGAGCTCTTAACCCTCGCAGGGGCAGAGGAGCTCGACCCAGAGCACAAGAAGTGTGGGGTATTTAAAGGAAAAAAAACACAAACTAGGGGGAGTGAGGGGATAACCAAGGAAACATGAAAACAGTGGAAAATTTCAGAGGGACCCAACACATGCTTTAGTCAGGAGTCAGGGTCATGAGAAGTGAGGAGTCAGGGTCATGAGGAAAACATCCTGCATTATTCTCAAGAATGTGGTTTTATCATTGTCATTGTCATTTCACTTAGTTATCTACTGCTCCCTGGAACCACCTAGATGGCGGTCTCTGGAACTAGCTGGCCTACATTCTTAGCTCAGGCCTGGCTCATTTCAGAGAAAATTTTCCATGCCCTTAAAGTAAAGCTTATACACTATATATTTCTATTAAATGATCTTTTCTTCTACCCTACAGCTTCCCTGAGAGAGGCACAGCTGAGAACTTCTCCTGGTGTTCCTGCTGGTCCCTCCTGCTGAGGCCTGACTGTGTCTGCTAGGTTGTGTCACAGCTCCTGCTTAGCTGACTCTCCTGAACCTGACTGCTGGTGTATCAGTGAAGTGTCTGCAAGTGGATAGAGCTGGCACTGCCTGCTAACTTCAGAACTGAACTGCAGATTTACAGACAACACAGACAGGAGTTGCTCCAAATAGCCTTTCTAAACAGGTTCACTTCCCCCATATCCTTTCTTTCCTACTACCTCTGGTGGGTGGTGGGCTACAAGGGAAGTTAAAGTGTGTGACCTTAGAGAACATAAGATGGCTGCTGAAAGACCTTGCCAGGAATGTACAGTCCCATCCTGGAATGTCCTAACAATACGAACATTATGCCCCAACTGCAGGGCAGTTGCAGATAACGACCAAAAGTGTTTCAGTTCCCCCTTCTGGTGACTAAGATCACACCTTTCCTGGGGCCACCAATGCCAAAAAAGGTTAGCACAGACCTCAAATGGGTGTAAACCAATTCATGCTGTTACCAACGTCTACCCTTAAAAACTGTATAAAAACTGTGTGTTGGGAGTCACCTCTGCCCCAATTGCAGGACAGCCCCAGCGCACTGGATCAATAAATCTCTTGCTTGTTGTATCAATCTCCATCTCTGTGTTTCTGTGAGTGGTACATCCTAGATGTAAGGCTCTTCGGGTCTTACAAAAGCATTTAGGAACCGTCATTAAAAATAAGGTTTGAAAAGAATTCTCAACTGATGAATACTGAATGGCTGAGAAGCACCTAAAGAAATGTTCAACATCCTTAGTCATCAGGGAAATGCAAATCCAAACAATCCTGAGATTCCACCTCACACCAGTCAGAATGGCTAGGATAAAAAACTCAGGTGACAGCAGATGCTGAAGAGGTTGTGGAGAAAGAGGAACACTCCTTCATTGCTGGTGGGATTGCAAGCTGGTACAACTGCTCTGGAAATCAGTTTGGCAGTTCCTCCAGAAATTGGACATAATTCTACCAGAGGACCCAGCTATACCACTCCTGGGCATATACCCAGAAGACGCTCCAACATGTAATAAGGGCACATGCTCCACCATGTTCATAGCAGCCTTATTAATAATAGCCAGAAACTGGAAACAACCCAGGTGTCCCTCAACAGAGGAATGGATATAGAAAATGTGGTACATCTATACAATGGAATACTTCTCAGCTATTAAAAACAATGAATTTATGAAATTCTTAGGGAAATGGATGGATCTGGTGAGTGATGGATCCGAGTGAGGTAACCCAATCACAAAAGAACACACATGGTATGCACTCTCTGATAAGTGGTTATTAGCC
>NW_022196891.1:47209437-47209598 GCF_008632895.1 Mastomys coucha | reverse complement strand
TACAGGGTCCCCAATGAAGGAGTTAAAGAAAGGACAGAAGGAGCTGAAGGGTTTGCAGCCCCTTAGGAGGAACAACAATATGAACTAACTAGTCCCTCAGAGCTCCCAGGGACTAAACCACCAACCAAGGAGTGCACATGGTGGGACTGATGGCTCTGGCA
>NW_022196891.1:47208480-47209253 GCF_008632895.1 Mastomys coucha | reverse complement strand
GAAACTGGGAGAGGAGAAATCATATAACATGTAAATGAAGAAAATATCTAATAAAAACAAAATAAGGTTTGAGAAATTAAAGTTACATAAAAGTGCTAGAGGGGAAGCTATCAGTGAGTATAATTATATGCTATATATAGGAAACTAAAATAAAAAATACACAGGCATCATAATACATTTCTTTAATCTTAGCACTTGGGGACAGAAGGCAGGCAGAATTTTGTGATTTCAAGGGTAGCCTGGTATATACAGGTCAGTCAGAGGTCCATAATGAGACTCTGTCTCCAATAAATAAATAAATAAATAAATAAATAAATAAATAAATAAGCTAAAAATATAAAACAAAATGAAATCAGATGCACAAGCCCACAGCACATTCTGAGAGAAGACTAAGACAAAAATCATCAGTGAGACACAATTTGAAGCAATAAAATACTGTCCTTCACATCATTTCTAGAATAAACAAGCATGAGACTTGGGAGAATTTCACTGGGTAACCATTCATTCTTAGTCTACACTTCTGAAAGTGCTAATCAGGATTAAACAGTGAAGGAAACCGGCCCGCAGTTTCACTTCATACCGTGGGTGATTCACGAACTGGGGAAGTCGAGTTTCTGTGGAAATAAGCGGGTTAAGAGAGAGAAGAAGCCACACCAAGTAAAAATGCTTATCAAGGTGTAATCTTTACTTAGTGAAACTGGATAGTTATACTTGAGGCAAAACAGTCATGTCCTTTAGCAAATAAGTGAGAACAGGAATCAAGCATATCAAAG
>NW_022196891.1:47204343-47204547 GCF_008632895.1 Mastomys coucha | reverse complement strand
GTACTGACAGAAAGTTGAGTCTTCCCAGCCACCGTACTGACCGAACCAGTAGAGGTTTGACTACCTACAGATGAAGTTTGACTCTCCTCGCTGTCCGTAGAGCTGGAGTCCAGGGAATCCTGACCTGTCTCAGCCAAGCTATCGCCTGTCAGCTCTGATGCCGAAAGGCTGATGTACCTAGCCGAATGCACTCCCTCTTGCTCG
>NW_022196891.1:47198014-47203293 GCF_008632895.1 Mastomys coucha | reverse complement strand
GAGCCGAGCCGAGCTGCTGTCTCGAGAGTTCATTGAGACCCCTCAAAGTGGTCAGCAGGAACGGTACAAAACAGCAGTGGCAATAATGGATTCGATGTAATGAGACTTCAATAAATCCTTGGGTTTCACTCCAGAGTGGGACAGCAGTTCAGATTTTAAGCCTTCAGGATGCATGCTAATATTTGAGAGCTGGATACATCCCAACATTCCTTGGAAGTGCTTCCATACCATTCTGCTTTTGGAAAGTTGTGCTATCCATAAAGTGGATAGAAAATGCCCATGTGAGCCTGCCACAAAAAAAGAAAAAAAAAAACCAAACATGTTGAAGAGGAAGGAATTCAGAGCATCAGCAGGACATCACAGCACACATAAGGCAGGTCATTGCATTCCAGGAGATACTACACCCTTGCTGTAAAGAGGCCAAATGTGATTTTTCTTTAAGCAGAGCATTTAACATCCAAAGGATCATCTGTGTTCTCCTTTTGCTTTGGTAGGATTCTATTGGCCTCTATGTAGGGCAGCTCTGCCTGCACTACTTTTAATAGGATATGGTAAAATGCTCTGGTCTTTGGAAAAGCTCAGATAGCTTGGCAATATTTCCCTATGGAAGGACTTGATATTAGACTGTTTGTCATAACAGAAAACCAGAAATGTGAGAGCAACCAGAAAGCAGTTGCACAGACTGAGAAGCTGGCACAGATGTGGGGGTCATTAGTGATATTGTAAAAGGACCGAAGGAAGCCAAGAGTGGAAACTTCTATTTGTCTCAATCCATGCTATTCTTTATTATATATCATTTACCCTTTCCACTCCAAATGCAGGCTCAAAATTAAGAAATCAGTTTAAGAGAAGAGATTCTGATAATTACAAGGTACTTGGAAAGAAAGAGAGAGAGAGATGCAGGAGGGAAAGAAGGGAGGAAGGAAGGAAAGGAGGGAGGGAAGGAGGGAGGGAAGGAGGGAGGGAGGGAGGGACTTGCTCCTTTGGCCTCAAACTTGAAACTCCATCAGAAGTTGACCCTGAAGAAATAAGCGAACCTGGTTCCACCACTGCACCATAATCACCGTCTAGTAAACCTTTCCACTTTCTGTTCTTAGCAGTAGTGCAGGTTGTAAGTTACACACCTTGACTACTGACATCATTTCTATTACATTGTCTACCTTTTGGGATTTTGTACCACATTTCACTTTCAATTTATATTATGGTTCTAATTATCTTTAGAACAATGTGGAAAGAAAAGTTAACTCATATTCTCTTCTTCATTGATGTATTCAGGTAGCCACAATCCATGCTTTGCTAGGTTGCTATTGACCTTTATGTAGGCCACATCTATCTGTACTATGTTTACTAGGATATGGTAAAGTGCCCTGGGGTCTGAAGAAGCCAGAAGGCGTGGCAATCTTTCCCTGTGGAAGGGTTTCCTCCCTCCCCCGACCTTGGCAAATTTCACAATATAGCAAATATTTTTTTGAGCTTCTACTATGCCAACCCTATGGCTGTCACTGTGGATGTACAAAATTAAGATACTGATTTTAGCCCTAAGTCAATGACAATGAACATAAATAGTAATAGATTTTAACCTATCAAAATGTGCCCATACTAAGTAGATACATGGATAGTAGATGGACCACCTCTAGCTGTCCTCTGGCCCCCACATGCTCAGAACAGCATGTTTATGAATGCCAACACACTCAAGCACACAAAATATAAATTAGTTGACTATAATTAAACATCTATCTATGTTTTATTATGCAAGTTAATATAGAAGAAATGTTTTAGATGACTATCAACAGCAACACTAAAAACCCAAAAAAAGTCATAAAAATATAATATTCAGGCTAGAGCAGACTAGGAGGGTGGGGGGGCTTTCAATATTTATTTTGGTGATTGTAGTAGATGTACTCCTTCAGCTACTTGGCAAGTTCCTGAGCACCAAGACTTGACAAGTTATAAGGATAAACAAGGTCTGGGCTCAGTTGTCAGGAATCTCTGAGTATTGTGTGTGTGTGTGTGTGTGTGTGTGTGTGTGTGTGTGTGTGTGTGTGTGTGTGTGTGTGTGTGTGTGTGTGTGTGTGTGTGAGTGTGTGTGTGTGTGTGTGAGTGTGTGTGTATGTGTGTTAGTGTGTGTGTCTGTGTGTGTAGTTTAGTGTTAATGTTAGTGTGTGTGTTAATATTCCTGTTTTTTCGTGTGGGCACTAGTGTGTGTTAGTGTGTGTGAGTGTATGTGACTGTATGTGTGTGAGAGTGTATGTGTGCATGCGAGTGTGTGTGTTTTTAGTGTGGGTATTATTAGTGTGTGTTAGTGTGTGCTTTAATATGTGTGTGTGGTAGTGTGAAGTGTGGTGTGATGGGAGCTGGATCTGGACTTGAAGGATAAAGTGTAGTAACTGGAAGGTGCTGGCACAGGGCTCTGGCAGCATGTGGATGAACCAACTCAGCAGATGGCTTCCAGGTGGACTGGACAGCTAAGTGGAGGCTGCAAAGGTCATATTACTTGAATCCTTTCAAAGCACCATTTCCTTCATCAGCCAGCTGCCTCGTGGAACCTTTGCTCAACTAACAAGTCATGAACAAACAGGAAAAATCCAGACATGAGAAAGGAACAGCTACAAAGAGAGATGCCACTGAGAAAGTGTGTGGAGAACTGGAAAAATCAGGGGGTTTCAGTACAGGGGGTGCAAAAAGGAGAGAGGACACACAAGAGATGAGCCAGAACTCAGAGGTCCTGATGTTCTCCACAAGGCATTTGGGCCTTTAGAGGACAAGGGGGGCATGCAGGACTCTTTATAGAGAACCTTTTGTTTTAGAGTTTTTAGGAGTTTGCAGCTTTTATCTTATGACAGTATGGGAACTATTTCGTTCTCGGCACACAATGGTGACCATCCTGTAAGAAGTAGTGGGGAAAACCAGCTGCTGCTACAGCAACCCAAGGACATCCCTTCCCTTCCCCTACTCTGCCCAATCCTTGGTTCTCTGGCACAGTAGAACTTCTGGGCAAGCTGACTGAAGCAAAAATAGCTAGGTTAATAAGAGAAAAGCAAGTTCAGCTTTAGATTTAAGTGTGTTTAGAGAGAGGAATGCTGTTAGGTGACTGTCATCAATGCAAACTCCCTGGCCTCACCTCAAAGGGAAGAATAGTTTACTCTGGAGCCAAATATGAATGAGCATTGTCCAAGAGCACAAATTTAGGGCACACCAAATGTCACATTTCAATGTGTCATCAGATCAGTGTTTCACAGAAATGGAACAGAGCTGTAAAGCAACACAATTTCAAGTGTGTTGGTCAGTTCTCCAGGTAGGGAGATCACCACACACTGGGATATCTCTGCTGCAGGCCTCAGATCTTTCTGAAGACATTCTTAGCCATTGGGTTATGGGTGCTAAGGGTCTGTTTATGCATTCCAAAAAGATTCACCTATTAGTCACAAGGATGTTAGGTAACACACAGGAAGTGGTTAATTTAAAGGCTAAGATAGCCCAAGATAATTTGACTCTTAATGTATAACGTACCAACATGCCACACTCACTGGTCTTTATCAGTAATCCAGGCCTTGTAGAATGTTTAGCACAGGTCTTTGGTTTTTCTGGGCTCTTCAGATCACACATGGTAGAGATATAATTTTGTGGCTTTTAAGTCATATTGTTCAAAATGTGTGATTTCTAACAAGCTTACTTAAAAGCTAAAGTTTAAAAGTTGAGTTTAAAAAAACCACAAACTGGTTCATTTTTCTTGAGGAATTTTCTCCTGTAAATTAAATTGCTAGGTGACTTCATGAGGGGCATGGTACCATAAGCAGCATGTTATTGCTGTCATCTTTGTTTGGAATGCTGTCAGGAAGCCCAGCACTGTCTTTATAGGCATTTCAACTTCCTGCAGGTTTGTTAAAGCTGTGGATCAGCTGTTTCACCCTTCCTAATGCTGCACTCCTTTAATACAACTCTTCATGTTCTGGAGACTCCCCAACCATAAAATTATTTCTTGGCCACTTTATAACCGTACTTTTGCTACTGTTATGAATCATAATGTAAATATCTGCCATGCAAGCCACAAGGGTTTGCAACCCACAGGTTGAGAACCAATGCTGTACATTTTTAGTCAGAGGCTTGTTTGACTTGCCATGTCCCTTAATTTTCCCTATCCCTCTATCTGCTCCTCTTTCCCAACTTGCTGAATGATGAGAGAAGCTCCCACCATTTGATATATTTAAGATGAAGAACAAAGGAGACTGCACGAAAAGACTCTTCCCATAGAACACTGGTGCTAAGAATCTGTCCAATCCCTTCTTTCCTCTGTGTTAGAAAGTGGTCTCTGCTTCTGAGCCCATAGACTTGTTAAGCACAGACTTGACAAGACGTGATCGCACCCCATCCTCAATAAAAAGGGACACTTGGTACTGAGAAACAGCAATGCCTGTGGCATGCTAATAGTGCCATTTCTCATAGTAACACTGAGATTTCCCAAAAGTGGAAGTCTTCAGTTTTGGATGGTGAGGCTGAATTCAAGAGAAAAAAATTCCATTCTTCCTTTTTTTTTTTCCAGTTGTCACAAGCACTTCATAAAATTACTCATCGGAGACGGGAATGCATTTCAATATTATCTCAAGAGTGCACCAGAAAAGAAACAGTTCACATTCTACCATTTAGGGTTGTTGGTTGGTTTTTTTTTTGTTTTTTTTTGTTTTTTTTTTTGGTGGTGGTGGTAATGTTCATTTTGTTTCTTTTAATTTTGTTCTGTATTGATCAAAAAATAATTCTTGTAGCTTTCTGCAACATAATTAAAATTTGTTCGTAATTCATGACACAGCTAATGCAGGGGACTAATTCCAAACGTAGACTGCCTTCTTGTCATTATGTAGTATCAGTGTTTATGAGACACAATGCGGTACACATGCAGGTAGTGGGGTACCTAGCAGGCCCATGCAAAGGTATCCCCTGAGAAAATACACCATGCGACAGACAACAGACTTGGTATAGGAGAAGTTTGTTTAGGGGAAGGGAAGGGAGTGAGGACCTGAGAAAGGGTAAGGCAGACAGATGGGAGCAGAGCCATGGTGCTAGAGAAGGGGAAGAGGAGGACAGAAAGAGAGGCTGGCTGGGAACATGTGGGGACAGAGCAAGTGATTGAGAGGGAGAGAGAGACAGAGACAGACAGAGACAGAGACAGACAGAGACAATCAGAGACAGAGAGACAGAGAGAAAGAGGGTAGGGGAAGGAGAGAGGGAGAGAGAGAGGGAGAAAGACAGAGACAGAGAGGAGAGAGAGAGAGGGGGGGGGTAGC
>NW_022196891.1:47197481-47197681 GCF_008632895.1 Mastomys coucha | reverse complement strand
GTCAGGTACTGTCAGAACCTCTCAGGAGATAGCTATATTTATTCTGGCTTGCCCTTCCTTCAGTCTCTCCTCCATAGTCAATCTCTGCAACTCCTTAATTGGGTAATTGGTTCCCCCTTTTAAGAAGGAATGAAATCTTCAAAGAAGACCTAATACCAATACTCCTCAAACTATTCAACAAAATAGAAACTGAAGGCACT
>NW_022196891.1:47189882-47196601 GCF_008632895.1 Mastomys coucha | reverse complement strand
AGATCTCCCATGCTCATGGATTGGCAGGATTAATATAGTAAAAATGGCCATCTTACCGAAAGCAATCTGCAAAGAGTCCTTTTTATATGAACCAACCACACTTAGTGGGAAATAAAGGCAGTAGATGACAACATAAGTAAAGTAAGCCGTTGTCCCTGGGAGGATGTGGAGAGCCGAGCCGTGAGAGCGAGCAGCCTCGTAAACAAAGCCTTTATTTGGCTAAGCTTGCTGCCATTGGTTGCTTCCACATCTGGTGGCCTATCCGCTTTTGCCACGTAGCTCATTGGGATTGGCTAAGCTTGGGAGTACTCAACAGCCGAGGGTGGGCCAGGAGGCGGAGCTTAAGTAAGGGCTCCAGAGAGGCAGGAGTGGCAGAAGGCAGAAGTAGGAGAAGCAGGCAGGAGGAGCAGGAGGGAGAAGCTTTGTTAAAGGTTTCTGAAATAAACTGCAAAAGGAAGAGCTCGTGTCGTCGCGTCTTTCTTGCCTGATGAGGAGGATGTAACAACTGGTGGCCCTTATGGGAAAAGAAAAACCTCGTGACAGGAGGAGACTAACTGGAGAGCCTGTAAGCAAACAGGCATGGCAGTAGGTGGTCTGAAATGTCCTTGAATTTCTTTCCTATTGGTAAAGGAACTAATCTCATTCGTGAAAGCTCTATCCCTCATGGCCTAAATTGCCCACAAAGCCCTCATCTCTGAACACCATTTTATTGGGGGTTAGGATTTCAACCTAAGAATGTGAAGAGGAAACAAACACTGGCGTTGTAACACTTGCTCTGTAAAATTATTCTCTGTTCATCCTGATTTAACACAGAAGGTAGGATAATGAGTGATGTGTATTCAACCCACTTGCACATTTCCCATAGGACCTTCTCATTTCATAACAAAGATCTTAGTCGATTTACATGCTACTTAGAGCAAGTGTGTGATTAAAGAGACTCTTAGTCTGGTTAACCTAAAATATACCTTAAAGTTTATGGCAGTCGGGCTGGTGAGATGGCTCAGCGGGGAAGAGCACCGACTGCTCTTCGGAAGGTCATGAGTTCAAATCCCAGCAACCACATGGTGGCTCACAACCACCCGTAATGAGATCTGACACCCTCTTCTGGTGCGTCTGACAGCTACAGTGTACTTACATATAATAAATAAATAAATCTTAAAAAAAAAAATCTTTAAAAAAAAAGTTTATGACAGCCAATATGAATAGTTTCAAATTCTAGTTTTTTTTTAAAAAACATAATGAGTCATGGCAAATAAATGACTAAGCTGAAATGACATGAGTAACACTAGAGATTATTGAAAGAAAAACAATCATTATCTTAGAATATTTGGGAAAGCTGTAGAGAATAAAGATGAAAAGTAGTGATTTGACAGAAGAAACAAAAGAACCTTTTTATTTCCTGGAAAAAATGTCACGACCTTAAAAAAAGTGCTGCACGTGGGCAAGCGACATGGCTCAGTGGGTAAAGCTGCTTGCCACCAAGCCTGACAACTAGAGTTCAAACTCACATGATGAAAGAAAAGAGTCCTGCAATTTGTCATCTGATCTCTACCCACTCACCTTAGCACATGAACCCACACATTTACACACAAGAAATAAATATATAAATAACCATCATTCTAGAAGGCTGTGTGTACAGATTATCATGTTGTTATTGACACTGAAAGAGTTGAGTTTCACATTAAGGTTTGAACCAGGAGTCAGATATGATGGGGAGAGATGTGAAGCCCTGATGTCATACACTATAACAGCCTTCTGATTCCGGGCTGTGCCTTCTTCTCCCATTCACCACTGAAAACTGTCATGCTTTCTATTAGCATCAGAACCGTCCACAGACAGCTAGAAGCTGTTTACAGCCGGCTTCTGAACCCAATGACAATGTCATCCTTCCTGGGTCTGTTGCCATGGCACCCCCTCCCTGCACATGTGTCACTTGCATCACCTGTGTGTCACCTGCATTAGTTACCTGCCATCACCTATGTCAAAGCCTGGATAAAAGACACAGTTCCTGACCCATAGCTCTCTCTTTCTCACTTCTTTCCCTCTCCCCCTCTTCAGGGGGTGCCTCTGTCAATAAAAATCTCTCACATGACAACTGTGCTGCCTTGGCGTGATCTGTCCAGGTCATCTAACACTTTCCTAGATGACCACCTGTTAAGTCTCTTTACCATGAGATTTGTTGTTTCAGTCAATAAATTAGTGTAACAACAATGTCAACAAAAGCTAACTTGCACTGAAGATCAATACACAGATATTGCTATGCTAACCTCTGTGCACTACCTATGTGGATCACTCTACTATCCTTCAACAGCAGGTATTCCTCCTATAGAGTGGTCAAATGAGTTAGCTAAGTCCCCACAGCTCGTGATTGGCAGCACTTTCCATTCTGTTATTTTATTAAAGACTCTTTATACAGTATTCTCACTGATCATGGAAAGTTAGCAAAGTAATTCAAAATAATAGTACACCAATTAAATGATGGATTCTTATCTCCCTCTTGATGCACAATATGTAGCCAAACAGTCCGTTAAGCCTCTATGGGCAAACAAACAAACAAAAACATCCTATTTATCTATACTACTTGATTTTGTTATTTTGCAAATATGGCAAGATCTTATATACTGCAGAATATTTATAATTAAGTGGTTTATTGTGTCTGGATTTGCCTATAAGCACTATACTACTGTGACTTATTTTGTGATACAAATTGATAGTTCAATAGTCAGGAACCTACTTCTGCATCTAATTCTATGTCCTCTGTTGAATAGAAGAGAGAGGTATCGCATGTCTCTAGAGCTTAGAGCCAAGATGAGAAGTCCAGCTTACCAAGTGCCCTCAGGGATGCTGTGATAAAGGTTGCTGACTCAAGTTCCACTTACAAATTTCCATAGTTTTGGGAATGGAGGTGTCTTCACCTTACTCGAACATTTACTGTGCAAAAAATGCAAATGAAGTAAGCAACAAAGCAGTAATCAGGTTACATAAGATAAGGAAACAGCTGTGTCCTGAGCCACAAGTTATGATTTGATATGATCAGCTGGAGAGAAATGGAAGTTCTACATGATAGCGTTTCATGAGTTATTTGTCATCTCCACCCCTTGCCCATTGGCCATTTGGAGCAACCCAATAACCTGTATCCTTTAGTCCCTTGAAGAGTCTGACGGTGGTATGATCTTTTTCTCTTGTTACCCACTAATAAGAATGTGTGTGTGTGTGTGTGTGTGTGTGTGTGTGTGTGGTTTTTTTTTGTTGTTGTTGGGTTTTTTTGGTAGCAAATCTTTATTCTGATAGAAGAATTGTTCATTTGATCCTTACAAATAACTTTCTTTGCAGCAAGCTTGAAATAAAATTTGACTCCATAGGATAATGTAACTGGGGAAACTGTCTAGAGAGTTCTTTCCACAGGAATTGGATTTTGTCGATGCTCATATTAGACAATGGAAGGCAATACTTAACCTCGTGAGTCACATTGCTTAGTTTCCCCATTCCTCTTGGTGGGAATGACAGACCAGCTGTTGAAAGGACAGTTCTGAGAACAGGTCGGAACCTCTGAAGGTTGATACCTGAAGGAAATAGACAGCAGGGTATAAGAGGAAAAAGCAGTAGGTCTAAAAAACAAACAAACAAACAAGCAAAACAAAACACACTCAAGAACATGCCCTCGCACACACACACATAAACACACAAAATTAGGAAACCCAGGAGTGGATCTAAGAAAAAAAAAAACCAAGACTGTAATTCAGAGTGCGCTCTGTGCTATTAACATACAGGCAAGGATGAATTGGCACAGTATCTGTTTCATGGAAGAAGACTGACTTAAATGCAATTTCACTCTTAAAAACAGTGTGATTTCCCTCTATATCGTCATTTCAGAACTTCCCATGGACCATATGAAGAATTACTAAAAATAAATTAGCTCTACCTGCTTTCTGAAAGACTGCCATAGTATACCTTAACATGAACTATACAACTTATATTTTTGAACATGCTTATATTTATTTTAAAAAACATAAAGGTGCTCACTAGCATTACAAAACTATAATTCTGAGCACTAACAAGCTTTGACTCACAAAAATCTAAAGTAATATAAAGTTTAAGATAAAAGAAAATTAAATTTAAAAATATTCGCCTTCCCTCACTACCTCTTATTCTCTAAACACAGACTCCTCCTTTTTCAAGCTTCAAGGTAGCCTTCCCAGGTGTCTAACCTGAATTTCCTGGTAGGTTTTGTCCCAACCCTACTCCAAGGTCACTACTGTAGCTCTCAGATTCCCAAAGGAGCTGGGTTGTGCCTTCCTTCAGCTAGCCACCATGGAAGCCATTGCTTTCCTAGATTCAAGCCTCAGAGTGGTGATTCAGCCTCCTCTTCCTGAATCCTCGCTCCATGATCATTACTTTTTATTATGCTGGGCAATTCCTACCGGGTCTCTTTTAAGTTTACAAGTCTACAGTTGGCTTTTAAGCAAATACCTATGCCTACTGAAATTTCTCTTAGGATGCCCCTCCCATAATGTCCATATATATCCCCGATCTTTGATTTCCATAGGAGTTGATCGATAACTCCATCTATGCTAGTTGGTCAGGCATACTCCTAGGATGAACACATCAGGTTGTCCCAGCAAGCTCAGCAGCAGCTGGAAATAATTAGCAGCCACAGTTTCTAAAAGGAAATCTGAGGAGTGGAGAGTTGCCAGGGGCTGGAAGCCTAGACCAGCAATTAGGTCACCCGTTGAGTTTTTGATTCATTAGTTTGCTTCCTGTAAGAGACCTTTAAAAGAATGGAGCCCAACTTCCCTTGATCCAGTAAAACGAGATCAGGATGTCCAGGTGAAATTCTAGAAGCACAGGGAAAAGGCGGTGAGCCATCGCCAGAAGATATAAAGTGGCCCGTTACCCCAAAGTTACTGTAGCTTGTTGATGAACTTCCCATCATCCCTTCAGTGAGTCACTCTGTCCAGTAGACATGATTCCATTTGTGACAGCGCATCATTTATCAGAATCACTGACAGAAAACAAGGACCTGGACACCATTCGTGAACACGCTGTTTTTTGCTTTAAAGCAGTTTTCATATTTCACCATATTTTCACCTGTTACGTTTGCTTATAGATTATGCTTAAATATTGTTTTCCTTAATGGCAAGATGATATATAAACAAAAATTCAAATTGCTCTCTTAGGTTCTTAGCTATTTTAACCCAGGCTCTACAATTGCCTTATGGGACAGAACAAGCCTACCCCCCTAAGCCTCTGCACCAGGAAGTGGTCCTACTGTCCTCCATGCCAGACTTTGTCAATCACTTGCATTACTTCTATTCTCTAATACATTGAGCCCCTTAGGATTTTAGCCTGACCCTTCTTCTAAAAGCAGGGCTTCCTTTTCTCCAGTATGCACATGGTAGATGTAATCTTATTATTCAGTATTTTTAGAGTCTCTTGTCCTTGTTTTTCTCATTACTAACCTTAACCACAAATAAAATGTGTGCCTAAGAATTCACCTTTTAATGTTCATCATCACCATACTAAATCTACTGATAACAAAAAGCTTTTGAGAACATTGAGACTTACTACAAGCTTTATGATGAATAAGACAGGGAACCTTATACTGCATACCACATAGCTATCGGCTCCCATCCATCAGTGCTGCCTATCTTAATCTATCTAAATCCTTCTTTAGCTTTACTGTGTTTTCACTCCAGGTCTTCCCCAACCACTCACAACAAAACTTGCCACTCTCTTCCCCTATCATCTCCTACCTATCTGTTTTAAAAAGAATTTTTATGACTTGTATCTATCTATGTATTTTTTGTGCACTGGGCAGGGGGCACAGTGGTCGAGGTCAAAGGACAACTTGCTGGAGTTGGTTCTCTCCTTCCTCCATGAGTATTGCGAGGACCTAACTCAACTTAGGGTTTGTAGCAGACCTTTATGCACTAAACCTTCTCACTGACCAACACTCCCTTTCTTTATTATACAGTCAGTCTCTCCCTGTTGACCAGTTGCTACTTTCCCCAGGGCTTATCAAATTCTTGCTTTAATGGAATCAGTCTTGCTCTGAAAATCAACAGAGGGATATAAACTGAGTGGATATTCAAGAAAACAGTCTTTCGGTCGTTATGAGCATTTTCTTTGTATTCTTCTGTTGTTCTGATATTCTTGGTGCAAAAAATAGTCACAAGTGGTTCACTTGCTTTTCCAGAAGATTTGAACCCAGTTTGGTCTGTTTGGTGTCTGTATTAATTGTTCAACCTGTCTCCCGAAGGAAATCCTATGTGATTTCTATCAGCTATGACAGAGGGTTTTTTTTTTTTTTTTTTGCAAGGCTGCACTATTTACTCCAGGGCTTATCTTCCTTGGCCTTTCATTTATTTTCTCCTTAAATAGAGATAAACGTAGCAGGAAAGAAATTAATTTCTGGCTACCTGCCTAAACTTTGACCCTTTGTTTCATCGGCTCAGTTGAATCTGTAGCCATACGGTGTAAGAGAAGACAGGGAAAGCATAGCAGAGGACTAGTGCTGTGACAAGACTGTGGGACTCTGAGCCTCCAAAGTCACAGCCATCAGACAGTCTCCTCCACTGACTGCTGTTATTACAGCGAGAATGAAGTGTATGGCCAGGCAGTGGTGGCACACTCTTCTAATCCCAGCACTTGGGAGGCAGAGGCAAGCAGATTTCTGAGTTTGAGGCCAACCTGGTCCACAGAGTGAGTTCCAGGACAGC
>NW_022196891.1:47185455-47189872 GCF_008632895.1 Mastomys coucha | reverse complement strand
TATGTGTATGTGTCTGTATGTGTGTGTATATGTGTGTATGTGTATGTATGTGTGTGAGTGTATGTGTGTGTGGCATATGTGTATGTGTATGTATGTGTGTGTGTGTATGCCACCCACTTCCATTGTTGGAGAAAAAAGTAAAAACAAACAAGTTTGGCAATGCTTGTCACCCTAAGGTCATCCCTTTAGTTTCACAAATTCAACCCCATCTATTATCAAATGATGATCATCTGCCAAGACTCTGGCTACTGCTCTTTGATGCCCTTGCATTCTAAACAAAAAAATATTTTGAGAGTATTTATGAAGAATTATAAAACTTTAATTCCAATAATTTAAAGGTAACTTTCAATTCTAGCTACATGAAAAATGAGTTCATTAGAGCATTAATCATTAACCAAAAAAAGTTGAATAGATGTCAATAATGCTAAATAAGAATTGAAATTGAATTTTAAAGCAATAAATGACCTTTGGGGGGAATAGGTCAATGATAAAGCGACCTACTATGTGCAAGGCTTTTAATAGAAAAAAGGAGGAAAGAAAGAAAGAAAGAAAAGAAGAGAGAAAGAAAGAAAGAAAGAAAGGAAGAAAGAAAGGAAGAAAGAAAGAGAAGAAGAGAGAAGTCAAAACCCACAACAATGAATCATAAAGGCAAAATAGGACAAGAATTATTTTACATTTTTCACTAAGTTACTGTTGGCTTTATTTTATTCACTTTATTTATAAAGGCATCTTTATTTTTATACATTTTAAAAACAGTACACAGCTCATTTGCTAATAAAATCATTTAGGATAAATATGCGTGATATATAGAGTCATGGAGTTTACAGAAGCTAAAGAGAAGCCGTTTCTCCACAGAATCATATAGTAGCAACTTGGAAAGTACATAATGCTTTTTACAAAAAGGTTAAAGGAGCAATTAATTATAAGATATATGTTATAAAGCTTTGGGGAGACTCAAAGTTTAAATTTCTGCATAAAAGATCAGGTATTTTTAATGACTCCTGTATCTAGCCTTCAAACATACAGATATAAAAGTTCCTGTGTATTTTCTACATAAAGTCCCTGTTCTCTTTAATAAGAAAAAAAAAGTGCACATTTTGAAATAGCCTAAAATTCTCACAACAGAGAATTCAATGAAATTAAGTTATCATTTATATTATTATTATTATTATTATTATTATTATTATTATTATTATTATTTTGAGACAGTCTTTGGATGCAAGGGGTCACAGTAAAGAAACTGCAGAACTGCTAAAATAAGCACACCGTTGTTAGGAGGAAGGTTTTTTTTGTTGGTAGGAGAAAGCAACCAGAGGCATCTGGAAGAGTTCAGAACAGAAAAGAAAACCAGACTAGTCATGGTCAGGGCTATCATCGACAGAAGCAAGAGAGCGCAGTGGGGCCACAGTGGGGCAGAAGAGTAGAGCCCGCCAGTAAGATAGTGAGAGAGAATAGTGATAAGAGGGAGAGGGAGAGGGAGAGGGAGGGGGAGAGGGAGGGAGAAAGGGAGGGAGGGGGAGAGGGATGGAGGGAGAGGGAGGAAGAGAGGGAGGGGAGAAGGATGGGTAGTTGGGGGAAGGATAAGCCTGGATGTTAGCACCTACTTTGAAGTGTTTATGAACACTTAACAAGACAGGTGATACTGAGGAAGCCTGGAGGCCAGCATGAGCTTTGAGGTGCTGTTAGTGCCTTTGTTCGGTTCTACTAGAGCTAAGGGGAATTGCCAGTTCTCCCTCAGGGTAGCCAGGCCCGATTTGCACCCTGCTGGACTGGAGGGAGGGAAGCTTAGCCAGGCCCTATCTGATGGGAGCAGTACAGGATCTTGGTGGGAAGAGTGCAAGGGCAAAGAGTACATGTGGGAACAGCTTCAGAGAACCGATTCAATTCATAGGGGGTGGGGTGGGTGTTGTGCTCCCTGGGAAGGTGGCCAGGGTTTCTGGGACAAGGTTTGTGTGGCTGTATACCATTGGCTGGGGCAAGGGTGTTGGAAGATACTTCACCTGTACACTCAGGAGCCGTAGGGTCTGGGAGGGAAAAAAGCCTTATAAGATCAAACAAGGAGTGAAGCCTGGTAATCAGCAGGGTAATAAACTCTTACTAAGATTGATGGTGGGAGAGAGCCGACTTTACTGCTTCAGGTTGGGAGGGAGGAGGTAGCCAAGGTGTCAGGGTTGAAGATGCTCTTGACCCTCCTTCTGTAACCCTGGATCATTCTGTTCCAAAGGACATGACTCCTTTTAGCAGATGTTACCTGCTTCCCAAGTTCCCCAGGACTGCTGTTTCTTATCTCTAACCATCCGAAATCCTTCTGGAGTTCAACTTGAGGTCATTTCTGGGTATCCGAGACCTAACAGTCTGGTGCAGCTCAGGATGGCTGTATTCTATGTAGTAAAGATGACCTTGAACTTCTGATCACTCTGTCTCCACCTTAGTACAAGTATGCTCCCCAACACTTGGTTCATATGGTGGATGGATCCAAGGCTCTATGAGTTGTGGCAAGTAATCCACCAAATATACTTCAGGTTTGCCTCAAACTCAAGGCAATTTCCTTGCCGCAGTCTCCCAAGTGCCGAGTGTACAGATGTATGCCCTCACACCTGGCTCTATATCATGGTGTTTCAACTACATGTGGACTTATAATTAACAAGACAGTTATGGGAACCAAAACCTTTTCACCAGTTTAAGAGTAAGAAACTAAAAATTCAAGTCAGGTTTAAGGATAACAAGTAGGTTTAAGGATAAAATTTGGAAGAAAATGTTGGAGTATATAAATAGTCATGGTAGTATCAGTTCCAGAGGAGACTCCAGTTCCTCAAACTTCAAAAAAGCAGTCCAATGAGCTCAGCCTAGACTAGAGGAGGATTTCTGGGTGCTAGATAAAAGCCAGAATTTCTCAGAACCTAATGAAACTGGCTCCCACCTACCAAAAGGAGTCTTGACTTTACCTCTGACTGAAGGAACACATGACTACCTGTGGTGTCTATTAGCATATCAAAGCCCATGCTGGTCTCCAGGCTCTCTCAGTATCACAAAGTACCTGCTGCACATTTCAAGGGTTTCCCTGTGTAACCCCGACTGTCCTGGAGCTAGATTGGTAAACCAGGCTGTCTTTAAGAGACCAGAGTGATCTTCCTACTTCTGCCTCCCAAGGCCTAGGATTAAAGCCACAACTGCCCGGTTCATGATGTGAGATTTTAGATGGATGTTTCTCTTTAAGTAGTTTTAGAGTTATTTCTGTTCTATTGGATAATGGCAACACAATAACAAGGGAGATGGATATAGCCGCTTTTAAATCCAAAAAGTAAACTGAAAGAAAAAACAGTAAATTACCTCCAAACTTCATCAGGTCTGACTAACGATTCAGTGTTATCACCTGAAAAACAGTAGTAAGAGAAATCTACATCTCTCCAGACAAACATGCACTAAAATTTTGTTCCTAGCATCTTTTCAGAAAAAGTTACTGAAAGTTTCGTGCATGGGCCTTTACTTGTCAAATGAGGATAACAAGTCAGAACTCCCTCGATGCTTTGTCTTCTTTTATTTGAATGTTTGCTTACTCTGCATCGATCAGAGTGCCTAGCTGACCCTTTATTCATTTTGCTTTGGGTGAAAATGTTGTTCAAATCCTGGAACAGGATCCCTTTCTGTTAGCACCCAGCACGGCAGATGTGGGCGGGCCCACAGACCTGTCGTCAAGACAACAGATATTCCCAGAATTCATTGGGTTCAGCTCCCACCTTTACCTGGACTGCTACGTCACGACATATATATATATATATATATATATATATATATATATATATATATATATGGGTACTTTCCTCCATCTTGCTCTCTCTCTTCCCTCTCTCCCCTCTCTCTCCCTTCACGCGCCGGGGTCCTCACTCCCCCCCCCCAAATTAAACTTCCAAAAACACAGAGCTGCTTGTATCTGGTGTCTGTGGACACGCTGCTGCGAACCAAAGCTATCATTGGTGCCGAACTCACAGAGCGGAGTGCAGCGGTTTGCGTCCACCCCCAGGGCAGACGACGCGGGCACAACCACGTGGGGCGGCCGCCGCCGCCGCCACCCCACAGCCACCAGGTCCTACACGGCCACGCAGAACAGCCGCCCACCTCCACCTGGACCGCTGTGGCCACGTGGAACAGCCTCACCGCGTCCTGCCCGCCGCCCACCCTGGTCCACCGACGTGTCCTGCCCTCCGCCCGCTGCGTCCTGCTCACTGCTGCCCCGAGCAGCTGCCGGGGCCCTGCGCAGGGGAGCTCCGCAGGCCCGGGGCGACTAGGGCTGGGCAGGAGCTGGGCTGCGGAGGAGTCCCATCGCCCGCTGCTACTGCTGCTCCCGCCTCGTTTCATCCTGTTCCCAGCACACTCACCGCTGCAAGCTGCAGCGGCTGCTATCGACCAGGCAATATAG
>NW_022196891.1:47158213-47176998 GCF_008632895.1 Mastomys coucha | reverse complement strand
CCCCCCTAATTAAACTTCCAAAAACACAGAGCTGCTTGTATCTGGTGTCTGTGGACGCGCCGCCGCGAACCAAAGCTATCACTTTCTCCTATCTCAGTACTGGGAATTAAACCATGCCTTGATAGATAAATACCCTACCACCAGGAGAACTATATCTTGTCATCTCTTCTACTCTGTTTTAAGTATTTATTTTGGTCTTGAGCCTAGCCTTCAATAGATGAGCCATCTCTCCATCCTTTACTATATGTAGCTGTCCAGCACCCGTGGATGAACTGGGTTACCTGAAAGGAAGGCTGGAAATGAAAAGGGATGGGGGCGGGAGGTGGGGTAGGGGGTAGGGTGCAGAGAATGATGAGGCCAAGACAAAGTTTCTGATCAAGGCTCAAAGTTTAATTTTCAGCACTGTGCTTATTTAGGGAGAGCACACAGACCCATCCTTTGTTTCAGCTGGATTGAGTTGCAAAGCAAGCTCAGTATGCGGTCACCTCCTCAAAGCTCCTGTAGGAAATTGCAAATGCAGTGAGGGTCAGGCGACTCTAGCTAGGTTGTAAAACTGTAGTGGGCTTCTTTAGCCTACTCAAGGCTGGGGGAAGAGCACACCTGTATATATAATTTGTTTTATGTTTATGTGTGAGGTCCTGCATGTATGTCTGTGCACCACATGGGTGCCTGATGCCCTCAAGAACATAGCTTGTCACATACTTCTTCAAGAACTTGAGGAGAGCATCTATCCACTACAGTGGGTGCCCTATCTATAACTGATTTATTTGCAGAGGTGTAGAATACAAATAAGAGAACAAACAGCCCATGTGTTTTTTCTATCCCTTCAACCTTGAGAACTAAATGTCACACACAAAGAACCAACTGGCTCACCAATACCAAGGCCCTGGCCCTCAGTCAAGGGGGAGGCAAAGGAAGCTCTAACGTTGGCAGTAATGTTTGCTTATGAACTCGTTTAACTCACACTTATTGAGTGAGACATATACATCCCACTGAGTCCAGTTTCCCAAGAAATCACCGCCTCCCAAAAAAATGTTAAAGGGAGAGATTGCTGGATGTATTTTAGTGTTAAGTCTTTATAGAGGAGCTTCACTCCAAATGCCCTCCTTTCTGCAGGAATTACCCATCAGAACAGGGAAAGTGATGTTAAGGTAATCATTATGCAATGCCTAAAATCAGCCAGAGTTTTGCTGTCCTCAATCGCTTTGAAAAGTCTGGTGTTCCAGTCTCAGCATGACTCACTGAGTGCCTCTGGAGAGTCTCCCTTCCTGTCCCACCTAGCTGTGGGCTTCAACCCTGCCCAGCTTTGCGCCCTCTCTGAATTTCTCAGTTCTCAAGTGTGTGTCACTCTGAGTTACAGGGCCCCCAGACTTACTTTCGCTCACTCACAGGGCTCTGTGGGAATTACTCATGTCGTAGACTACTGCGAAATCAGTTTGTAATGTTTTTGTCTGAGCTGTTACACATCCTAGTACATCTGACATTTTGGAATCCAAGAGATGTGGACTTGAACAGCACTGTAAGAATATAGGATGGAAAACAAAGCCAAGACAGTGAACAAGACAGTGAACTATCTATTAGAAGCAAGTAAACTGTAGCTTAACAGAAAAAAACAAACAAAACAAAAAAGGACCAAAAAAAAAAAAAAAAAACCCTAATAGAACTATTTACTATATGAAGAAACCGCGCAAGCTTTGAAAATCTAGAAAAAGGACAAAGATAATCATTCAATCATTCTCCTCTGGCTAGAGAGGTTTAGCAGTTAATAGCCCTCACTGCCCTCCCATGCAGCATCTTAGCAATATACAACCTCTAGAAACTCCAGCTCCATGGAACCCAGTGCCCTCTTCTGGCTTCCTTATATTATAATGGGAAAGATGGAGATTGAGAAATGAGGTACCATTGTAAAGATCCATAATATAGTTCTGAGGGGCACAAAAAAAGATAGGGGCCAACTGTTGTAAGGTAAGGGCAGTAACTTGGTTAAAGTCAGGAGCTTCGGGGTCACACAGGTCTGAGTTAAAGTACTATTTCATAGCTTTCTGGCTTCAGGATCTTAAACAAGATATTTAACTTTTCTGTACCTCAGCTGAAAATGCAAAATAGATCTAACAGTAGTAATATTACCTTAAGACCACAAGGCTGCTCAGTAAGATCACAAGCATATACCGTGGAGCAGTGCAGTTCACTAGAGAAAGCCTGTATGACTGTCGGGTCATTTGTTTTTAATTTTCCAAAGTTGTGTTCCATGAAAGAAGCCAGATTATCATGGAATAAATAGCAACTAGGTGAGAAGAATGAAAAAAGGAGCTATACATTGTCCCTCTTATGGTACTCGGCTACTGCATTTGTTCTTAACCTAGGAGCCTTCAGACTCCCACTTACATGTCTGTTGTCTGTGAGGAGTTCCTCAAGTGGAGTTAGGTGTGTTTCCATAGCAGCTGTGTCAAGTTCTAGAACAATACTCACAACCTCAAATGTATTTTATGAAGGATTCCATCACATAGTCAGAGTAATTCTATCTTGTCCTCCATGTGTCTCTACAATGCCAAACGATAATAGGAATTATCGCTACCCCTTTCCACAAAGACCAAGAAATTAAGGTCTAGACAGTCAAAGAATTGTAGGGAATTGAATTTTGTAACTGAGAGATTCGGACAGTGATTTTACCTATGCCAAAGCCCCAAATCAGCTATTGATCATGTGGTCTCGTCCAGCCACAGTATTTGAACTGTTTATTTCTGACCTGTCCAAGAGATCTTAGAAACCAGAGATTTCTCTTGGACCCAAATGTCTCCAGCAACTACTCCTGGGGCTGGTATGTTTAATCACTACTTGATACTTGCTTATCAAAACTGAAGTGAAGCCATAGATGCCTCTAGTCCCAATGCTTCACGGCAGCAGGATCACTGCAGGTTTAAGCCCAGTCTGTGTTACCGGGTTGGTCTAGGTCAGTATGAGCTACAACACGAGATTTGTTCTCACAAAAATAAGACACAAGGGGGCTGGAGAGATGGCTCAGTGGTTAGGGACATCTACTGCTCTTATAGAGGATCCGGGCTTACTTTCTAGCACCCATGAGACAGATCACAACCTTCTGTAACTCCAGTTCCAGTTCCAGGGGATCTGATGCCCTCTTCTGGTCTCCCTGTCCACCAGGCTTGCTCATGGTGCACAGACATACAGGCAGGCAAAACACCCATATACATAAAAAGAAAGAAATCAATTTTGAAACATGAAAGGAAAAGATAGAAATGAATAAATCAACTAACTCAATGCAGAAGGTATTTATTCCTACAAAGTTCAATTATTTTTATCCATGCACATCTGTTGATTCATCAAGGCCTCAGCATGGGTCTTGTCCTTGTGTTCTGTGCCTTTGCTCAGTTTGATCATTAGCTTTCCACCACTTCTCATGGACTCTTAGCATCTTCTATATGCTCAGTCTCATCTCTGCAGTAAACAGTTTTTAATCTCCATTTTCTGTGTTGGCATGTTATCACCAGCCATTCTTTGACATCATTCTATAGAATACAATTCTAATTTTTGGGAAATAATTTTTGTAAACACTGGGAACTTACTTTTTCTACATTAGAATGCTGTTTTATAACAATTTAGAACCTTCAGCTAAATTTATTCAAGTAAAATGGATTTTGCAGAAAATTAGATAGCATGTGAACATCCCAAGGCCTACTTGCTGCTTTGTATTTTTTTTTTTTGGCATGGCCATAGCTGGTCTCTGGTGTCTGCCATCAACCATATAAGAAAGGAGAAAAAGAGGGATCTGGGCAAGCATTTCTTGTTAGTAAACAGATGGAAATTGTACAAATCATTCCTACCGGTATTTCATCACCATAAACACCAACTATGAGGTCACACCTGCTGGAATGGGAAGCTGGGATGTAGTCTCTAGGCACAGCTAGAAAAGATCGACAGGACTGAGACCATGTCCTCCAAAACAAATTTAACAACTCCTTTACTGAGCTAATGTTTATACTTTTGGTCAAATATCCAGGAAAATACACATGAGTATGTATGTGTGTATGCACACATAACACACATATACCATACACACACCATATTACACACACATACATATACAAATATAACACATACCACCATATTACACATAAGCATACACACCCTACTACATACACACACTATACACCATACACACACACACACACCATACTACATACACACACACACACCTTACCATCACACATACATATACACACACACACCACATACACCATATTACACACACATACACACACACACACACACCATACTACATACACACACACACACACACACACACACACACCTTACCATCACACATACATATACACACACACACCACACACACCATATTACACACACATACACACACACACACACACACACACACACACACACACCGCTAGAAAGCACATGCTCCTTCCTAGTGTGTGATGATGTCTTAAACAGAAGAGACTGACATAGTCCCCAAATGTGGATGTTTATTCCCTCTGAGAGGGGAGAAGTTATTTCACCTCAAGGAGACACTGATCTAGGATCACACACAAAATGTGGCAGTGAAGAACAAGCTTGCATCTGTAGCTTTCCCCCTGGCATGCTTCAGTTTTTCCTGAGCTATTGCTGGAAGAAAGCACATCAAAGATGTGGAAAAGTGGAGGGAAGCCACAAGGCACAGGCAGGCTGGCTACAGGACAAGGTGACAGCTAACGGCTCGCATGAAAACAGAGCAGACTGAATTAAAGGAGCGGCATGTTCTAAGATACTCTCACCCACAGAAGCCCCTTTGAGTGTCCTCTGAAGGTGTCACTGCACTCCCTCCTGAGAATGTAGGAAGTGATGCTTGGAAGGGTGCCCACGCGGAAAGCAGCCCATGAGGAGGGGTATGAGTCTTTGTGATATATATTCTCTCTCTGTCTACTTCCCTCTTCCCAGCCTTCCACATCAAAACCAATCCTGAGATAACTTGTGTCCCAGTTAAATGAGGTTGAAATAAACATTAGCAAAATGCTTTTAATGAGGGATGACATTTCAAAGGGAAAGTTTATAACTTGGTAGGACAATTGCTCTGTAACCAAGACAGCTAAATACACTACAACTCTCAGAATGTAAAAGCTGAGTCCATAGATTAAAACAAAGTTTCCCCACTCCAAGGATAAACTTAACCCAGATAGCTTCATTATCCAAGAAAATTAGCTGAATCAAAGGCAGGTAGAGCGAGATAAACAATCTTGGCATTTAATAGTTTCTCATTCTTTCTGACACATCTGGAAAATTAAGATATCAATAACAATACATTAATGGATATGTTTAAAGTGATAGCTTACACTGGTTATGCATATTTATGTGTACATATTTTTTGTCAGTTTTAGCAGCTTAGAATTTGAGCTTAAGAACAAGTACATAGTATTCAGCTAAGTTTAAAACATCACTTGCTGGTGACAGTGTAATGGGTAAGAACATTTGCCATATAAACACGAAGATGCAAGTTCAAATTGCCAGTGTCCACATAAAAAGCTGGGCTTGTTCATCTATGAGCCTGTAACCCGGGTTCTATAGGTACCAGAAACAGAAGTCTCTGGGGCTTGCTGACCTATAATTAAACTCAGGTTTAATGAGAGATCTGGCTCAAAGGAGTAAAAGTGATTGAGCAAAACAAAACATGTGATGTCTTTCTCTAGCCTTCCTGTGAGTGCACAGGCAGGAAGCCCCCAATCCCCATGACACCCAAAATGTGATTATCCACCATTGTTGAATTCATATGAAGAAGGAAGATGATAATCCAGATAGATTAAAAGGCACAATCTCGACCTTACTCTTGCTCTCTTACCAAATACTCTGATATTTGAAAAGTCTAAAAGCCAAGATATATTTTAGTTTAATTTCACCCAACAAGGCCTTTTATGTACATGATATGAATTTATCAATGATTTAAAGTAGCAAAAACCTTCCTTAGCCTCAGCTCCAAAGGGAAAATTTACCATAAATATACAACAGGAATTTGAGCCTATAGAACATGGTGATGTATTCAGGATCTAGAAGGTTTCTGGGACTCTTTCCCTGTAGCTGCTTCAATCATTCATATAATTTTTGTCTGAAGAACTTTCTTTAGAGTATGAGCCGAAATCTACACATCACAGATCTCTATGGGCAGAAGGGCCCTATAGTTTCTGCATCCTAACCCCAAGTCTCCATGAGAAAGAAACACTGAGCCAACGTACTTCAAATTCCTCCTCTCAGTCTTCTCAGCTGTGATTGATTCGCCCAGACCGTCTGCACACTAGAATTCCAGACGCTAGATTCTGCACACTAGAATTCCAGACACTAGATTCTGCACACTAGAATTCCAGACACTAGATTCTGCACACTAGAATTCTAGACACTAGATTCTGCACACTAGAATTCCAGACACTAGAGTCTGCACACTAGAATTCCAGACACTAGATTCTGCACACTAGAATTCCAGACACTAGAGTCTGCACACTAGAATTCCAGATACTAGATTCTGCACACTAGAATTCCAGACACTAGAATTCTGCACACTAGAATTCCAGACACTAGAGTCTGCACACTAGAAGCTAAAGGGAAAGGACTCTGGATGCCGAGGTGTTGCTAGAGGGCTGAGCAGACAACTTCTCTGCTCTCTTTATATGTCCATCTGAGAAGTACGCATGTGTAAATGTAAAGGACTAAAATATAATACAGTGGCTACATACTGAACTGATGGGCTTACTCAAGCATAGGATATTACAGAAAGAGGAGGGAACTTATATGCAAAGTCATGGGTTTGGATCTTGGCTCTGATGGTCACATTCTTTGCTAGTTATTTTATCTTCTTATTTATTAAATATAGATGATGATATTTCTACTTAAAGGTATCATGTGCTTACTAAATGCAACATCTACTAAATATATCATAGATGTTAAAATTCAGGCCAGAACAGTTTGCTTCACCAAACATGTCTTGTACACACACACAATCTCAGTGAAGCACTAGGCTGTAGGTTGGCAGAAGACTTCAGATATATTCTTTAGGAAATCAATGTCTGTTGCTGTTCAGAGACAATGAACAGCTAATACCAATACAGTGCATTGCATTTGTTGACTGTAAACTTAAATGTTGCCTGGGTTGAGGCCAGGCAAGTGTTTGGAAGGCGCTGAGACCTAGATGAGAATGTATGTGAGAGAAGAACAATATGAACAAGGACATTTCATATGCAAATGGAATAAAACTTGCAGCTGAGCGAGAAGGTTGCTGGTTTACACTTCCTCAGGCAGGGAAACTACACTAGGAACTTAAACGATCTTTTCTAAACACTGCTGGTTTTAAATAAAAGAACTATGGGAAATACAGTTTTCATTTTATTATTTTTTTTTTTTTGAGACAGAATCTAACTGTGATGTTCAGTCTGTTCTCTAATGCCTAGGTTTGTGAGTCTCTTGTCTCAGCTTCCAAAGAGAGCAGATGGGACTATAGGCTGGTGTTGGGCCATGAAAGGTTTTCAATAGTGTTTTAATGCAAGCTTTTTCATGGTAATTAAGCCTGAAACCCCAATGTGTAGATATTTTACCTTTAGGTGAATGGAGAACATTTTTTTTGTACCCTACAGAAATGAGAATTCAAAGAAGGAAGGAAGAAAAGGAGAAGGAGGAGGAAGAGGAGGAGGAGGAGGAGGGGGAGGAGGAGGAGGAGGAGGAGGAGGAGGAAGAAGAAGAAGAAGAAGAAGAAGAAGAAGAAGAAGAAGAAGAAGAAGAAGAAGAAGAAGAAGAAGAAGAAGAAGAAGAAGAAGAAGCAGCAGCATGATGTTACATTATTGCTGTAAGTTCATGATCTCTTTCATCCCAAGCTAACATTAGAGATGTACCAGAAGCTCCTTACTGGACTTAACTGCCACGAAAGGAAGAACAGTGCCGGCTTGAGGAGCTTAGAGTGGCTACTCTGCATGCTACTCAAAGACTTCAAGAACAGTTTACCATCTCAGAACAATTTGTTCACTTCACTTAGAAATTAGAAATGTGTTTTGGCCAATAAATCTAACTTTATTTTGTAGTAGTCATTTTTCTTAATGGAAGTGTTTTCCAGATGTTGCCTAAGTCTAGTCGTCTGGGCCCCCATCCAACAAATGAGGAAAGCTTGATTTCATAGGTTGTCACTGTTGATTTTGCCTAACCTTTGGACTAATTGGTTCATCCCAATCCATTTGCACTGCTATATAAGACTTCCAGCACACTGGAGAAATTCATCTCTCCTTTTACAGGTAAGTGTCGGGGTTAGTAATGCTTTTTGTAGAGTTAAGTGTGTTTGAAAAAGGACAGGAGTTAGAAAGTTTTGAAGAGAATCCCAGTCCTGTGAGATACCTGTTGGAAGCCTGTGAATTTATAACTGAGTTAACTTGGAAGGTTGGAAAGACAGCTCGGCTGCTATTGCTAAACTCAATTTTATTGAAGCTGCTCTTTTTTTTATCTCCAGGACATGATTTAAGCCTCGCACTGTGAGTCCAGACTACTCTTCCAATAAGTTCTAAAATAAACCTGTTTTCTGTTATAGAATATTCTGAGGCATTACAGTGGTTGGTAATTTTAATTGAAGTGGCTTGGTTTTGATTACATTCAACAGAACAACTGCTTTCTCAGGAATTCAAACTGATCGCCCATAGCTTTTGTTCTAAGAACGGAGTGGCTTGTTATTGAATTACATTTTGAAAGTTTCTGAATGCTGTGCACAGCAGACACGTTGTTTAGTAGTAAGGTGAAAGCAGGTTTCTGATGTTTTTATTTTATCTCAGGCAAGGGCGTTGCATCTGAGAACAGCCATGGGGTGGAAGATCCTTCCCATCTGCTTGCTGCTGCTGCTGCTTCCTGTTTTCTTGATCCAACAAGTTTCATCTCAAGGTAACTTCAGCATGGAAAATGCTTCTATTCAGCCACTGCTGTTACACACCCAGTCGGCAAAAACAGCAAGATAGTCCTAAGCACATGCGTTTCAATGAGTTTAACAATTTGCAGCCCTAAACTTGAAATGCACGCAGTGCACTTGTATGTTTTGGAATTCTCATCTTTGCCTCTGTGTTGTGAGAGCTTTGAAGGAGTTCTGAGTTTTGATTTAAAAAAAAAAAATACCTCTCCTCTCTTCCCTCAGTATTTTACCCGAATTTAAAAAATAAATACAGACATTTACATAATATAATCATGCTGGAGATACACAACACCATCAAAAGAAATTTAAAATGTAATTTTTAAATAATACATTTTGGCTGTATGTTCACTTTTTAAAAAAATATAAAATGTTTAATTAGCATTTTAAGTTAGCATACAAAGTAACAGATTTCATTATGATAGTGTCTTTGTATATATTTTGCCTGTAAAATATGGGTTGGCTCACAAGTTATCATGTCATCTCTTTGGAGGGAGGGGGCAGGCGAATGTTCTCTGTATCATTCTATATTTAGTGCATGAGCTACTGAAGCAATCACAGGAGATAAGATTTAACAAGCTACAAGAATTCCTTTGACAGGATAAGGAAATATTTATATCTTGGCCAAGAAAAGGTTCTCATTTTATAAACCTATGTTGCTACCATATATTTAAAATAACTAGGTATGTTGACCAATTTAGCCGAACTTTTGCATCAAATAAACTATTATAAAGCATTATAAAGTAATAAATTATTACTTTAGCATCATGTTGACATAGATAGCATATTATAATGCACACTTACAGTGTTTCAAATGGAATTTTATTAGCCTTCCGTGCTCTCTCCTCTTGTAGGGACTATTCACCCTATTTCGGGCTTTACAAGTCTGAATGCCATTTCTTATTATAATACTGCAAATTTCAGTCCTTTTGAATTGGTCCTGGGTAAACTCCTATTTAGAGAGCCTGCTGTACACTCAGCATAGCCAAGGTGGAGAGAACAGCCCGAGGCTTAAGTTCCTTAGTCACAGCAATATGCATCTTTAATATACAGCTTGCTTGAGCATGGTTTCAGAATCACTCAGATAAGACAAGGTAGAGAGCCACAGAAACCAAATATAAACGCCACATTAGGAATGAGGGCCACAGTCCCCTGTCTCAGACCCTTCAGCTTTCTCATGTGGTATTAAGATTCACAACATGAATGTTTCCTAAGACACTCCCTTTTTTTGTGAAACAACGCTTATTCATTGAAAGTTAATGAAAATTAGTATGACAGTCAGTGGGACTGGGAGATGATGGTTTGGGGGTAAACTGTCTGATGCACAAGCATGAGGAGTGGGTTTCAGATCCTAGCACTCACATGAAAAGCTAGGTGCAGCAGTACACGCCTCCAATCCGACCTTAGGGAGCCAAGAGAGGCTGATCCTGGAGTTCAGGGGACAAACATACTAACTCCAATGGCAAGCTTTGGGCTCAGTGAGACATCCTTGCCCAGAAAATAAGGTGGAACGTGATAGTGGAGAGCAGACACAGTCCTCTGGCTTCCACATGTGCATGCACACATGCATGTGACACACACACATACACACATGCATGCACGCACACATGCATGAATACTCACGCACTCTAGTGGTTTAAGTAAATAGCAATAAGCTCAAGGCCACCTATGAAAAATAAGTGGATTGGTTCTAGACATCTGCTAAGTGTAAAAACGTAATCTTTTGATGTTGTTTTGTCAGCTTCTCCTGCCTTCTCAACCTCTTCTCATTCTTTCCCCTTTATATATAATATATGTATTTATATACATACACTATATATGCATTTTTGTATGTGTTGTGCACATATGTATGTAAGCAATCGTTCTCAGAGCTATCCTGCTCTCTATTGTTTGTGTATATATTAAGATTTAAACCTTCCTGGATTCTCTCCAGATTTTTCAGTGCGTTTTAATATCTGCCTATGGATTGGGACACTCCAGAGGTGGATTCCATTCTTACAGACGTGCTGTTATCTTTTGGGGAGGATTTTGCAGTGTTATCTGCCAAATGGTGTTTAGAAATATTTGACGCTAATTATTTCATCCCATCATTATTGTTTGCTTGTTCCCAAACACTAAGTTCATGACCTTTATATACACACCCAGATCCTATTTCAAGAGCTCTCACTCCTCCCAACAGAGAGCACTTAGGAGTCTGAGCTGGCCTAACTAGCCTCCTTAATTTCATCTTTGAGAGAGGCAATGGATGAGCAGGGGGAGGGGGGAGAGGATAGGGGGTTTCCTGAGGGGAAACCAGAAAAGGGGATAACATTTGAAATGTAAATAAAGAAAATATCTATTAAAAAAAGAAAGAGAGGCAATGGAATTAGTGAAGGCTTCTGCTTCAAATTCAGATACATGAGTTTGAAGTCAAAATGGGCTACTTGTTTAGGATAATTATATAACTGATTATTCCAAGTCAGGCATTTATGAGAGTAAATGGGATGTACAAATAATGCATATATATCAGTTGACATCTATTAGTTGATATTAGTTGATACACAGATATATCTGTATATTTATCTATATGCACACACACACACATATATATACATATACACATATATATTCAGTAACTTACTGTGTGTCATTGGAGAAGTTATTAAAATTTCTGTTATTTTTTTTCCAAGACAGAGTTTCTCTGTGTAGCCCTGGCTGTTCTGGAGTTTTGGTCTGTAGATCAGGTTGGCCTCAGACTCACAGAGATCTGCTGCTTCTGCCTCCCGAATGCTAGGATTAAAGGCATATGCTACCACGCCTGGCCTGCATCATCATTTTTACCTTAGATAGGGCTAGTAATACTTAGAAACATTTTCATAAGTCTCAGAGAGAACACATGACTCAGTACCTAAGATTGTTCAAAAATGGCCACTCGTAGTCATGATAGCAGCAATCTCTGCAGTTAGAACTGCCACCCTTCCCTCAGAATTACCACTCCTCATGCAATGCATTACTTAGCTTGACTTTCTTTTTTTTTTAATTTTTAAAATTTATTTAGTTAAAATTATACATAACTACATTGTAACTGTCTTCAGACACACCAGAAGAGGGAGTCAGATCTCATTACAGGTGGTTGTGAGCCACCATGTGCTTGCTGGGATTTGAACTCACAACCTTCAGGAAAGCAGTTGGTGCTCTTACCCACTGAGCCATCTCACCAGTCCCATTAGCTTGACTTTCAAAGGTGTATCTGTAATCCCAGTCTAGTGAAGAATAAAGCGACATCACTAAGAGCACATAAAGGCTTGCCCAAACATCAGCTATGTCCATCAGTGAGCATTCTTCCCAGCACTGCCCAGTGGGTAAAGCTCCCCTTTACCCACCCAGTGGGTGGCTTTGTCCTCCTTCACAGGTCTCTCCTGTTTGAAATGGTTTGGCCGTCTTTACCCTAGTATTGTATACTTTTAGATTTACCAAGCTGTGCAGGGAGATGTGGGGAAGGGTATTCTAGAGATGCCACCTGCAACTGTGATTATAACTGTCAACACTACATGGAGTGCTGTCCTGATTTCAAGAGAGTCTGCACTACAGGTACGTTCTGAGAGCTGGGCGTGGTCTGTCAAGCCCGCTGTCCTGAGCCTGCTTTTGTACCCCTTTGCAGCTCTGTTCTTCCTCCCTCCCACCTCCTTTGTTTAAGCACCTTCTTTCCTTTTACTTGCATAAATGTTGAAGTGCACTGTACATACCTAAGGATGGTTTCAGTGAACGGAAGCCTGGGCATTTGTCACTTGCACATATGTATTGACTGCTTGCATGTGATGTCCTTACTTAAATGTCTTAAGTAAGGACTTAGTACTGTGACTAGGTAGGTGTCAAGTAAAAAGGAAAGTATACTTCTTTATTGTCGTTTGAGTTTTGATTGCTTAGAGATGAGCCTTTCAAAGAGTTTCAAAAGGATCAATAGGCATAGAACTTTTACAAATGCTATTTGAACTTTTGGTAGTAAATGTGTTTATAAATTACCTGGAGAGAATATTTTAAAGATCAAGAAAATATCAGGCTTGAATGATTAATTTCAAAGCCCTAAAGTTCTAAATTGTGAGTGGTATTACTATCGAACAAAATTTGAGCCATTTCTTGTACTAGATTCAGACACATATAATATTCAATCTATAAACGCTATAACTAAAATCTGTAAAAGTTATATTTGCATTACAAGTTGCATGTGGAGATGGTAACTATAGTGTTGTACAGTTTGCGTGTTGGGTAACGTATTTCAAGCAGGCTTTGGGAATCATCATTCTTCCCATCAAAGTTCCTTCTGCAAAAGCAGGCCTCCTATCACAGTTCACGCCATGGGGATTAACTGAAACCTTTCAATCTCATTCTATGCCTAGTTTGACATTTTAAGAGTCTCTGCATTGCAAGTGATTTTTGACCTGAGCAGGGGCCTGCTCAACTAGTTTCTTGAGATATATTGTTTTAAGATATGAAGACTGAGCCGGGCGTGGTGGCGCACGCCTTTAATCCCAGCACTTGGGAGGCAGAGGCAGGTGGATTTCTGAGTTCGAGGCCAGCCTGGTCTACAGAGTGAGCTCCAGGACAGCCAGGGCTATACAGAGAAACCCTGTCTCAAAAAACCAAAAAAAAAAAAAAAAAAAAAAAAAAAAAAAAAAAAAAGATATGAAGACTGAACTAGTACAAGTTTATTACAAAGAAATGGTGTCAGTGGTGTGAGAAGATAAAGGACTACATATGAAGGGTAGTTTGCTGTTTTCTAGTTTTCTATTGTGTCTATACATGTGTAAGACTCAGGCAGCACTGCGGTGTCTCTTGGTGTGTGATAGGGGAAAGAATGATGGCCCAGCTCATCAAATTTCTTCCCTGACTTAGGCTGTCTCTATTTGGACAGCATCCCTTTAAAGTTAGTTTTGCATAGTTGATGATGTGAGTCCTCCACATTCCAAATAGGAGACTCAGAAGCGCACCACCCTTGGGACTCTAGTCAGCTGTCAGATGAGAAATGCTACAAGATATGTAAGTCTTGCTTTGTGACTAATAATCCATGCTATCTGTTTTGCCCCGGGCAGAGCTCTCCTGCAAAGGCCGCTGCTTCGAGTCCTTCGCACGCGGGAGGGAGTGCGACTGTGACTCCCAGTGTAAACAGTATGGCAAGTGCTGTGTAGATTATGACAGCTTCTGTGAAGAAGGTAAGAACCAGGGCCCCGAGGCGGGGCTGCTCAGCACGGCCAGCCCAGTCCATGACTTGGCTTCACTGATGGCTAACACACAGCTGAGTTCTTGATTTGACTAATGTACAAGCTACTTCATCATACTTTTGCTTCACAAGGACAAATGAAAGAAGGCATCTTCCAATAGGAGCCTCCCAAAAGCTCTAGAAGCACCAAGATGTCTGTTTCACTAGCAGGGCACATGGGCTGAGTGTACATCCTTTTACCTTCCAAGGTGCCTCTTTTACAATTAAAAACTTGTCCCCACCTAATGGTACTACTGACTTCACAAAATCAGCCTTCATGTATCAATATATATTTAAAGGTGGAACACTTCCAGCTTCTTCTTCGTATAAACTAGTCATCAATTGATGGGCAACTCTGCTAAAAAAGTTACTACCTCAATTAATTAGTTGTATGTTTCTTCTCCAATGTTTGTTCTTAACCATTCTTTGTCAGAACATGAGTATCTGTGAAGGCAAAATTGAGATAAGCATTGCTTGCATAATTTGACCATGTTTTTTAGTTAGGTTGTGCCTCCTAATTTTTTTTTTTTTTTTTTTTTTAGAATGGTGGAAACTTAATCAGCAGAGTTGAGGGTTGTTTCCTAGCTGGTCAATATTTTTACAGGAAGTATTCTAAAAATACTAGAGACAACACCCATATTTCAAAACCTCGGGGCTCAGCATGCCTGCAGCTTTCAGAAGGCACCATGATGGGGAGATATATTTCCTCACTATCTTGAGAATTACTTTAGTCACAAGACAAGCCAAAACCAAACCAAACCAAACCAAACAACACCCTACTTCCCAAATACCCCAAGAACTTGTTTTAGCAGAGGGTGGATAGGGAGGAAGATTGGGTGATGATGCGCAGAGAGCCAGCCCATCACCGTAAATACTTCCAGTACCCTGTGCTTCTGACGTATATCTATGGCTGAGGTAGGATGTGGAGGAACCAAGGCAGTGCAAGGCAACTCACAGATTTCATGAAGATAGTCAGGGTCCTAACTGAAAATGAACGAATTCTCCAGAGCTTCAGAACTTCATTTAAAACAGCACTGAACTTACTGCTAAGTTGTTTCAGTGTTGCTGTAAGTACTCATTATTGGGATCTATCTAAAAATTATAACGCTTTGGCAGGAGCCATAACAATCCAATCACTTCCCAGCATGGTAGAGAGAAGCCTGAAAAGGTTATCTGTTTTGGCCATGATCACAAACAAGTACCCGTCAGAGCTGTTACTCAACTTGGCGTTTTGTTAAGGGGGAGGAGAAAGAGGGCGAGGTACAGTGTCCAGTTCCTGGAAATAGGAAGGGTTCTGAAGGGATGGGGGGAGCATCAGCGTGTATGTACCACTTCTCTTCCCCATTTCCACTGCTGTTTTCTTCTCCTTCAACTCCCTCTCCTTTCTGATTCCCCAGGAATGCCCTATGCTTCCTCTTTAGATGCCGAGGAGTGGGGTGGGGGAGGGATAAAGGACAAAGAAGATACATGTCAAACCATTAGTATGTGTTAACTTGGGAAGGGCAACATGTCTGTGGAAAAGCATAATGTCTGGGCTTGTGAAATCTTCAAAATATGCCCACACAACTTTTATAATAATCTAGGCACACTGGCATTATTTAACTTAAATTCACATGAAAACAGGAAAAATATAATTATTATGATACTTAGTACATGATTTTTCACATCATCGATATAGAGTATTATTTTTATAATTGTGGAATGATGACAAGATAGATGAAGCTCATAGAATTATAACTTGTTTTGAGTGGGCATTCTTCTTTAGAAATGTTGGATACACATCTCACTTAAAGTCAGGAAAATGTTCAATAGTTTGGTCTCTATTCCTAGGTCAAAGAGGTAGACAGCCAGAAGCCTACACCTAACCATTAGAGCATTGACCTCTTGGGACTCTTTTCTATCATAATTTTCCAGTTTGAGAATCACTATATTATAGCAATGTGTTCTCCGAATTATTGGAGTTACTTGTGTTGGGCTACAAGCTGTCCTGTATTGACATTTATCAGGATCATCTCTTGAAGCCCCATGACTCCACCTTTTTCAGTTAGCAGCGCTGATGAACCTAAATTGGATATTAATCAATCTGTCTTGCTTGGCCTCAGTGCATAATCCCACATCACCACCTCCAAAGACTGCACCTCCGCCTCCAGGAGCATCTCACACCATCAAATCAACCACCAAACGCTCACCCAAATCACCAAAAAAGAAGACTAAGAAAGTTGTAGAGTCTGAGGAAATAACAGAAGGTAGGAAGATGACAGCCATCACTCCAGGGGGTTTCTTAACTGAAACAACCTGTAGGTGGACTATTCATATGAATATCCTCAAAGGCTCATCTTCTGAGTCATGAAGCACTCTTATTTTTTGTTTACTTGACTTAAGTTAAAATCTAAGCCAAAATATAAACCCTTTGTATATTTATAACCCTTATTTACCAAACCCAGTATGGGACTTCTCAGAAGAGGCAAATCTCATTAAAAAAATGAAAATTTACAGTTTTTTCCCCTCTATTTTTCACAGAACTAGACTGTGTAAATTTTAGCAGGTGTTGGAAAATCAGGAGACAGTTCTATTGTTGGTATATGTCATGAGCTAAAATGTCTTGCTTTTAGCTGACAGCTTTACAAAGCAAGTAGCTGCATTGCCCATAAAATGGCTGGACACTCCAGCGCTCGGAGATCAGCTTTCAGCATTTCTTGTTGCATGTGGACCAGCAGTTCTTTTTGCTTTGTTTTGTTATAAATCACAGTTGGTGTGATCAAACTTTTTATTTGATTTATAGAACATTCTGTTTCTGAAAATCAAGAGTCCTCCTCCTCCTCCTCTTCTTCCTCTTCAACTATTCGGAAAATCAAGTCTTCCAAAAATTCAGCTAATAGAGAATTACAGAAGAACCCAAAAGGTTTGAGCATTGATAAAGATCAAAGACTCTATCAATGCCATATTAACAATAATTTTTCAAAAAGTGATGTGTGTTGATGGAACGGTTTGAGATCTCAATATCTGGAGAGTATGTAACTATGGAAACAGCTTAAAAAGTGCCAAATGAATAGACCTTATAGAGAATCAGTGGTAAGCAGCTAAGTGACTCTTCACAGCAAGGGACCGGAAGATGCTAGAACTGTAAACAGGACGGTACTGGAGACAGTAGTTTGTGAGTCTGTTGCTATCCCTGTCTATCTGATCACTGTCTTCTCCTCTTCCCTCTCTGCCCCATTTTTTGTTTTCCCTTCTATGATTTTATTTAACATAAGCTTATATAGTGTTTTCCAAACATTAATCCTTGACATACTCTTAAACCTCCAAGGAAAGGCAAGATTATCATTCCTGTTATATTGCTCATTATTATTTTCCCATTTTTAAAATCATATCTGTCTCACTTCTCTCTGCAAGTTAAAGAATAGGCTGTTTTTTTCCTGAAAAGAGATTCCATCTGATCTGTTATTTGTATTTCCTGAAATTCTAAAATATATTCTTTCTCTACTAAGTACTAGAATTTTGACAAACATCCTCCTGGGTGATGTTGTTTCTTTGAAACATTCTTCAGTCTACTAGCTAGACAGTCTGACTTCAAGTCACTGCAAGAATCCTGCTCTTGATGGAAGTGCAATACAAATTTGCTAATCAGAATTCCTATCAGTGAAAGGCTCTTTGGGCTTAGTAGTTCCCCTAAAGGGTAGTTGCTATGGGAAATTTTAAATAGTATCTATTGCCTTGACATCCTAATTGCCTATGTCCTGTGAACCGTGTCCTTTTAACCACACAGTTGAAAAGAAGCTCAGAGCCTATGCATTACAACTGGGTTCAGCAGAAACTGCTCAGTTGCAAAGATTGGCACCAGCTCCTCAGTAGAAACCAATGTACGAGTTAGTGAAGCAGCTCTCAGAGGCTGGAGTCACGTTTCTAAGGAAGGAGGACAACACCGAACACTATAGAATGGGGGTGGGTGGCATGTGTGGACCAAGTGAGGGGAAAAGAACATGAGCACAGACATGTTTTGTGGCACTGACCACTTTGATGACTTCGAGCTGCTACTTCCAAATAACAAGATATTATTATTTTTCCCTAGTGAAAGATAACAAGAAAAACACCCCTAAAAAGAAACCTAATCCAGAACCACCAGTTGTGGATGAAGCTGGAAGTGGACTGGATAATGGTGAGTCCAAGCTCACCCCACCTCCTGACCCTCCTACTACTCCACACAACAAAGTCACCACATCTCCCAAGACAACAGCAGCAAAACCAGCAACTCCTAAACCCAGCTTCGCACCTAATTCTGAGACATCCAAAGAGGCATCTTCAGCTTCCAATAAAGAGACAACAGTTGAAACAAAGGAGACGACTGCAACAAATAAACAGTCTTCTGCCAGTAAAAAGGAGAAGACTACTTCGGCTAAAGAGACACGGAGTGCAGAGAAAACATCTGCTAAAGATGTTGAACCCACATCTACAACTCCCAAGAACTCAGCTCCCACTACTACCAAGGCTGAACCCACCACCAAGGAACCAGATCCCACAACCCCTAAGGAGCCTGAACCTACCACTCCTAAGAAGCAAGCTCCCACCACCCCCAAGGAGCCAGCTCCCACCCCCAAGGAGCCCGTACCCACAACTCCC
>NW_022196891.1:47148281-47157515 GCF_008632895.1 Mastomys coucha | reverse complement strand
CCCATCACCCCCAAAGAGCCTGCACCCACCACCCCCAAGGAACCTGAACCCACCACCCCCAAGGAGCCTGCACCCACCATCCCTGAGGATCCTGAACCCACTACTCCCAAGACCCCTGATGAAGTATCAGCTGAGTTTGCTGAGGCACCCACACCAAAGGCTCTTGAAAATTATCCCAAGGAGCCCACTGTACCAACTGAGACTCCTGAGGTAAACAAACTTGAAAAGACAACTGCTAAAGAGAAGACAACAGAAAAAGACACAACCCAAACTACAACTGTTGCCCCAAAGAGGACAATGGAGACAACAAGCATACCAGAAGAGACTACTGAATCAAAAGCAAGTACCACCAGTCAAATAATGTCTACAACTCAAGGTACCACATCACCCAAAATCACGACTCTGAAAACAACAACTCTTGCACCCAAAGTAACTACTCCAGCAGAAGAGACTCAGAACAAACCTGAAGAAACAACTCCTGCATCAGAAGATTCTAAGACAACTCTAAAACTACAGAAACCAACCAAAGCACCCAAGCCCGCCTCTACCAAAAAGCCAACCAAAGCACCCAAGAAGCCCACCTCAACCAAAAAGCCAAAGACACCAAAAACGAGAAAACCAAAAACTACACCATCTCCTCTAAAGACAACTTCAACAACGCCTGAACTGAATACTACCCCTCTAGAAGTCATGCTGCCAACTACCACCATCCCTAAACAAACTCCAAACTCTGAAACAGCTGAAGTAAACCCAGATCATGAAGATGCCGATAGAGGTGAAGGAGAAAAACCTCTGATTCCCAGGCCCCCTGTGCTATTCCCCACAGCTGTTCCAGGCACTGATCTCTTGGCCGGGGGACTCAACCAAGGCATTAACATCAATCCCATGCTTTCAGGTAAGAATCAGTTACTTACCTGTTCTAGTATCTCCCTACTGAGATTCACTATCTTAAACTCTAACTCGTGAACTTATCAAGCTTGGTTATAGCTCCCTTAGAGGTGTGTAGATTAAGAGTGCTCATAGAATATTTATTATCCAGGAGACTGAGTAGAAATTAGCATAAGAAACTTAGTGGTGGCTAACTTCAGACATGTCTGTTGGGAGCAGAAATAGGATAGAGAATGTCAAAATAATTTAGGTAGATTGTACTCTCACGAAGGAAAAATAAAATTCCTTTTCTCACTGTAAACCTCAGTGTCTAATACCTCACATACATGAAGATCAAGATAACTTGGCCTCTTATACCTATTATTTTTATGTAGCATTCCTGAATGGTATTTATTATGTTAGGTAAGCAGAACTATGGAACATTACCACTTCCTTTTCTCCTTACTAGATCTTAGAGGGTAAACAGGAAACAGAATCCTGTAAGGATTTGAAAAGAACAAATTGCTTTTCTCCTTCGGTTCTATATTGTCTTTGTTGATTTCTTCCTTCTGTTTTGTGTAATTTTGTTGATTTTAGATGAGACCAATTTATGCAATGGTAAGCCAGTGGATGGGCTAACTACTCTGCACAATGGGACATTAGTTGCATTTCGAGGTGAGTTATATAATATAAACCTGCTTCTTCCTGCTTTGTGTTGGCATTTTCTGAGAACAAAATCACAAGGTGCTAACTGGACTGCATGATTCTACAGTAAATGAAAACATTATTAATCTAGGTACATAAATGCAACAAAGAACTTGACTTGTTATCTCTTAAGGTTTCTTTGTGCATGTGTATATGCCTGTGAGCATGCATGTCTGTGTGTGGATAGGATTTCTAAGTTCCAATTTCAAATTAAAGGATCTGATAGAGATTTGCATTCTCTCAACAATTTATTTTTAGAAAATAATTCCTCCTCTGTGAGGTAAGAAAAGTTGTTGTACTTTTTTGTTCTGGAGTTACAGAGAATTAAGTAAATTTCCCATGAACTTTCTGTTATTTTAGTCTTCTTAGAATGCAGATTAAGAATTAACAATAAAATATTATACACAGTAAAGGTTCAATAGATTGTACTAGTCATTAAGTTATAACACCAATTCTGTATAGTAAAAACACAAACCTAAGAGCTCTACGCCACAAAGGCAAAGACTTTAGGGAAAGCAGAGAACGAACTGATGAGCTGACTCAATGGAAGAGATAGTGACTGTCAAGTCTGGTGGCCTGTATTGACCTTTGAGACCTACACCAAGGCAGGCGAAAACTGACTCCCACTCTGAGACCTACACTGAGGGAGGAGAGGACCAACTCCTACAAGTTGTCCCATGACCTTCACATGGACCCTGCAAACCCAGATACATATAAATTAAAAAAAAAAATCAAATTAAAATCAAGGTGGGTGTGGTAAATACTCCCTTAATCCCAATACCCAGGAGCTGGGAGTAGGTGGATCTCTCTAAGTTCAAGGCCAGCCTGGTGTACAGATTGTCTCAAAAACAACCTCAAATTTTCAATTAAAAAAATTAAAACTAGAAACTAAATTGTCTCAAAATATCTTCTGCTATATTTTGGGTCTAAGAAATATTTAGGAAAACACAGATTTTCTCATTTTCACCTGGCTCTATGTCCAGGCACTTCTTTTTTTTTTGGTTTTTGTTTTTTTTGTTTTCGAGGCAGGGTTTCCCTGTGTAGCCCTTGCTGTCCTGGAACTCACTCGGTAGACCAGGCTGGCCTGGAACTCAGAAGTCCCCCTACCTCTGCCTCCCAAGTGCTGGAAGGTGTGTGCCAACACACCGCCCGGCTTGTCCAGGCACTTCTTTACACAGTGACTCCATTTTTCTTTATAATCATCGCACTTCTTTTCCTTTTCTGTGGGGGACATGATTTAGACCTCAGACTGCAGACTGACAAGTCTTTTTAATTTTTAGGTCATTATTTCTGGATGCTGAATCCCCTCAGACCACCATCTCCAGCACGCAGAATTACTGAAGTCTGGGGTATTCCCTCTCCTATTGACACTGTTTTTACTAGATGTAACTGTGAAGGGAAGACGTTCTTCTTTAAGGTAACACAATACTGGTGAGGAGAAAACAATGCAGCTGCACCTTGTCTTAACATGATCCTAACCTTCAACTCTGAAATGATAAATTGTTCTCCTGAAAAAGGACAATCTGATATGCTTATTCAAATTCAACCAATTTATTGTGTTCTCCCTACACTTCAATCTGAGAATGATTCCAGAAACATGCCTACAAAACCTTTAACATCATTTTCTCCTTTATAACCACCAGGATTCTCAGTACTGGCGCTTCACCAACGATGTAGTAGATGCTGGGTATCCTAAACAAATTGTCAAAGGCTTTGGAGGACTAACAGGGAAGATAGTGGCTGCTCTCTCAATAGCCAAGTACAAGGACAGGCCTGAATCTGTGTACTTTTTCAAGAGAGGTATGTATTATACAATTGTCAATGTGACACTGTTCTTTAAGGAGTCTTTTCTTTTTAATTGCTAGGTTTATTATCAAAAAGTATTCTTAATGGCAAGAATAAAATAGCTTTAATGAATAAATATTTTAGGCCATAAGAAGTATTTAGATCTCCTGCAATATGAACCATCAATCATCTGGACTTTCAGATCACTAATATAAAGAATGCAATTTGTTGGATTCATTTGTTCAACACATATTCTAGGTCTTAGGTATTACTATATTTCAAGAACAGTATTAACAATAGCCATTATTAAACATATATTTGTGAAGAACCAAAAAAAAAAAAAATGTAGAGGCAACTGAAACCCATTCTTTTCTGGGTGGGTGCCATGAGTTGTCTGTTGTGCCTTTCCTACTGTGTAATAGGTGGCAGCATTCAGCAATACACTTATAAACAGGAGCCCATGAAGAAGTGCACAAGGCGGCAGCCTGCCATCAACTACTCAGTGTACGGGGAGGCAGCACAGGTCAGGAGGCGCCGCTTTGAGCGTGCTGTTGGACCTTTCCAGACACACACCTTCAGGATCCATTACTCGCTGCCCATCAGAGTCTCTTATCAAGACAAAGGTAATTTTCACCATGTCAAGAATGCTGATCATAAAGATTAATAATTTCTTATGAAGTCACCCTTATTACATAGAAATATTGGCCATAAAAGTACTAACCACTTAGGCTTGTTGATGTAAAACAAATCCATTTGCGTTACTGAGAAATAACCAAGATCAATTCTTTTTTGGTAAAGAAAGTAGTTTATTCAAACCTGTTAATTATAGCAAACAATGAGCACTGTATACAAATCTGTATCCCTCAAGCCAGCCCTAAGTGAGGTGTTATGCCATGTCAGAGAACAAACTCAAAACCTAGGTTTGTTTAGCACTAAGGCTGTAAACTCTTTCAAACCTTTTATTAAAAATTCTGCCTGCAGGTTTCCTCCACAATGAAGTCAAAGTGAGCACAATGTGGAGAGGGTTTCCAAATGTTGTGACTTCAGCAATAACCCTGCCTAACATTAGAAAACCTGATGGCTACGATTACTACGCTTTTTCCAAAGGTAAGTTAATTGGACATTTTTGTGAACTTCAAGTTGATCTCACCTGAGGAAGCACAAATGTACCTTAAGTGGAAACAGCAAGTGTACAATGAAGGGAGAGATTGCTGCACTAATTTTATTTAACTGGAAGGAGTGCAGACCAGTTTTACTGCATTGTTAGGACACTAGGAGAAAACAAGTATAGAGAAACCGTATTTGTTGCTATTACAAGGGACTCTTAAGACAGCATGTATTATTACAGTCTAAAAGGTGTTCAAGACATTCATGGAACCCAGTTTTATTAAGTAAAGTTTACTGCCCAGGATACTTAACTTTGGAAAGACCAGTTATCTAAATTATTCTGCTCATGATTCTATAATATGAATTCCCAAGAAATATATTTTTAAAATGGTTAGTCAAAATGAGTCATCTTTTAAATTAACTATTTTTTAAATATTTATTTCTAAAAGGAAGAGTTGAACCTAATATTACCTGAAGGGTGCTGAAAGATTATTCATTCCATCACTCAACCTATTTTTTTGTCAGAAAGTTAATGAAATTCACTTTTGATATTGAAATGATGCTGACTTTGAATACAGTACTCAATACAGACTTAAATGTTTTACTTTCTTTTTAATTAAAAGGCTGTTTTCTCTTTTATTTAGATCAATACTATAATATTGATGTGCCTACTAGAACAGCAAGAGCAATCACCACTCGCTCCGGGCAAACACTCTCCAAAATCTGGTACAACTGTCCTTGAGCTGATTGGCAAAGAAGAGTCATCAAAATGAGATGAACAAACAGTGATGCCTTTTGACATTGAAATCCATTTTATTAATAAAGAATGTTGAAATGAGCATACCTATTTAAATACAAAACACTTCTCAACTTGACAATCATTATATTAAAACAGATTCGCCAATCTTATTCACAAGTGTCATAGTTTATAGATCACTTAATTAATATTCCCTCTATTTATTCCTCCTCTTCCTCCCATTGCATGGCTTATACCTGTAGAAGGAAATAATAAAATTCATGTTCAGTAGAAATATCTAAGATATGGATATAAAAAGATATTCTCTATGTTGACTGGTAATTATTATAAATGGGTTCCTAGATTTGTGATGTTAATAGTCTAATGAGTTATTTTGGAGAATGTGAAAATACTAAAATCTTCTATTTCTTAACTAGCTACAATAGCCACAAAACTTTCACTGCAGAAAAAAAAAATATTTAACATAGTAAGAATACAGGTGGAGTTACTATGAATGCACAGCATGCTAACACTTGATTTTCCAAGTCTTTAAGAACATATTCATTTTGTAACTATGACAAACTGCCTAGAAGAAGCTTTCTGGTTAAGTGTCACATGATCAATATGCAATTATAAATCAATCCTTAGATTTATCTTAGAAACTTGACACACATGCTATTATCCCACATATCAAGTAAACAGCGTGTCAGAAACTTACCTCTTTGTCGGTTAAACTGACGACCACGAACACCCTGTCTCAAGGTGGTCTGAAGTCTTACTCGTCTGAAAGGCTTCGGCTGACTACTACTGGTATCTAAAGAAAGCATCAAGACATAAGGAAAGCAAGTTAAAAAAGCTAGGACAAAAAAGAAAAAAAGAAAAAAAGAAAAAAAAGCTGGGCAGTGGTGGCACACGCCTTTAATCCCAGCACTTGGGAGGCAGAGGCAGTTGAATTTCTGAGTTCGAGGCCAGCCTGGTCTATAGAATGAGTTCCAGGATAGCCAGGCTACACAGAGAAACCCTGTTTCGAAAAAAACAAAAAAACAAAACAAAACAAAAAAGCCAGGAAAGCAGCTACAATTACTAAATCAACACGCAGACAAATACAGACATGCCTTTGTTTTCCACATTCAAATCTGCTTCTAAGAGCAAAGGAAGCTAAGCAATTACACAAGCTCACTCACACAAAAATGTAGCAGTATAAGACCATCTCAAAAAGTTATTTGGAGAAAAATTTTGAGTTTAGTTGTTTAATTACTTGTCTAATTTAGGAGGTTTTTATTTAAGGTAACTCCTCAGGTATACACATGGTGCCAGAGACAAGGGAATAATTATGGTAATGAAGAACCAGGCCCCTGAGAAGACAAAATATTGTAACATATCTGACTCATAGCTTTATCTAATACTTCAAATGTAATCATTAGTAAATCCTACCAGTTCAAATTTAAGCAAACTTGCCACAGTCATACATCTCATTGTCTTTATTCTGTATGGCAACAGCTTCTAAATTTAGGCTCTTATACAACATGGGCAAACCAAATGCAGTGCCATGTCATTACTCTATGTGAAGAATTTCAATTGTTTTCTATTTCCATGAAACACAAAGCAACTATGAACATCTAGGTGATTTTCCTTCATCACTCTTCTCATACACTCTTGAACCTCACTCCTCACTCTGCTCCAGTCACATATCTCCTCAAGCACATCATATCGGCTTATGGGACTTTATATAAACCATATAGCTTTAATCTTTTTCTAAATGTCATTTTCTTGGACATGCTTTTTATGAAATTCCCTGTTATGTTAGACATTCAAATTTGCTGAGTGAGTACCCAGTCAGAGGTACAGTGTCACCCATAATTAAATCAATGTAAAGACATTCTATTTCCTAGGAACAACCAACCACATTTTCTCACTCAAGGGAATGTTTGGTAACTAGTATTAATTCTAGTACAGAGGACAGACAATTCTCAGAGAATATCAATAGGACTAATAATTGTCATACCTATAATTTCTGATCCTTTTGTGCATAAAGCTGAGAGCTACAATTTATATATATTATTTGTAATTCTGACTTTAAGGTTCAGTATGGTATATGGTTATGCAAAGAAGCTAGCTGTTGAACTATAGATGTGGGAGCTAAACCTGGAGATGCTGACCAACTGATTGACATGTTATAGAAAAGCAAAGAAGAGGAACAGGAAGACATTTTGGGACAGCATAGCTATATGACTATAAAATATAACAAAGGAAGTCTATTATAACATATGAATGCTCTATAGAAATTTCGGAATAAGCACCATAAAGGAAAATGATAATGATCAGAGTGGATGATGTATTGCACTTCCTTAAAACTAAAGGTGAACTGCCTACACATTCTGAGATGAAAAACTGAAGGTGAACTGCCTACACATTCTGAGATGAAAGCCTCACATAAAATTTTACTGAGCAAAGTTTCTAGAGACAAACTGGCATCCTAGCATGAAGTTTATGAGCCATATGACCTTTGAGAGTTATTTAACCTTTCAATGTTTTAGTCCCAAACTTAAAATATGGGAATGGATTCCTACCAAACTGTGTTTCTGTTAGAATCAAAGGCTTGAAAATAGTCTATATATAATATTCAGTACTCAATAGATGTTGTTATTAGGATAAAAAAAAGTTGCTTTTATTATAGGAAAGATATCTTTTCAAAAAGTTGAATTAAAAACTAGAAGATGACTCTTTACATTAGTAAATTTCAAACATGGTTTTGAAATAAATGGAGTCCCATCTTTAAACCCTGCAGGTCAAATCTGTTGTGGTTCAAATGGAAGGAAACATGGGGGGAAGTACACTTTAGATTCCTTCCCAGTACAACCATCCCCACCAATTTAAGTAGCACCTTTATAAAGGTAAACAATTCACATGATCTGAGAAGAATCCAGACTATAAGCAGCACATTTAAGAGACCCAAGTATTTTTCAGGGTCTGTGCTGACACCATTTATTTAGACAAAATATAAGTGAACTCTTCTTTAGGTGTAGACCCACCTTCTGCATGGTCCTGATTACCAATGCCAGAGTATTTGTGTAATAATAATGTAAACACAAACCAAGTTCCTTTTCATGATAAAATGTCCCCTTTAAGTAATAGGTTTTAAAAGTCAGGAGTGCCAGGCACTGGTGGCACATGCCTTTAATCCTAGCACTTTGGGAGGCAGAGGCAGGCGGATTTCTGAGTTTGAGGCCAGCCTGGTCTACAGAGTAAGTTCCAGGGCAGCCAGGGCTACACAGAGAAACCTTGTCTCAAAAAAAAAAAAAAAAAAGTCAGAAGTATGGACTTGAGAGCTCCCTCTCTGGTAAGCATCTGGACAGACAAGGGCAAGGAACCAAGCTGCATGGAACAGTACTTACCTACAGAGGAGCTGGAAGGGGGGTCTTGGCTGGTTGAGGGAAGATCTGATTCATCAGGTGCTTGGACAGGCTCTTCTTCCTGCTGGCTATCAATTTCTAGGCCTGCCTCTGAACTAACACTAAGAAATAAATATTGATTAGAAAAATGTAAAACTGATTCTAGAATTTATTTTAAATATTCCTAAGTTATTTCTGATTTATTTTATAACTACTTTGAGAGTTCTAGTTTAACTAAGAATTAGACTCAGTTACAGTTGTCATCTGGAACAGGATATGGGATGAGTTGTTTTTCCTTCACACCCTTTTTTACTAGGCTACTCGCCAATTTTACTTTTTGTTTTACCACTGTTTCAACAGCCCTTCTTTTTCCATTTGACAAGCATGTTTATGATCTCGACACTCATAGGAATGTTAGACTCTGATAAACTCCCAAACATACTAGTAACAGCAGATCAGTCAGTCACCCTGAGTACCAACCCAGACCTAAAGCTATGGATGCCAGAGTTCCTAGCTCAGTGGCTGTATTTTCATCTTTCTCCTTTTAAGAAGTACACAAGAAGCCAGGCGGTGATGGCGCACGTCTTTAATCCCAGCACTTGGGAGGCAGAGGCAGGCGAATTTCTGAGTTTGAGGCCAGCC
>NW_022196891.1:47145289-47148253 GCF_008632895.1 Mastomys coucha | reverse complement strand
AAAAAAAAAAAAAAAAAAGAAAAAGAAAAAGAAAAGTACACAAGAGTAGACTGAATCTGGCCTAACCTTCTTTTAATCATCTGCAAGCATAGTGAAGTTCCTGGTTCCAACTTACCTGAGACCCCCAAGGCTGCAAGATGGGGACATGTAAATAGCATGGGGCTAAAGTTCAGGCTTTTAATTCCCACTGAGTGGTTACCAGTAAATAGTCTAAGCACATTGTTGTTAACATGCTTTGAACTTCTATGATGGGTAGTAATATATTTTAGGAACAGTGTGTGAGTTAGAAGGACAAATGTAAAGTGACCTGAAAATATGTATACAATGAGTCACAGCTAGCATTCTCACTGGGACGTGTAACCTCCCTCAATTAAACACTGATGTTACAGAATACAAACAGACCCGCCTTTACCCATTATATCCTAGGAGACCTCGCTTATGAAGCACTGTCAAGTCAAGTCCTTCAGCTCTGAGCAGAAATTCTGTGTTCTATTTCCCAACCTCTAAACTGTACAAATTTCTTAGTTTATAAGAATTAAGATTCCAAGTTTGAGACTTAACTCTACAAAACCGCTGCCTTTGGACTTCTTCTAGCAAATTATTTTTGTTTCCTTAGAAAACAAAATTTTCAATAATGTTCTTTGAAACTGCCTTTCTCATAGTAACCCTAATTTCTGAAGCTGGTTAGTTCTGAATGCAAGGTAGCTTTTCTAAATATGTGCTTTGGCTTTTCCATGGGGCAGGATAGCATTGAAAACAGATGTGGATGTATTTGTTTGCTAAAACAAACAAATATGAGAACATAATGAACCTACAGCAAGCAAAAACTACACAATAAAATCGTACCCTTCAGACTCCGCCTCTACAAATACTTCATCTCCGTCATCACCTGCTGCTGTTTCATTTGTCGTGGATAAAGTGCCCGTAGACGTTGTCACCATTGGAACAGACTGAGAGGCATGCTCTGAAGCATCAGAGGTGGTACCCTCAGTAAACACAGTCACTTAAAAAGAAGAACAAACAACTTTGCCTTTGTGGTTCGTTAATTCTGAGCCAGAATAGGTTTCAGGGTGTTCTATGTCACCAATAAAACAAAATGTCCTCATAGGTCTGGTACTCACCTGGGGCTGCTACTTGGAGAGGCGTAGTGGGAACGCTGCGGCCACCAGACTCTTCTTCATGAGCCAGAAAGAGGGGTGTTTCATACATTCCCAAACCTTGAGAAAAATTTAAGTATCAGTGAATGATGAAAGAACATAAAAACACCAAAGAAAAGAATTAGTACAAGGTATACAATTTTCTTGAAGCTCATGATGTAGTTGCTCCATCAAGCAAAAATCAAGCTCCTCAATACATATTCAACATATCTTTTAAATTCTTTAACACTAATTAAAGCACCTCTAAATAACTGCTAATTTTATGGAATATCCAAATATGAACAAGTACTATGTCGAAATCTATTCCTTACTTAACTGCCAAGGTTATTAACTCTTTCTGCTAGGGAAACTTAATTAAACTTCCCCCTATGGTTACAAAGCAAGTTATTAGTGGCTTATTAGCCTTATAGAGATTCACTTGCAAAATGCTAGTTTCCCAGAAATAAACCAAATTTCACCCGTGGACTAAATGGCAATTAATTCCACAAATAGCATAATTCACATAGAGATATCACCTACTACTACTATTTCATTTTATATCTCAAACTTTATTTTTAAAATGAATGTTGCTAGGGAAAGTCTAATTAGTCATTTAACTAGGTATGCCATAATTCTCAAATTGTAAGCAAAAAATATACTGTATTCCTAAATTTGAAAGTAGCTAGCATTTCCTAGTAGTATTTCTTGGTTGAGCATACATTATGTAAAGGTTTGAAAGAGAATGGTCCCCATAGGTTCCTATGTTTGAGTGGGTGGTCTGCAGTTAGTTGAACTGTCCTGGAAGGATTAGGAGTGGGGACAAGGTGTGACCTTGTGAGGTGTGTGACTGGGGCTGGGCTTTGAGGTTTCAAAAGCACATGCCAAGCCCAGTGTCCCTGACTCCCTTGCAGAATAGGATGTAAAGCTCTCAGTTACTTTTCCAGGACCATGTCTGCCTGCCACCATGCTCCCTGTCACAGTAACGGATTAATTGTCTAAAACTGTAAGCAAGCCAATTAAATGCTTTTATTTTTTTTTTAATAAGTTGCCTTTGTCATGGTGCTTCGTTATGGCAATAAAACAGTAACTAAGACAATACAGAAATATAAAAACCAGTCTTTAGGCTAAAGGAACTAGAACCCTACTGAAGAAGTATTTATTAGAAAAAGGCAATGCCAGGGCTGGAGAGAAGGCTCAGCGGTTAAGAGCACTGACTGCTTTTCCAAAGGTCCTGAGTTCAAATCCCAGCAACCATATGGAGGCTCACAACCACCTGTAATGAGATCTGACGCCCTCTTCTGGTGTGTCTGAAGACAGCTACACTGTACTCACATAAATAAAATAAATAAATCTTTAAAAAAAGCAATGCCATGTGAGTAACTTTATAAATTAGGACAGGGGTTATACTGATAGCAGCTGAAGAAAATCAGAGCATACTGTCTACACAGTATACACACTTCAGAAACCTCTGGCTTTTGGCTATTTTACCTCCTTGAGAAGCAAGTTGGCCAAGATCAGAGTGACTGGAACTTGTCTGTGGCATGTCTTCAGGTGGCCCAAACCGGAATCTAGGAACACCAGCAACCTGTGGGGAACTAAATGGACAGAAATTAATTTGATGAGAAACTTAATGCTACCTGTTTAAACCATAAGAGGAAAATGTTTAAAAATACACACACACACACACACACACACAAAAACCCATCAATAAACAGGGAAGGAAATCATGAAGAAAATGTGTCAATAAAGGTTTCTTGCAAAGATATTGTCAATAAATTTAGCAATATGAATAACTTATAATTTATTTAACTTTTTTTTTTTTTTTTTT
>NW_022196891.1:47078996-47145122 GCF_008632895.1 Mastomys coucha | reverse complement strand
AAGACGTGCGCCACCACCACCCAGCAGAAGGTTTTTTTTTTTAGATTTCAGTTTTCACTGTTTAGTAATACAAAATAAGTTACTCTAGCCTATTCTAAGTTCAAAATCTAACTCTAAGATTTAGAAAAATCCTAGCACTAGATGACTAGATTAACTGTTTTCTCCTGTATCCTAACAACTGTACCATGTACCATGTATCCCAATGCCTATTTACAACATAAAACTCAGCCTCCCTTAGCTGCCCACTCCTCTCTTATTTTCTTAGCCCCTCCCTGATTACATCATCTCTGCTATTACCTGGGTTAATTTTCATTTCCACTCAAAAGTATACTTTTAGCTAAAGTTGTTTCCTTCAGGTTGACTTTCAAACAGAACCCTGAGCACTCCTGTACTATGCCTCTAATTTCCAGGCTGTTTATTTGGCCCCAAATATCAAGTGATTTTATGAAAAACTATATTTCTTCATAAAAGATTCATGTTGGAGAACTGGTTGCTTAAATTGGTGACATTAGGATCAGTAGAGTGGAATATATTGAGGAGATCTACATAGGCAACAATAGCATCTATCTTCAGAGTTATAAGGATTAAATAACACACAGAAATTCTAAGTAATCATTAGGAAGTGTAAGATAAGTGTGCTCACTTATTAGTTGTTGGAATTACTTCATTTGACTTAATGAAGATCATCAGTTACATTCACGCTCCTAGCCTGTGGCATTACAACTGGATGGTTACTCATACCCTGAGCTCCTACAATAAACCACCTGTCATGATCACCAACACCTCCCCCAGCACCGATACAGCATTTATTTTACTTCTATGTATCAGGTAGTATCTGAGCATGTAAGCACAAACTGTATTACCAGTAAAGTGAGGTCACTCAAAAGAAGGGACAGCAAGGAGCCTGCTCCTGTGAGGAAGCCTTCAGATTGCAGAAACCACGCTCTTAAGCACTACACCTTAGAAGAAGGTATATTTTATTCATCCTATAGTCTTCCTCAATACTACTTTTTCAAGATCCTCCTATTACATGTGCAGATTAATGGACAAGTAGGGTGGGACTCTACAAATAAAACATTCAAAAACCAATTTATGAGGTAACGAGAAAGTAGCTAATGAGCCACCAAACATTCTCATTATATCAACTTACTGGATTGCTTCAGCAAACCCATCAGTGCGATGTGGCACCACAAGAGTTGGAGTACTTGGAACTGTTCTGTCTTCATCATCAAAGAAGTGTTGTTGCTGAAACATAGACAGAACACAGCATTTAACAGGCCTAACCACATCTATGTGAATTACATGCACATGATGGGTAGATACTAACCATGCCACCTATTCCTGGAGTCAACTGAAGACCACGCCCTACAGACTGCCTCCGGGTCATCTGAATTCTCTATGTTGGAAAAAGAATTATATTTTTTTTAAAGAATTAGGCAATAAAACAAATATCAAAGATACAGTTTATCAATTTTGTAATGAAATAACTAATTTTCAAAGATTTGTAATTAACAGGACATTTCTAAATTGCTATTGTCTAGTATAAATATTGGTGGAAAGTTTAAATTATATTAATGAAGATATTTATAAACTAAAAGGCATGATAATACTTAATTTAAGCATGTACACACATTTAGATTCTTTCTCCTTGACTGAAAATACTAACAAGTGATGTTTTCCATTGTAGTTTATATAGCAACTGAGTTCTTAGTGACCCTACACATGGTTCCTTTAGACTTTGTATTTTCAAATATCAAGTAATTTCCACTACTCTTATTATTAAACACATAATAGTTGGTTCTCAATACACTCGCCATATGAGGAGTTAGAACCAAGCTAGATTAATGAACGTACTCCACGCTGAGTACATAGGGTCAGGAATGAACTAAGTAGAGATATTTGATAATAAATGTGAAAAAAAGGTTAGGTAGAATAATAATAAAAGATCTATGAAGCTTAAGTAAGAAATGGTCAAAACAAATGCTATTAATCTAGCAAAATTCATTTTACATTAAATAAAATTTAAGAAATTTTAAGCTGTAACAACATGAACCAACCAAAGAGCACACATGGTGGGATTCATGGCTCCAGCTGCATATGTAGCAGAGGATGGCCTAGTCAGTCATCAATGGGAAGAAAGGCCCTTGGTCCTGTGAAGGTTCTATGCCCCAGTGTAGGGGAATGCCAAGGCCAGGAAGCACGACAGAGTGGGTTGGTGAGCAGGGGGAGAGGGGAGGGAACAGATTTGTTTTTTTTTCCCAGAGGGAAACCAGGAAAGGAGCTATCACTTGAAATGTAAATAAAGAAAATATCGAATTTTTTAAAAAAAGGAAATTATAAGCCTATAATAGCAAGTAGCAATTTTATTTGCTATGACTATAATTACTTCAATATACAATTTTTAGCAAGTTGTGTTTTCAAATGCCAAGTCATTTACATTTAGAAACTGGAGATTAGTTTCAATTAAAAGTAATATCTTACAACATGCCAAAATATTAAAAATTCTTCTAATACTTGGAAAGAAGGAAAGGAAGGAAGAAAGGAAGGAAGGAAGGAAGGAAGGAAGGAAGAAAGGAAGGAAGGAAGGAAGGAAGGAAGGAAGAAAGAACGGATGGACCATATAATGGAAAAGATAGATTTTACAAGGTGCCTTTTTCAGAAGCTAGGTTCTTTGAGTACCTGAACTGGTGGTCCCAGCTCCTGAGGTGGGGCGTGAATGGTCAGGCGTGGGGGAAGAGGATGCGGTGGACGCCTTGGTGACTGCGGTGCTTGTGGGGTCTGTCTCTCAGACGCTGACGTGGGCTGCTGTGACTGCGGTGCTTGTGGGGTCTGTCTCTCAGAAGCTGAGGTGGGCTGCTGTTCTCTGGCAACCTCCTGAGAGAATGAAGACTCTGCTGCACTTGTATTTCCTTCACCTATGGAAGAAAGACTTCAGTTTGGAAACCAAGTCCAGACTGAAAATACACAGCCTTAACCTCCAATTTGTTTTTCTTGTCGGTTTGAGACAGGATCTCAGAGTCCTGGCTCTTTTCAAACCCGCTATGTAGTAGGCTGGCCTTGAACTCTAGCTCCTCCTACCTGCCAAGTACTGGGATTATATATATGGACAGACACATACCTCTGGATCTTAAGGAACAGGCAAGTAAGTACTCTCCCTTCAAGACTCAAACAACAGATGTAAGCACTTTGCCCAACACGTGATCAAGCAACCATTTACTGCATTTTGGCTTATGCTATTTTTTCTTAATGCTTAAGTGTGCTTATGTGTGTCTGTGTGCTTATGGAAGCTGGAAGAGAGTGGATCTCCTGGAGCATGTGTTACAGGTGGCTATATATCACCTAATATAGGAACCAAACTCAGGCCTACTGAAGAGCAACATGTGCTCTTACCCATTGAGTTCTCTCTCTAGTCCAATATTCTTAATCAGTGTACAAACGACTTAACTCTTTCTAGAGAAACAACATGTCAATCAATAAAGGCAATTAAGGAAAAGCCTCACAAATATTTTTATATTTTGGTTCTCCCAAAGTTCAAAGTCCAATTGCTACTCAGATGTCTAGATCTTCTATTGTCTTCCACTATGAAATGTAGATACCAGAGAATCAGAACCTCATCCTGACAGCTGGTATTTAAAACACTTTTCTTTTCTATATTCCAAATTATTAACTTAAACTTAGTTTAAGAATTTGGGACACATAAAAATAGTCACAAGAGTAGTACCTTAACAAAAAGAAATTACTTTTATTTCATGTATTTGAGATTTTTGCCTGCATGTATGCATGCCTGGTGTCCATAGAGGCTGTAAGGAGGTATCAGTCACCTGGAAGTGGAATTACTGTAGGCCTGCACGTGAGTGCTGGGATCTGGCGCCTTTTCAAGAGCAGTCAAGAGCTCCTCAATACAGAACCATTTCTCCAGCCCTCTAAAAACTTGAAAATGGACCAACTCTAACCTTAGTTTTATTTAGACTACTACACTTAATTTTGCTTGACTACAAAAATATCCACTCCCCTCCAAAAGAAGTCTTACAGAACATTTGTATATGTATTATTTGGGGAAAATGGCTAAGAACATCTTTTCCTAAAAAACTTTCAGGGACAGTATCTAAAGACATATCTACACACAAATTTTAAAACGTGGTTTTAGTTGGACTGATCTCTTCTAGCTATGAGCTGCTACCCATCCCTGCTTTAATTATCCCAAATGGCTTTGTGCTACATTAGAGTCCGAGATATTTGACTTTTACAATAGTTCAATGAGGGAGACAGACAATATAATGGCATCTGATAGGCCACATCAGAAGGGCTGAAAACTTAGTAAGACCCTGTCCTGTCACTAGTTTATTAGAGTTGTACTACATCAGAAGTATAACTCTAGTTTAAAAAATATTATCAGACTACTCTACTGAGAGACTAATGTTCTTACCACTGTTTTGAGAATCAGCAGCTCTCTGATTACTTTCAGTTCCACCCATACTTTCTTCTGTTTCTGTACCTGGATCAGTCCCATCACCACCCTAAGAACAAAATGTAATGACTGAAGCAAATCAAATGACTAGGTTACAAAAAAGCCACACCAAATAATTAAAAGCAAACAAACCAGAGGAAAACCAAACCAAGCAAGCCAAACAAACAAAACTCCAACGGTATGAAGACTTTTATTTTCCTGGTAACACAAGCTTTTCTATGACAGGAAAACAGCAAGCTTTCTAAGCACAGCTCTTAAGGAGACAGTCCCAATTCTAACCAGTTACCTCAGCATCATCAGCTTCATAGCCATCATTACCATCTGCACTACCAGTTCCTTCATTACTATCTTCACCCTCATCTCCCATCCCCGTGTCATCTTCTTCATCATCATCATCATCTTCATCTTCTTCATAATCCTAGAAGAAAATGCCCAAATGTGAATAAAGCACACACCCACACCTTTTGCACATCTTAACACCTCCTTTAAGTGACTTATTATTGATTAGCATACAGGAGTGTTTCAAGAGTTTTGACAATTCCACAGCAAAGAAAAAAACTATAACATTTCAAAGAACAAAACAATGATTGATTCTGAACTGTTTCCATAAAATTGTGCAAAAGTTAATAGTCTACCAAATCATCAAGTGGTTAAACTTTATTTCTATCCAAATGTGAAACTAAAGAATAAAATCAAATCATACTAGTTTTAAAGATGTGTTTTTTGGGCTGGCGAGATGGCTCAGTGGGTAAGAGCACTGACTGCTCTTCCGAAGGTCCTGAGTTTGGATTCCAGCAACCACCCATAATGAGATCTGACGCCCTCTTCTGGTGCATCTGAAGACAGCTATATTGAATTACGCTGGAGTGAGAAGGGCCGGAGTTCAATTCCCAGCAGCCACACACAGTATGGCTCACAGCCATCTGTACAGCTACAGTGTACTCATACACATAAATAAAATAAAATAAAGATGTGTTCTTTGACAAAAGAATCTGAATTTAATATAGAATTAAATCCCAAAGTAAAAAAAAAAATATCAAATTCTCCCTAAAACTCACCTGATGTAGGTGATGGCCTAATTACTTTGGAAATGGTACAGGGTGCCAAAAGGAGAAACAAGCAAATAAAACAACTACTAACTCCTGTTTCTTCTTTTATTTCCAGAAACAAGAACATGAGGTTCATATAACCATTTTTTATTAAGACTAAAGATGAAATCTGAAAACAAATCCTAAGTGGCATAGCAGTCATTTATAAACAAACAAGCTGGGCAGGCCATACAGTTCCATAATCCCAGTATTCAAGAGACCGAAGCACCATTTTTGGGATTTCCTAACAAGCTTGGGCTATATACTAAGAACCTACCTCCAATAAGAAACAAAATAATACTGCCCAAACAAGGTAAACAAAATGCTTAAAAACTGATTATTCACCATTGGCTTTTTACTTCTAATACAGAACCTTACACTCCTGAACTAATCTGTTAAAAGAAGAATTTGATAATCCACTAAAACTGACTGGGAATGCGAAATCACCTCTTGATATGTTAGAAGTACCAAAGACTTAAAGCACTATGGTTGAAACCGGCACACAGCTAAAAGGTAAGAAGACCCAGAGCTCAAGGCCAGCGTGCACAGTGCACAGTGCAGTGGCTTTGAGCCCCAGCTCTGGAAGGGAAGCCGAAGGAAGGCTGACAAGTACTTCATCTGTTCAATACTAAACTCACCTCATGTTCTCCATCATTTTCTTCATCATCATCCTCATCATCACTGTCAATTACAATTACATCATCTCCTTTGCCTTGACCATCTTGAGAGGAAGTAGTCTGCTGATCTGATTGAAGTGGTCCAAGATCGATTTGTAGAGATTGTGATGTTTCTTCACTGTCTTCCATTGGTGTATAATCTCCCTGGGTGACTCCCTTTAAAAGTTAAAAAGGTCCTTTACCCAAACTAGAAATAATCTGGATACATAATGAATAAAGGAAAATATTTCTCTTGTCTTAAAATCAAAAATAAATCAAAAAACTAATGTTACCCCATTACACTGATTTGTTTTCAAACACCGCAATATACACATATGCTAACTATCCTCAACCCGAAAACTGGAACCTGAAACTTCCTGAGCACTTGCATAACACTTGAAAGAAGTGGAGGTGGAGTGGGAGGGGTCATGGAGCAGGAATATATAGCACTAAATCAAGTAAGTAAGTAAGTAAAAGAACATCGCACAGGGTCACACCTATGGGAAATGAAACTACACGCACGTGATGACAGCTCAGAGGTAGAGTTAGTCTATTCCAGGAATGAGCCCACAACTGCTTGTCCAGTATAAACAAAAGTTTGAAGCCATAGACACATAAAAAATGAAAATGGGACCCAGCAGGTTTTATTTATGTATTTGTACATGCATGCATGTCTGCATACATATTTAACATGTAATAATAATAACAGGGAAGAAGTTATCAATCTGATGGGGGGGCACATAGGAGTTGGAGGGACTCAAGAAAGGGAAGAGTGATATAATTATGTTTTAATTAAAAATATAAAAAAATAAAAATAAAAAGTAATTTACAGATGGTTAAAGGTTTCAGTCTAAATGTGGTAAAGACTGGTATACACCAAAGCTCTGCACTCTAAAGATCAGGTTCTTTCTCAGAGCATCCTCTAAAAAGAGAGCATATCAAGAACCAGGGGGTGGGGGGGCAGGCACTGGGAGGACAGCTCACTACACGAGCCAAGGGACCCAAAGTGCTCAGCACATGAAGTGCTCAAGGTTCAAAGCCTTAGAAGACCTTCAGCCTAAACCAACACTAACAAGTGACAGTGACTCCGAACGGTGCTCTTTGCTGTCTTTAGACACTCAATACTCTGCATATGCTAGATACTAAAATATTTTTTTGCATAATTACTTTCCACATTTTGCTTGTTATCAAAATAAACTTGTATTTACAAAAATTTCTGACACTGATTTAAAAATGTACCATTTGGCTTAAGTACTCAGGAAATCTAATTTTTTCAAATGAGTCAGTAACATCTACGAGTTAAGAAATTTATGAACGACAACAACAATCAACGCAAAACAATATATAGTAACAAACAACAAAATCAAAGAAATAAATAAATTAAGAACCTGTTTTAAAGCACACAGGGTCAGACATGATAGTATATGCCTGCAATTCCAACACTTAAAAGGCTGTGGCAGGGCTGTCCGAATTTAAAGCTAGCCTAGGCTACATGGTAAAAACTTGCCTCAAAAAGCAAAACAAAACAAATTTAAAAATGCAAATAGTGTTAATAGATCAAAGCCAACTCTATTTATTAAAACCAATTTATTTTTAATAGTTTTATATTTTTACTCACTTCTCCAATGGAATCCTGAGAATCCTGATTATAGGCTTGAGTCTCTACCTCTCCATCAGTACTTTCTTCTGCCATCACTTCTTCCTAAATCATAATAGGTTATTTCTTATTGAACTTGTGAACTACATGAATTGTTATCATTCTACCAGTGTTTCTCTAAAAGTTAAGTCTACAACACTATGAAGCTATGCCACAAATGTTTACATACATATTGTTATACACCACAGTGTATCGTTGAAAAGGAATATAATTTTGGCTAGCCTTAATCTTAAAAACATATGGCAAGTAATGTCAAGGTGCAGAATGCCAATGACTAAACTTCCTTATAAAAAAGCAGAATTCAATTTGCTTCTGCTTTTATTAAATGGGAAGGAATTCATGAAAAGATATGCAAAGACTATAAAGCAAGTGGTAATGGCGAAATACCTTAGCTATAAGTGAAAACTATAGTTCAGGATTTTAGGATAATCTCCCAAAACTTAATTTGACATTGAGTATGAATGACAGCCCTTAGTGCTGCTGATGCAATGGTGACACACACCTCGGTTCCCACAGGCGTGACTGTCTTCAGCTTCTTTGGGAGAGGCATTTCCACTGTGTCGTCAGAGACTTGGTCTCCTGCTTCCGTGGCGCTGCCCTCCTCCTCGTCCCGAGTGCGCTTCGGCAAGGAGGAACTTGGGGTAGCTGAAACTTTTAGACCATACAATTTAAACCTCAACAATCAGATCATGGTAACTTCATTTAGACAAAGATAATATTAGGACCAGTCTTAAAGCTAGAACCTTGTACGACACATCTGATAAACTGCTGTTTACAAAGTTTACATAGCACTTTCTATCAAATCCAGATCTCCTTAAAAGAAAAATCATACTGTATATGCTAAATAACATAAACAGCTTCAGTTTTCAGGATTCACATTAAGCTACAAATAATATGCTGGCTATTTTCCCCCTTTAAAGACAGCCCAAAATATCTGGGGGGATGTTTTTATCATTTTACTTAATGATAAAAACGGAAATTGAACTAATAGTAAATATGAATGTTATTTTCTAATAATTTAAATTATTACAATAAATGTAATTTTTAAAGCTACATCAAATGTACATTTGAAACTGTTCTTGTATCTATTGGTTAAATATGATTAAAACTAAATAAAAATATTTGCTTTCTTCACAGTAACACTGGATAGAAAGCAAATTGTTACAGGCAATAGTCAAGATGTACGGCATCTAAGAAATCTGAAGTATATAGGTAGGTCTACTGCAGCTTCATTTTAAAAATTAATCTTACCAGTCTAGAAGATGGCTTAGCCATTTTAAACAACCAGTTAAGAGCACTGGCTACTCTTCAAGAGGACCCAGGATCAGTCCCCAGTACTCACATGGGAGCTCACAACTGTTACTCCAGTTCCAGGGGATAAGATACCCTCCTTTGACCTCTGTGGACACCAGGCTCTCACATGGTACCCAAATATACACAGACAGAGCATCCATAGACATAAAGTAAAACAAGACATTATTAAAATGAAATCATACCAGTGCCAAATACTGCTGTGGAAGTAGATGGCCGTTCCACTGGTGAGCTTTGTACCACCTCAACTATGTTTGGGGACAACTCTTGATTTGCAGGCTCAATTTGAGGGTGACTCTGTTGAGTGGGTTGTACAAAAGCAGTAGCCTGTGTTTGCTGCTGTACAGTTAGGATGGGCTGAGAAATGGAGGGCTGAACATTAGGACTAGTAGAACGAACAGATCCACTTGTGCTTCCAAATACTGGAACATGTTCCACAGGCCCTTCTGACTGCATAGCTGAAAATAATTACAGTATTTAGTAAGTATGCCTTCTAATCTACCAAAACTGAGTTATTTTATCCTATTCTTTGACATACATTTTATTAACTAGTTTTTCTGTATGTTTTACCATTTAATACACAAAAATAATGTGGGCAAAAGTTATATATTCTGTATTGTACTGCCTATGTGTCTAATATAGTAATATGTAATATTTGGTGGGTAAATACATATTTGAAAGTGTTGTTATTTATTGGTCCAATAAAATTACATTAAGAAATCGAGCATGGCAAGAAACTTTGCTTTTAACTGGTATCATAATGACACTATAAAAACAGAAAATGGGTTCAGAGCTGAATGGTACAGTGCTTGTACAACATGTGTGAAGTTTGATCCTAACACCACACAAAAACCAAACAAAACAAACTTTCTCAGTCCTAAAAAACAAGAGTTTAGTTTGGTAATCTATCTGTTAATCTTTTATTGAATGGAGGACATATATTTATTTTTGGAGTGTTTACATTATACACTGAATACTGGATGGTTTTGTGTGTCAACCTGACACAAGCTGGAGTTATCTCAGATAAAGGAGCCTCTCTTGAAGAAATGCCTTCATCAGATCCAGCTGTAAGGCATTTTCTCAGTTAGTGATCCAGGTTAGGAGGGCCCAGTCCATAGTGGGTGGTGCCATCCCTGGGCTAGAAGTCTTGGGTTCTATAAGAAAGCAAGCCAGGGGAAGCAAGCCAGTAAGAAGCATCCCTCCATGGCCTCTGCATCAGCTCCTGCTTCCTGACCTGCTTGAGTTCCAGTCCTGGCTTCCTTTGGTGATAAACAGCTATGTGGAAGTGTAAGCTGAATAAACCCTTCCCTCCCCAACTTGCTTCTTGGTTGTTAGAAACTCTTAAGACACATTGTTTGGGGACATGGTTGAACTTTAGAACTTTGGTTGGCCTTGAACTAGATACCTACCTGCCTACCTCTGGTTCTGATTGATGAGATAAAACGGGGTATAACACCAACAGTCAGCTACACTGTACATTTACTCAATTCTAACACGTCAAAGCAGTTTAAGATCTTGCAAACATTAATCTACTTTAGCATTAAGGAAAGAGACTGAACAACAACAACAAAAAAAGCAACTCTCTGATTCCCAATCTAGTAGATTAAAAAGATACATGTAAAATCAAGTGCTATGATCGAATTACTGCAATTCAATGGGAACAGAGTAGAGAAAGCATCAAGAAATGCAGGGAGTTTGAGTGAAAGAATATTTGGTTTGAAAGAGTAATTTTATACTATGTTTTTTCAAAATGGATTTCAAAGCAATGTATCTTAGTCATTAGAAGAGAACATGTTGTTCCAGAAAGCAAAGTGATGGATGTTAGGAATATATTTTCCCTCTTTGTTAGCTTAAAGAAAAGAGCAGCAGCAGAGGAGGAAGAAATTTGCTGTATTTACAATATGTATCTTCGGCAGCCACGATGGCACATGCCTATGAGGCAGAAGGATAAGTTGAAGACCAGCCTGGACTCAAAAATAAATAAACGGGACTGAGAATATAGTTTAGTCAAAAAACACTTACCTGAGTTTAATGACTAGTGGGGGGAAAAAAAAATCAAGCACAAGTGTCCTTAGGATGATTCAAATATTAATTACTTTTGTTATGCATGATATCCGATTTAAACTTTATAACCTACACTTATCCTTACAGCTCCTATCCTCTCAAAAGAAATCTATACAAGTAGTCAGCCAATCAGATGTGTTATTTCACTCACCTTCCTGTGACTCCACCTGTGTAGTAGGCATTACAGTTGCTGTTGGGGTAGTGGTTGGATTTGTGACAGTTGCAGGTGTAACCATTGGGCGGATACTTGCCCTGGGTGTCGACTTATTCCCAGCCATAGCTGCAGCTGTCACTTTACTTGGAGTAGAAACAACAGGAGTTGGCTTGATATTGGCTGTTGGTGGGTCTGATGTGCTGGCACTTAATGGAAGAAAAGTCCAAAATAACCCAGTGAGAATTACATTGATAATCCCTTGAACTAGACTACTTGGTAGGTTAAAATAGGTTGTTTTAAAGACAATGAATATAGCTTTTGATTTTTAAGCCAGGAAATCCTAAAACTTACTAACAAAGGTTTTAATTTAAGCACTAAAAACTGTAGGGTATGTTCCAGAGTGGTATAATCTGGCAATATAGAAAAAGCACCTAAATGTTGAGGTATTTTCAACCCAGACCTTACATTTTAAAAATATTTTATGATTTATGTATATGGACATTTGTCTGCATGAATGCTTAGGCATCACGTGTGTGCCTGGTGCCCAGAGAGGCCAGAGGGTGCTGGGTCCTTGGGAACTGGGAGTTATGGATGACTGTGAGATACATAGGTGCTGGGAATGAAGCACAAGTCCTCTGGAAGTGCAGCCTGTGCTCTTAACTGGTAAGCCATCATCTCTCCAATCCCAGCCTAGACTTTTATAGTTGTCATGACCATGACATGGAGTAAGTAGGAGCTTATCTTATAAACCAACCACAAACTAAGCCACAAGGTGTTTTCTGGTCACTAAAGCTTTAGACACAGGAATGAAATCATACTGAAAATAAGATTTGAAAACTACATCACACGAGTTTTTTGGAACTTTAAAGGCAGACTATAAAGAAGTAGAACTCACGTTCCTCTTTCACCAGAAGCTGGAGTGCTCTTCAGTGTGATTTGTCTCTGCTGCTCTGGAGCCTATAAAGAGGAAAAGCATTACTTTCTGTGTTTCCTACAACCAAAAGTCCACTGAACAAAGATGTCAGACTATTTATATATTTATTATCAACTGTTTATGCATTTGAAATTTTAGTCCAAATTCTAACAGACTAAATAACCAGGCACTTCCAAATAAAATGTGGTTTGTCATGTAAAACACAATCAGCTAGTCACCTTATTAGTGGGTTCCTGAGGCTCATCTCTCTGCTCAAGGTGTCTCTCTTGATGCTCTCTGAGCTCTCTCTCTAAGCGACTAATCCGACCTTCATACTGGGACTTAAGAGCAGTCATTCGGACATCGAGTTCATCTTTCTGCTGATCTAAAGCTCCATTTCTTTGTTTAAGCTCTTCATTTTCTTTAGTTAACTGATCTTTAACACCTAAAATAAACATGTAACTATAATCAGACATCAGAAACATTATGCAATTAAATGTAATATACAGTTAGTATTATATTCTGCCCTATGCTATATATTAGTTTTGATACACTCACTACCTATATCTCAATAAGCAAATCTCTAAACATATCTATGTTTATTACTTACTCCAGCATAAAAATATGTACATTATCCTACATGAATTTAAATAAATATGAATTAACTTTAGCAGGAGCGTGTTTATATATGAATATTATTCGTCACTAGGAATTACAATATATTCATCATACAATTTATATAATATATATTAAAAAAATAGACTAGTGAAGCCAGGTGTAGTGGTGCACACCTTTAGTCCCAGTACTCAGGAGGCATAGGCAGGCATATCTCTTGTGAGTTGGAGCCTGGTCTACGAAGCAATTTCCAGGACAGCCAAGGCTGTTATACAGAGAAACAATTGGTCTCAAAACAACCCCCCTCCCCGAAAAAATTCTAAAATTCTAAACAGTATTTTTTTTTAAAGTTGCTGTGAGATAATCTTAGAAAGTGTAAAAAACAATCAGACAGTAAAACCAGAGTGACCTGCTGTAGAACTGGGAACCTTACGAATGTACTATATTACTCACTCTCCAGGAAAGTCCATGGAGGCACTTCACCAAAAGTACAGAAAAGTCCTTAGGCTGGTAAGAAAACAGTTTCTGTTTTTTGCAAAGTAGGTAGGCAGCAATCTGGACTTGAAGAATGTCACAGGTAGAACTGTTCCATATGGCCACAAAAGGAGAACAGTACTCCAGGCTAATTACCAGTGTTCTTTCTAAGCCCAGCAAACACATCATTTGAAAATTACCTTTTCTGAGGTTAGTGAGATGGATGGTTTAGTTAAAGAGTGCCTGCTGCTCTTCTAGGAGTCAAGTTTAATTCCCAACCCCTATCTAGTGGCTTACAACTATCTATGACTCCAGTTTCAGGATACGTAACACTCTCTTTTGGTCTGTGTGGATACCAGGCACACATGCGGGGTGTGTGTGTGTTCATGCAGGCAAAAAATTATACATATAAAATAAATGAAAACGCCCAAAACTTCTCTGTCTTAAATAAACCTAACAAGTTCAAACACATAAATTTAGAATACTGCCTTCTCTTTCACATTTAATTTTAAGTGTGTATTGCATAACTAGATTTCAATGTACAATTCAAGTTATGGCATATACATGAAATTACCAGATAGTTGTGCAATTTTTGATCTGGCTACTGCAATCGCCTTCCATGTTTTTTCATCCTTTTCATTCATTTGCTGTCGGAGTTGCTCCTCCTTTGTGGTTTTATCCTGGAGGTCCTGACGAAGGCGTGACAGTTCAGACTCAAGCTGCACGGTCTGTTCCTGGAGACTTCTTGCTTCTGTCTCTTTTTCAGATAATGTCTTTGTAAGGAAAAAAAGAAGTATCATGTAACTCAAATCAGTTCAAAGTATGTATTTTATAAAGTACTGGAACACTTTTACAAGCTCTACATGGTAACGGAGTGTCAGTGTTTAAACCTACAACCCAAGGCTTACAGAGAGAATTAGGAACACTTGCCTTCCATGGCCCTCAGAATCATACCTTCTGCAGGTTCTCTACTTGACCCTCAAGTGACTTTGTCTTTGTTTCAGATTGGCTGAGGGTATCTTTGAGCTCCTGCATTTCCTGAATAGAGATGTGCTGTTCTTGATGGTCTCCTGAAGACTGAGTGGAAGTTTCCATGGCCTAAGATGGTGTGCAGTAATAACAACACATTTTATTTACTTATTCTTCTGCTGCAAGTTACAGACAATCCTAAATGTTCAAAATTACTTATAAGAGCACTCAAAAATGAATTTCTACAGAACAATTTCAGCGTTCAGAATCAGGGAATGAGTTATGGTTATCCACACAAGTAGACATTAGAGATGGCACTTTGTAAATGCACTCTGACTCAGAACACCCCCCCAATGATGATTCAGATGGAAAAGAGTGACATGATAGCATATGTAAAATGACACAATTGAGAAAGTTATACACCAAGAAAAACATACTACAGTGTTAAATTGGATTAAAAAACAATGATAGTTATCATACACAACTTACTTAAAATGATATAAAACCTATTTGTTGTAAAAACTGTATCACTTTGTTCATATCCTTAACTTTAATTAACGAGCCACTGTGATGGTTAATTCTGGACTGTCAACTGGATTATGGTAACAAACACATGTTTGAGACACTGATATGCCCAACTAGTGTGAATCTGCGAGGACTTTTTCAGAAAGACTTAAAGGAGATGAGGGAGACCCATCCTGCCCTGTAGTGGGCACCACGGGCGAAATAAGAAAGAAAGGAGGAGGAAAGCCACATGGGCTAGAACGCCCCTTCGCTACTTGATGCAGGAACATGTCCCACATTCTTGCCACAGTCTTTCCAAAGTCATGCCTTCCCAGCAACCATGGACTGTAGCTCCTGAATACAATGATACTGGGCCACAAGAATGAGAAAATGTAACTAATACAGAATACAGTTCTGATATCAGCTTTGCAAAGAAACAGTATTAGAAATATGAAAAGGCCCAGGTGCGGTAGTGCTCACCTTTAATCCCAGCACTTGGGAGGCATTAGCAGGCTGAGTTTCAGGTCAGCCTTCCCTACGTAGAAAAAGACCCTATCTCAATTAAAAAAGAAAAAGGGCTAACAGTAAGCTGAACCCAAATAAATATATCACTGTACTTCTATGAGCTTAGACTAAAAACCATTAACAGTCAAAATTAGGGGAGGGATCACATTTCCTCAAAATACCTTATTTTGCTGAGCTTTAAGTTCTTCAAACTGAGTCTTGTACCTGCGTCCAATTTTCTTGACTTGAGTGATTGTTTTGACTTTTTCTTGTATGTCAATTATTTTGGCATCTAAATCTTTCTGAATGCTTTCCTTTTCAGATCGTACTTTACTTAAATCTTCCTTCAGACTCTGGATTAAATTCTGGTTGTTAGTCAAGGATGCGTTCGATCTTTGAAAAAAAATGAGAGAAGATGTTTCTTGAAAGAATTAAATACACAATGTTTGGCAACTGTGTATTTAGATTCACAACTTACATGTAGGTCACATGCTAGCTAGTATTTTCAAGGCAGACTTCTCACTGTAATCTTCATTTACAATATGAAGTTTAAAACTTCATATTGTACTGCTTTAATAATAGCTTTCTAGTTAAAAATACCTCCACCTCAAAGATATGTAGTTTATGCTTTGGGTCTTTTATTAGACCTTATTTCACAGTTCTAATGCCCACTCTGAAGTTAAGAAACACTGAAGTACTAAGTGCTCAAGTAAGAACGTTACAAAGTCCTCAAGTGATGGCACTCGGTCTCACTAGACCTGTGTGACCAAGGGTTCTCTGTAGGTCAGATATTCTCCAGGTTTCCCATAAGGGGCAGAGGAACTTTGTCAGTTGGGGCTTAAAGCCAATACAGTTTTCATCACATGTGCTTCCTGATGCACATCTGTTGATGCTCTACGCAGTTTGCCCTCCTGTACATGTCATGAACTGAACAACCTAAAAGAAGAACAGCTAATTCCAACTTTGAACAAGTACAAACTCAAGGTTTTTGAATTTTCTTTCTTTTTTTCTTTTTTCTTTTTTCTTTTTATTAAGAAATAGTATCTTTCATACTGAGCATGCCAAAATACTGTTTGGAATAAAGAAAAAATATATGACAGATTTATAACCTATAAAGTGTTCTATAAGTAATAGGATAAGCACAATTAAAAAACAACAACAAAGAGCTTTATAGATTTACATTAGAGGCTGTTAACAAAAAGACAAAAACATAAATTGTAGGTTACTGACTATAAATTGTTAGAAAATGTAGCTTTTAAATACTCTAGAAAAAGACTTGATATATGGACACAAAGAATTCAATGTTTTGTTCCCTGATTCAAAAGAAACAGGCAAAGAGCCACAGGGAAGGACTTTACCACTTCCTACTAACCAGGAACACGTCAGAGTAAACATAAATTTCCATTTAAGCCTGTATGGTATACACCTGTAATCTCAGCACTTGGGGAGGGGGCACTGAGTTCAAGCCCACCCTGGGTTATACATTAAATTGACTTAGGATAGTCTGAGCTACATAGTGAGCTCTTGTCTCATGGGGAAAAAAAATTATGCATTACATATATTTTAAAACTTTTATTCCTAATACCTTGCAATTTCAGCCTTAAGTCGTCCAACTTCTTCATTTAGCTGCTGAATTCTCTTAGTGTGAATTTCCTTTTCAGAAAGCAACTTTCGATACTCTTCTGTATCTGGATCTTTCTGTTGATTTATTAGATGCTAGAAAAATAGAAGGGCATACTCTGTCAGGTTTTCTAAACACAAAGTGCTAATAAAGTAGTCAATAATCTAGTTTTTTCACTTTAACTGTCTTGCATACAAAGTATTAAGTATCAAAACAGTATGCTTGAAGCTTTAATTAGGATAGCAAAATCTAGCCAAGACAGACGGGCAAGAAAACATCAAATTTTATTAATTATCATTTTTTCAGAGCTGTGAATGAACTTCAATAAATCTTAAGTTTCTTTTTTTTCCCTTTTAACATTTAGTATGTTCTTGTGTGTGTGCGCTCACGCACATGCCATTAAACACATGTAGAAGTCAGAAGGCAACTTGTGAAAGTCAGTTTTCTTTGTCTTTACGTTGGTTCTGCAGACTAAGTTTAGGTCTTCAGGCCAGATGGCAATTAGCCATCTCACTGGAATAGCTATAATGGATCTGATTTCACTAAAGTAATATTTATGAAGAAAAATACATGTTTTATAGTCTAAACATGTAAGACCATTCTAAATGCAATTTATTCCACTAATAATGAAAGTCGGGCCAACATAACAAAATGCTTGTAGGTCTGGTTAGCTTAACTTTCTTTGAGGACTTTTCTCATTGTGTGTCTACAAAGAGCAAAATGAAGAATAAAAGTGCTGTGAAATTCTTAAATATTTCTTTATCCCTAAATGGTTACCATTCTACAGCACTTCTGGGTATCAGAGAAACTGAGTTTAATTTCTGTCACCAAAAACTGCTTTAATAGCCATATTCTGCAAATGAAGAAACTAGTCTGATGAAGTCAAGAAACTCACATGTTGGCCAGGCAGTGGTAGCGAACACCTTTAATCCCAGTACTTGGGAGGCAGAGGCAGGCGGATCTCTGAGTTCGAGGCTAGCCTGGTCTACAGAGTGAGTTCCAGGACAGCCAAGGCTATACAGAGAAACCCTGTCTTGAAAAAACAAAAACAAAACAAACAAACAAACAAACAAAAAAAGAAACTCACATGTAGGGCACATGCTATGTAGCTAGTATTTTCAAGGCAGACTTCTCACTAAATGCACTACACTATATGGTCTCATCCCCAAAGGCTCAGTGAACATGTTTTCTAAAAGTGCTGCAATAAAATATACATGTATTTTCACACATAAATGTATTTTACAACTAAAACTGACACTTGGATACTTAGAATGACAAGAACTTTAAATAAAACCTTAAAAAAGTGTGCTCTAACATGCCATATACTTGTGTGTATAACTATTAGTCTTCTAATGGTGAATGCAATTTTCACTAGTTTCCCAACTGTTTTACGTCTCCTAACTCTTACATTACTGATACTAATTTCTGTGTTAGTAAATGGCTAGTTGTACCCACCTGGTTCCGTGCTTTCCAACGCTTGACATCCTCTTCTAGTAGCTTCTTTTCTGCCTGGAGCATGCCACTTTTCTCGCTCAGCTCAGCATTGGCTTCTTGTAAGGGTAAAATGTCTAACTCCAGTTTCCTCACCTGAAAAGAGTCCCAAGTATTTTTATAACGAATGGTAAGTTCACCTTATCTTCACAAATTGTCAGCTCCTGCTCTCGGCTGGTAAGGCACAAACCTTGGCTTGCATTTGTTGGAGGTTCTGTTCCAGCCTTTCCTTTTCCTCCCTCAGCATCTTATTAGTCTCCATAACAACATTCATTGTTTCAGTTTTCTTCATCAGTTCTTCATGTTGCGCCATTGTTTTTGCAGTTACCTGAAACAGTCACAAACACATAGATCAACAACCAGCACTCAGATGCATCTTTTTCCTACCAGCTCTAATCTTCCCAATAAAAAAAGTATAGAGAATTTAAATTTCAACTTTAACTGAAACTTTGAAAGCTTTCAGGTTATTTTTCTGAGACATGTTAATTTCAATTGAGTTTAAATATATGTAAAAGACTTACAGAAAAAAGGACCACAAATGCTGCCAACAGAGAATCAACACTCTTGGCTTCTGCCCCTTTCCTCACCCCTGCTCAGAAGGCTCGGAGCACTTGGCTATGTTACTCTAGTATGGTTCAGTTAGTGAGCTCATGGACTCAGTAGTGGGTTGAGCCAGCAGTGCTGGAGTTACATTACAGTAACAGTGGTGAGCTCACTACAGACATCTCACAATGGCCCTCATTTCCTTACTCTACTTTTTACTTTTTCACTTTTCTTTTTGCTTATTTGATGAAAAAAATTATTCTTTAGTAGTTTCAATCTATTCTAGAATGACTCCAGAATTTTATTTTAGAATAACTCTCAAGGTATTTATATACAGCAGCTGCAAAAAGATTAGGAAGCTGGAATCTTACATATTGTATACTGCAGTCTAGGTGATCCGCGTGCACAGTCTCAATCCTAACTCTCATCTACAGATAAGGAGACTAAGATCAGGGAAGCTAAGCAATGCAGTTTACAGAACTAATCCTATGGAAGCAGAATTCCAAACCAGACAGCTACAACAGAGCCTCTAATCACCAGTTAGGCATACTGGGCAGATGTTAAATTTCCAAGTTTAGGATGAGTGCGCATTCTAAATTAGTGTATCATGATGAAAACACGTGAGCTTTGTCTTTAAGCTTGGTGTATGTACATACCTGCACCTTTTCCCTTTCTGCATTCAGGCTATCCTGCAGTTCTTGCAACTCCCGTTCTAGAAGTTCAACTCTCTGTCGATATCGCAGACCCTCAACCTGAGCCACTTCAAACCTAGTTTCAGCAATTTCTTTTTCTCGTCGAATAAATCTACAAGAAGGCATGTTAAAATTTTTGAAAACTATAAATTTGTGTTCTAGAGCTTGGGGAAGCTTGAGGAATTATTAAGATGACAAAATGAATCACTTTAGTATTCACTTTCATATTGCAACGACATATTAGCTTTTGGGCTTAGATAGTAGTACCATTAGAAAGGTCTGGGCCTGCAAAATGGCTAAGGGAGGCACTTGTGCACGACATGCACACACAGATAAACACTCAATAATAATATGTAAACAAACTGAAAAATAGACTATCTTTAGGTTATATCCAAGGATACACATCCATAATCATTCCCAATACTTGAGAAGGAGAAGCAGCTGGGGTTAGTGAGAAAAAGAATATATATCTTTAAAATGATTTATGAGACATCTAGTTTTCCTTTCCTTCTGTGAAATGGGATCTTGCTAGGTAGCCCTGGTTGTCCTGGAATGGCCAGGTTTCCTGGGTGCCAGGATTACAGATGTGCCCTGTATCACCACATATAGCTGGTCTTTAGTTTCTCAGAAAAATCAGCTCAAGTTCTTCCTATCAGACTCAACCTTACAACCACTGATTTAATGTATGTAAATAACAACAATGAGCGCTCGGCTCCTTGGTCAATTTAGACTGAATGAGTTCTACAATGCTGTGCTTGTGCCTTTCTCATTATTGAGACACTTTAAGAATGTAGTTGACTTACCTAAGAATTTCTAAAATTTGTTCTTGAGATTTTCCTTCTTCATTGAGAGATACATTTAATGGTGCTTGCACAACCTCTTTCATAGAAGTGACCACCTTGTCACTTAATTTTTCGATTTGATCATGAAGTAGTCTGTTTTGTTTCTCTAGGTCTTCACAGCGAGACACACTCTTGGAAACTTCATCCTACCAGCGAAGGGTCCATTATAGTGATTTTCCAAATATACAGGGAAAAAACAAACACAAAAAGCCCTTTCATTTCCCCGAAACACTCCGCTGCAGCCTACACCGTTACCTTCAATGCTCTCTCTCTCTCTTCCCAAGATGCTTTACACTCCAGCAACTGTGACTCTGCTTTCTGAGTTGTTTCTTCCAAATGCTGACGGACTGATGTCATTTTTGAAACCTGTTCCTTGGCAGCTTGCAGAGCTTCGACATCAGCAGCATGTAGCATCAATTCTCTCTCATATTTATTCTGAGCTTCCACTGCGATTTTAGCCTGCAATTAACAATTCCCCCATCAACAAAGATTAAATCCACAAATTAATACTTTTACATACACATACACACACACACACACGCACACACATACACACACACACACACACGCACACACATACACACACACACACACACACACACACACAAAGTATTTCTGCATATGTACATGTGATGTACAAACGTGCGTGGATGTCTTGCTCTAGAGCTCTCCCTCTTATTATTTTCAGACAGGGTCTTTCACTGCACCCTTCTGGTAGCCAGCAACACTAGCCACCTCCCACCTCCCATAGCACTAGGCTTTCACATGTCTGGAAGCTGGAACCAACCAGCTTCCAGACTATGAGAAGAACACTTACTTGTTCCTGACAGTCACGCCTGGCTTGCTGTTCATTACTTAGAGCTGTGCTTGCTCTCTGAAGAGCTTCTTGTACTTCATTCTGAACACTAGACAGTGTTTTCTTCAGCTCAGTTAACTAAACAAGAGTAAGTCACAGTTAATTACAAACTGGGAAAATACTTAAGACAGACATTAAACAATCCACTTACCTAAATTGAATACAGCTACAATCTGATGTAATCTACAGTTTTTACTAATCTACATCCTCTGCCTACTATTTGAAAAATTTGAGGCAGAGCTTCTAAAAAGTAGCACCAATAAGCAATTTTGTCAAGTGGTCTAAATTTCTCAAAAGGAAATTTATACAGATGCACTGAATTGAGTGTGACATAAAATTAAAATTCATGGCTATGCAGTCAAGCAATTCCTGATGAGATAAACCAAAGTATAACTTATGAACTAATAAAGGGAACTCAGATTCTTAAGAAGGCAAGCTAGTATGAATCCTAGTGAACTCACTTGCTGTTCCATGCTCTCAATGGCTTTCCTCTTGTCATCCTGAAGTTCTTGCTTCTCCTTCTCTACTTCCATCAACTTTTTCTCCAACTGTGTCTGAAACTCTGCTGATTCTTTCAAGCGAATTTCAATGTTCTTATGTACCTCCTCAGTCACCTTCATCATAAGCAGCCAGAAACAAAAGCGATAAAAATGATAAGCAATACTTTTTCCAATTTAAACTAAACTGGAGCCAAGCTTAAGTTACTATTTGTTTTATACTAGAAGAATCCCTAAGATGCTGATTAGCCAAGCAGATATACCACATAAATCTAGACGCATAGCTTCTCTTTCAACCTGGGTTTTTCTGTATTGAAATCTGAATCTCTTTATTTCTCCTTCTGGCTTCATGTCTATTTGCCCAAATCTACTTAGTCTATCACTAAAAGATATCTTCCTCACACATTGATATGGATTGATGCCAATCACGATAGGATTTTAAAAAAATGGTGGCCTCCTTGTTGTACTCTCCACAACAACATATACTTAGTCCACTACAATATCCTGAGAAGAAAATTTTCTAACTATGACACACTGAGAACCAATGGTTCCATATAAGCGTAAAGAAATAATCTGACATAGTTATCTGAGACTCTCTCTTGACTGGGGCTTGACAGCTTTCTAGTATCTTTGATGACCGACATGCCTGTATTCCAATGTACCCACTCTTCAACTGTTACGTATAGCCACACACATGCAGCAGATAGCTCAAACTCATTCTCCCCAATGTCTGATCTGCACCTACTCTGTGCTTTCCTTTTTGTTTTTTTGGTTTTTCAAGACAAGGTCTCTCTGTATAACCCTGGCTGTTCTGGAACTCACTCTATAGACCAGGCTGGCCTTGAACTCAGAAATCCACCTGCCTCTGCCTCCCAAGTGCTGGGATTAAAGGCGTGTGCCACCACCGCCTGGCTATTCTGTGCTTTCTAAGTCGTGTGGCTTTTGTTGTGATTAGACCCAAGAACTTTCCAAAAATAAGAGCAATGATATCAGCCAAACACATAGCACATTTTTAGTATACAAGCAAGTTCTTAGTTAAGGACAGTGTGACTTATACATACCTGTTTCTCCTTGTTCAGGGAATCTTCTAAGCTGGTCACCATGGCTCGATACTGCTCCACGTTACTGGTACTTGTCTTGAGTCTCTCCTTCAAGTCATTGACCTGTTCTTCAGCCTGCCTTAGTTGACTTTTAAGATCATCAACGTCATCTCTGTCACCAGGCTCACCTGGAAGAAGTAAAATGCTCCAGTAAAATAAACACTTTCAATTAATGCTTTAAGTAATAATAAAGATGACTTCTATCAAGAGTACATGAACTCAGGATTAAAGCTATAATTATGTATAAAGTGTATTTTAATCCATAACCCATGTTGAATACCAGAATAAAAACTAAGCCAGGCATGGTGGCACATGCCTTTACTTCCAGCACTTGGGGAGCAGTGGTCAATAGATTGCTGACTCAGGATTGGCATGGTCTACAGTTTAAGTTCTAGGTTGGCCAGAACCATTGAAGCTAGTGTCTGAGAAAGGAAGGAAGGAAGGAAGGAAGGAAGGAAAGAAGGAAGGAAGGAAAGAAGGAAGGAAGGAAAGAAAAAAGAAAAGAAAGAAGGAATGAAGAAAGGAAGGTGAGAAAGGAAAATCTAGAAGTCTTTTGTTGTTTCACTACTTCCAAAAATTCAAGTGTTTGAAATCTCATGAAAATTAGGACTATTTGAAAGAATATCGAATCAAATCCACAAACTGCAGTTTACCTCAATTTTTGTTTTAGCTAAAATAAATGGAAAATGAGCAAACTGAAAGTTGAAAAGAATACTTCATAAAATATCAATGAGCGATTACTAGTAAAACATCTATTAAAAATATAACAGACATCTGTATTTAATATATAAATATTACACACACATAACCTTGTTTTCCTATTATAAGTAAAACTATGTAGAAAGATAATATGGAACAAAAGTTTTAAATTTGAAATGGCTCAGATGTATAAGATACCCTAATCAAATGAAGTATTTAATTCAAGAATACTAATCAACACAAATCAGGAGTTGAATATCAGAATAAAAACTAAGCCAGGCATAGTGGCACATGCCTTTAATTCCAGCACTTGTGGGTAAATGATAGGTAGATTGCTGATTCAGGATTAGTCTACACATAAGTTCTAGGCTGGACCTTATCATAGTTCTAGTAAAAACCTCCGTGGTGGTTTAAATGAGACTGATCACCCAGAGTCCAACACTTGTATGCTTGGTTAACCAGTTGGTAAACAGTCTAGAGGGGTTACGGGATGTGATCTTGTTGGAGTAGGTGTGTCACTGGGGGTAGACTTTTTGGTTTCAAAAGCCAATGCCAGGCCCAGGAACCTTCTCTACCCAGGATCGAATCAGAAAGTAGCTCTCAGCTACTGCTCTAACACTGTGTCTGCCTATATGCCGCCATGCTCCCTGCCATGACAACAATGGACTAATATTCTGGACCTGTAAGTATGCCTCCAATTAAATTCCTTTGTAAAAGTTGCCTTGGCCATGGTGACTCTTCACAGCAATAACAATTCTAAGACAAGTTCTCATTTCAATAAATAAATAAATTTTAAGTATGGATAAATAGTTTTAGTGTTGTGGAGAATTTGTCTTACATATATGATGCTCTGGGTTTGATTGAACAATTCCATACCCATAGATATGTTTTTTTTTTTTTTTTTGAGACAGGATTTCTTTGTACAGCCCTGGCTGTCCTGGAACTCACTCTGTAGACCAGGTTGGCCTCAAACTCAGAAATCCGCCTGCCTCTGCCTCCCAAGTGCTGGGATTAAAGGCATGTGCCACCACCGCCTGGCACAGATATCTTCAAAGGTCAGAAAACTTAGAACATAGGTTAGCCTGGAGTCAAACAATTGTTTGAATTCCTAAGTCTTCCAAATTTATTATGATACCCAACAGAACTTTCCTATTTGGAAAGTAAAATGATTTCTCCAGACTGCATTAGTGCACATGAAGAAGGGATTTATGTTCAGGACAGAGTAAACTGTAAGACTTATCTGTCTTACTTAATGCTACACCAAGGGATTTATTTTAAGACAGTATAAACTGTAAGACGTATCTGTCTTACTTAATGCTGCACCAAGCTACTCTCTTTACCTTTGCCGCTTCTCTGTGTGGACTGAGAAGCAAGCTGGGCTTCCATATTACTAAGGTGCTGTTTCAGTGTAGCAATGTCCTTCTGAGCATTTTTTAACAGTTCCTTTGTGTTAAGATGAAGGTTTATTTCTGTATCTAGCTGTCTCTTGGTATCTAAGAGTTGAACCTGTAAGAAACAAATGCATTAACACTATAAAGATGATTGCTAGGTTTTTATGTAACTAGATATTCAAAGTGATCTTCTACATGTCTCAGCACCCACAGTAGGCAGCTAATAACTGACTATAACTCCAGCTCAAGCTGATCCAATGCCTTTGAACTCCTCAAGCATCTGACCTTATATGTAGACACATATCTATACATTAAAAAAAAAAAAAGCAAAACCCAGAACAAATATATTACCAATATCCTATCAAATGTGATATCCTAAGGGTTCTAAGACCCTTGCTAAGCTAAAGTAGAACACTCAAAATTCTTAAGACAAAGCATATGTTACAATCATGGTTTCTAGTGTAAGAAAGAGAAATATACCCTAGCTTACTGAAATAAGGCACTGGAATATGTCATAAGCAAATGAAGAGATCTTAGATCCCCTGAATTGAAAACAAAGACTTAGAAAGTTCCTGAAGACCAAAGCATCTCTAGTTCATTCTAGAGTTGGGGCATCTCTTCAATGTCCGGCACATTGGTGATAAGCATGTTTGTGAAATTATCACATATCACCACAGGCTCAGCATGAAGAGTGCCTAATACTGAAAGTTAGTAGCCAAAAGCACTAAACTATTCCCCGCACTACAGAGCCAGTACTTTACAAAGCTCTTGCATTAGTGCTGAGGAATAACTAGAGTTAAACCAAGCACCATTCTAGGCTTGCTTAACACATCATTAAAAGCAACACTCAAACTAATTTTAGCTTTACTACCTTCCAGAAGTTAACTAGGGAAAATTCAAAGAATACAAATCATCTAGTATCTAAATCCAGTCAGAAAGTCCGGGGACTACTGCTATTTGTTGTCCAACTAAAGTAGATAGTTAGGATCCTACTAAGGGTTAACACCACTCAGTCTGGCTACAGGACGGAGAGGTCAACCTTGAATTGAACAGGAAACTGTTTCCCTGGAGGATAGCTTACACTACACACCAGATGGTGCTATGTGGGCTGCCGGGGAAGACAAGACATTAATGGTACCCAGTGCTAGACCCTCCATGGTGGACTACTTATTTTGGTAAGACGTGCTCACCAGTGCAACAATGGCATGATGGTTATGGGGCAACAAACTGCTTTCTGATGTCCAAGGCTTGCTCTACAGTAGGACTTTCATGCCTGGTACTGTAAACCCAGTCAAAAGCCCAGGACTGGGAAGCTTATGGACCCCAGCTGGAAACTTACTGCTGTTGTTTAGCTAAATGGTCATGCTATCAAAGTGCACTCTAAATAAATTTCTTTATACACTGCTTTGTGCTGCTCTTGACTTTGGCCAGGGAAGCTTCTTTTTTGCAGTGTGTAGTGGTTACTACACACTGTGAGTGTTCAGCCATGAACAGGCCACCTATACCAACTTCCTACCATCTGAGGCTCTGGGGATTTCTTGGAAGTGGAGGCAGAAAGAGCAGGTGGATGGGAGGGAAGCTGTGAAATGCAGAGTCTGGTCATGACATGGCTACTGTACACATCACCTTGAAGGAGCTGAGATTATCTACCTAGACAATACCTGCCCAAGATCAAGTCAGTTACATTCTAGCATAGATGAACAGTAACTATAAATTACATACACCCAGAGGCTGATACTCACGTCTAGGTTCCTCGTAAGTGTATGTCTTTGCTCCACCTCGTTTTCCAACTTCTTCTTCAGGTGAGAGATCTCATGCTCCAATTTTTCAATCTGGCTACTCAGCCTTTGTTTGGTTTCAGTCTCAGATCGCTCTAGTATGCCCTAATGTAAGAAGTGAAGGATGTTTAACAATAAAGAAATTAAGCAAGACAAAGAATAACAGAAGCAATATAAAATTATGATATTGTAATCCATGATGAAGTTAGAATTGAGAAGATTGTCTTGGTAGATATACAAAGAAGTATTTTGGCCACTTCATATTAAAAGGTTTATTTCACATTAAATATTTATTTAGTGGCATGGGAATGGGAAGAAGAAAATATTAGAGTAGTTATATAGTACAAAATTCTAAGACTCCAATTACTAAACCTGTTAATTACTTTGTTTCAATCACCTCTCTTTCTGAGTTTCCTTTAAAGTATTTTTAGCACACCACCAATATAAATCATCACTATAATGGATGAAAAAGTAACATAAAATTTTGTTAGGAAAATTAAGAAGATACAAAAGGTAATATCACTTAATGCACGTCTTATCTGTTCACCTGGATTGTTTGTAGATTAGTCAGCAACAAGTTCTGTCCCCTCTGTTCAGCTAACAAAGACTCTCTTTGCTGAGACAGACGGACTTCAGACAACTTAAGCATTTCTTTTTCCTTCTTCAAATTCTCTGCTCTTACCTTAAAATGAATGTAAGTGAAAGAAAAAATATCGGGAAATACTGTGTCAAAAGTAATACACTTATAAAATTAAAATAACATTTTCTTTACTATGTATCTAATATGATTTAGACTACAACTCCTGATCAAGTAAATATAATTCCCTGTTCCATGACCTAGAATATAAAGTTAAAATGATTGGACTTAACACTAAGACTTATGATAACTTAGCTCTAGCAAACTATTCTTTAAAAATAATATAACGCAAGCTGGAGAAACAGCTCAGTCATTGAAAGCATTTGGTGTTCTTCCAGATGTCTCAGCACCCACAGTAGGCAGCTCATAACTGACTATAACTCCAGCTCAAGCTGATCCAATGCCTTTGAACTCCTCAAACATCTGAACTTATATGTAGACACATATCTACACATTAAAAAAAAAAGCAAAACCCAGAACAAATATAAGTGTATAACTATGCCATAGTCAAATTAATACACTATGAATTATGTTAAGTTTTATAAGCCAAAATAATTTTGAAAGACTTCTTTTACAGCAATAAGTCAGGATTTCTTTCTTCCTTAAGGATTGCATTCTTAGGTCTCAGGAGAGATGAAAGAGTGAGTTGAAATGCAGTATTTTCAAAGTATTCGGATTTAGCCCTGAGTCATATTAATTGTCAATCATAACACCTAAAACTAACAGTTTGAAAAAACCATTCCTACTTCCCATCATGCACTATAGCAAGATAAAATGCAATGTAGCAAAGAAACAAAAAAAAAAAAAATCCAGTGTCTTCAAGTCCTAACTAATTTTTGTCTGTCAAAAAGAGGCAAGTAAGTAATTAGCTAGCTTCCGAATCTACTTCTCACAGGAGAGATGATAAATAGTACCTAGTTTATAAGTAAAGCCCAAGGTGATGGGTATTAGCTTCATCATCATCTAATTTGATATTTAGATGGGAGCATTTTTTTCTTTTTTTGTAAATCCTCAGCTAAGATTTTATTTGAAGTCTTGTCTAGACATACGTACGTTATCTGGAAAATATGTATAGTAGTCTACACAACACTTTACTAAGCTATTTCAACCAATAAAATTAAAGAAGTAACTAGCAATATCAAATGTCTCACTTCTGCGACAGCCAGCTTTTCATTGGCTCCTCTCAGGTCTTGTGTCATCGTGTTGATGATCTGTTCCTGCTTCTGAGTAGTTGCAGTGAGTTTCTGATTCCTCTCTTGTAGAGATGTTATTTCTCGGCGATATCCTTCTACATTATCTTGCAGCATTTCATAACTGGTAATAAAGATGACCAGTTCTTAAGTCTTTGAAGAATTTCACAGAAACTTAATTTCACATAATTAAAATTAGGAAGTAGCTTGTATAATAATGTGCAACCTCTATACTCCCCTTATTTATCAGTTAAAATTGAAATCATAAATTAGGAAATATTTCACATTGAAAAATTTATTAAAAATTCACACTGAAAATAATGACAATATAAATACCTAAGATAAGCCGGTCAGTGGTGGTACACGCCTTTAATCCCAGCACTTGGGAGGCAAAGGCGGGCGGATCTGGGTTCGAGGCCAGCCTGGTCTACAGAGTGAGTTCCAGGACAGCCAGGGCTACACAGAGAAAGCCTGTCTTGAAAAACCAATAAATAAATAAATACCTAAGATAACAGTCACATGAAGGAAAAGCTCCAGAAATAATAGATATAGTATTGGGAGGCTGAGGCAGAATTGCCATAGGTTTGAGGCTAGACCGGTCTACTGATTATCAGGCTACCCAGGGGTATACAACGAGAGACACAAACCCATAATATCAGCACTGCCACCAGTTTGAGTCTAGCCTAGTCTACTGACTGAGTACTATGCTACCCAGAGATATACAGTCAGACCCTGTCTCAAAAAGTTCACATTTCCCACCTCTTCAGAAAGAGCTCCAGAAACAACACCTCTCAATCTGAGGAAAGGAAACCAGCAGCATCTCATTTCATTTAGTTCACTCCTGGCCCTGATCAGAACTCACAGCCAATGTTAAGGAATGAAGCAATACAGTTTCCCATCTTGGAACCATTACATAGAAAAGCAATACCATTGTAAATTAATTCTGGGACCTGACTGGTCGGAATACTGTGAGTATAACATTTAATGGCATTAATTCCCGAACAAAAGAAAATTTACCGTTTAGAAGCAAAATCTAGCTGAGTAGAAATTTTGGTGTTTTGTGAGCGCAGGTCTGTGACTTGTTCTTGAAGTTTCTCTAGCTGCTCATTTTGAAGTTTTTCACTGTCTATTTTTTCTTTTTTATAGTTCTCAAAGATTTCCTGCAACTAAACATTGGAGATCATTAGATGATATTATTTTCACCAAAACCTCAACTTGAAACTACCTCGTGACTTTATCAGGTATGGTCTTTACCTGTTTAAGGGCAGCCTTTGCTTCTATAGCCTCTGTGGATGCAATGACAGGTTCGGGAGCAGGAGTAGAAACAGTCTGTGATGTACTTGAACGTTTTGGAGTTGACAGAAGAGAAATTTCGTCTAAACTTGAAGCTTCAGAAAAGTAAAAAAGAGTGATAAGATGGTTTTGTTTGCTTTCATAAATCAGTTTTACGGATTATTTGCAAAAACATCATTACTAAATTAAAAAGTGGAAAGTAAAGTATTACTAGACCTTTCAGAGAATGGATATATTAAAAACTATTAAAGACTGCCCAATAAGAAAAGCTGCCCAATAAGCTGAGTCTGATCCCTGGGACCCACATGCTGTCAGGAGAAAACCACCATTCCCACTAGTTATCCTGACCTCACACACACAGTAGCCTTCAGGCATGCACATATACAAGCACACAAAGAGATAAAATGTAAACAAAAGGAAAAATTGTCCCTCATTTTTTTATTAGATTCAATTTATTACAAATTACAATACTAAAAAAAGAAAAACAAACCCTGTAATTCACCAAATCTAAAAAAATAAGATTTTTAAGAATATTGATTTTTTTCTTAGTAGTGTCAAAATGACACCTAAAAATCAATGTTATAATCAGTTACACACAATAGCTGAAGTCAATTTCTATATTAGAGTAGCAACTGCTTTTGTCAAAAACCTATTCACCAGTTCATTTTCAAAAATTGTCCTGTAATTACATAAAAATTTACCTTGTAATGGAATGGCCATTCCTGTTGTTTGTGACAATAAAATTCGGTACATGTCACGCTGACGAACTATGGAATCAACAAGCTGCATCTGATGTTGTCGTGACTCACGGAGCTGTTCCAGTTCAGTGAGAGAGTTCTCAAGTTTATGTTGAAGTTCAGCAATTCTGCAGAAAACAAAGTCTTTGTAGGTCCATGTTCAGAGGGGAGTGCAGTTTCTATTATAAATCATTCAAACACTGTCTACCTTCATGCTCACTATTTTCATATTCTTTATTTTTATTCTGATGCTATTGCAAGAATTCCTTCTTAAAATTCCTACCATAGAAGACTTACATACTTTTACTCATCAATAGCATCTGAAAAACTTTCTCCACATTAAGCCTACTGAAACTTCAATCTTGCTTTTAATGCCATTCTTCCTTCTCCAACACATTTTCTTTATAAAACCCCAGTACTCTACTCAAATAATGCTCAGACATCTTTTCCATGAAGACTTCTTCCTTGAAACTTAAATGAATGGAGTCTGCCAAGTTTACCTCCTTATTAAAAATAATTCCATAGTATTGTTGCTCAGCATTGTTTTTCTAAATCTCTATTCCTCCGGTATGCAGCACCTCTAAGGACACACGAAGCCCAATAACTATCGCTTAACCCAGTGCCATGATTGCTGCTTACTTAGAGGACGTTGTCTCTTGTTCTTCTCGTTCCCTGGTTTCCCCAAGTTCTCGAAGAGCAAACAGCAGACGCTGATTCTGCTGCTGAAGCTCTTCAATGTTCCTGTAAGATACTAGATGCTGCGAAATTACTTCAGACGAACTACTTATGTCAGCAGAGCTGACCTCCTCATCCCGAATTACATGATTACCCCTTGCTTCTTCAAGTTCCATCAAGAGCACTCTAATCTAGAAACAAAAATTTAATGTTATGAAATAGTATTACTAGCTTTGGTTACAGGAACATCTGGAAAAAACAAAAATTTTAAATGACATCATTGACAAAAAACCCAAAAAACAAAAACAAACAAACAAAAAAAACAAAACAAAAAACAAAAAAACCACCCCCTGATCAATGCTAATATATCGTGTCTTAAAAATAAAACATCAAAATCTATCACTTTAATGTAAAAAAAAAAAAACTAAGAAAAAATTTTAATGCAATAGTTATTTTTAGTGTAAAGAAAACTTACTTAAAGTAGAAAAGTATAATTTCAGAATCATGGCTACTTTTTTAACACAAAACCACAAGTAACTTATTTAGTGCTTGTTTTCTATGGTAGGGTAGAGGAAAAGCAGACATGGAGGTGTGTACCTGGAACCCCAGAACCCAGGAAGAGGAGGAAGGGGTGAAGTATGAACAAGTCCCCTTCTCAAGAAATAGTGAGTAATGCACAATATAGTCTAATTTTAGCAAAACCACACGTATACGTTTAGATATGCACTTACTGATACGATAATGATAATGGCATGAGATATATACATGCCAACTTGCTAACCCTGGCCACACACTGGGACACAGCAGGCTGGCAAGATGGGAGATGGGAAACAACAACAAAACGCTTCAACTCTTTGTGCACTAATTACAAATGTCACCAACAATGTGAAAATCAATCAAAAATCTGTGAGAAGACAATGACAAGACTGTAAGTACTAGAGCATTCCTACCACAGGACTAGAATCCCGACACCCTTCCTACAAGGTACTTCCTCAGACCTTAAGATGTAGACTCAAGCATCAAAGAAACCTGGAAATCACACAAAACGTTCTAACCTGTTGAGAAAGATCTTTTATTTGTATTTCCATTCTCTGATTGTCCCTTTCAAGGACTGATGAATGTTTGTTGGCTTTATCAGTATCCTCCTGCAATCGCTGAATCTCCTTTAAAATATAAATGCAAGGGAAAATTCAGTGTCACCGAGTATATATAGTAACAATAGAAATATTATATACCATATGACAATTAAGCATTTTCTACCCTTAACAAGTTGTCAAATACAACTTTGCAAATAAGTATCAAATTCACAGTGCATTAGCAAATAACCCCAGAATCTTCAGGATCAGAAGGATCTATAGTATGATCTATAGTATGGTTAGACCAAACACTTGAGATGTCAAAATTACATATGCTGAGTAAGACACAGAAGACTTGATTAGAAGTATGACGTAATTTGCAAAGCAGCAGAAACCAAAACAGTAGCCACTGAGTAGGTGAGCAAAGGCTCTGCAGTTTCCTATTACAGCATCAGTAGTTTGAGGTGGAGCTCTGAGAACCCTCCCATCAGCATAAGATCAGATGGATTAAAGGGAAATCTGTGTTCTATTTCCAATTTATGCATATTTAGGTTCATAGTTATTTTCACATACTTTTAAATATATCTTGGTAGTTCATACACCTTTAAGAAGCTATGCATAGGGCTAGAGAGATGGCTCAGAAGTTAAGAGCACTGACTGTTCTTTCAAAGGTTAAGTTCAATTCCCAGCAACCGCATGGTGGCTCACAACCACCTGTAATGAGATCTGATGCCCTCTTTTGTTGTGTCTGAAGACAGCTACCGTCCATGTACTCATATAAATAAAATAAATCTTAAAATAAAAGCTATGCATAGTGCAAGAGGAAACGTGAAAATAGAGGTACAGAAATAGTCACAAAAGACAGCACTTATAAACCTACTAAGTACAAAACAAGGTGAATTAAGATGCAAAGTAGATGCAATTAGGTTGCAATTAGAACCCGAAAAATAAGAGCTGAAGATTTACACTAGAAAACACATGATTCATGTTGCAGATAGAAACTGCCAGTTATTAAAAAAAAATACAGAAATGACCGTTAAGCCCTTCTACTATTATTGTATGACAGTGAAGGAACAAACTGTTTTGTAAGGCGAAAGCTGCTACTTTACTTGATAAGTCTATCTGCCATTTAACGATGCACGTGCACTTCGCATACCAAGAAGATCAAGGCAATATCCTATTAAAAGAAAAACTAAAAGATCTAATTGATCCCAAGAGACTTCTCTGAAAATAGAAATACAAAGTTAATTTGTTAGACTGCCAAAAGTCCCTTAGGGCAAAATGAGTAAAGTTACTCTGATGCAAAACACTTCATTAGGTACTTCCGAATGTCAGTGGCTGCTAAATTATGACAGAAGATTTAAGGATACAATGTACTCATATATTCCAAGAAAAAAAAAATCAGTTAAGAACACATGATATACATTTATTTATGTTCATTCCCTCAATAAAGTTCTCTTAAATCTTCAAGATTTCTCTGTAAAAAGCTATACCATAAAGGTAAATTAGAGTATAAATTCTCTTCTATCATTAAGTAAGACATACCCTCCAACAGCAAAAAGGTATTCACGAACTTGCAACTTTTAACATGGCAAAGGAGCTGTTATAAAATAATGCATACTAAGGCAGGCTACATTTTGAACTGATATAAAAATCTATGATCTAATATCAAACTATGATTTCTAGACAGGCTTATCAAAACCCTCTGAGAAAAAAATGGTTATGCTAAATTAGCCAATGTTCTAATGAACTACGAGAACATTTGAAGAGTGGTCCAGGAGGTTCCCCTCTCAATCGTGTTAACTGTTATGAAAAAGTACCCAGTGCAAGATGGTTTCCTCAGTAGCTCTGTCTAAAGCTCAAGTTCAGAAATGGAACCAACCTTCATAGCTTGCTCAAGCTTTGCAGACAGACTGGCCACAGCTTTCTGTGCACGCTCATACTCTTCACGCTGGCGTTTCAAAATTGGTGCTTTGGCTTCCACTTCTTTCACTATCTCATCCAGATACTTGTTAATCCTTTTATTTTCTTGTTTCTCCAAAAGCAACTGATCCTGAGTTTCCACATAAGCATTATACAGCTGGAAACGGAAAAGGTGGCCTTTTCACTAAGTTGAAGTGTAACGACAGGAGTATGTAGCCTACAGGGGCTCATAATGAACATCCCTTACCACTTACATAAAAGGAAGTATTTGTTATTTGCCACGTATAATTACAAAGTAAACATATTAAAAGTTCATTTCTCGTTTAGACGTATTTATTTTAATTATGTGTGTGTGTGTGTGTGTGTGTGTGTCTGTGTATGTATGGGGAAGCAAGACTATGTTCATTTGAGAGAAGGTAAATGAGGAGCCAGAAGGTGACAGATGCCCTGGAGTTGGGGAAGGCTGCTGTGAACTGCTGGACGTGGGTACTGGGAACTGTGCTCAGGACCTCTAAAGAGCAGAAGATACTTTCATCCACTGAGGCACCTCTTCGGCCCAGCACCCCCCTCCTTTTATTTTTAAAACACTTATTATTGTATGTGTGTGAAAAATGTATCTATGAGTGCAGGTGCATGCCCCAATGTGTATGTGGAGGTCAGATGACAACTTGTGTGAGCTGCTTCTCTCAACACAGGTTTTGAGGACAGAAATAAGTTTATGAGAATGCCAGCTCAAATGTTTTACTCATGGAAGTGCCTCACTGGCCAAAGAAAACCTCTTAAAAGAATTGCCTGCTAATTATCAGATAATTAGATAAATTGGGGAAAGGGGAGATAGGTTTCAGAGATCCCTGAGCCCTTCTGTAATAATGAAACATGATCTAGTATTATTCTTACCTCAGTTAATTTCATGCCAGGCTTTACAATTTTAGCTACGGCTGCTGCAGTAGGAGACATGGCTGCAAGCTCTTCTTCAGACAATATAGCTCCTGTGCAAACACAATTTTTTTTTTTTTGCCTTTTTGCAAAATTGCAAAACTTAAAGCCATTAATGATTATTTAAAGTGAAGGAATAGTGACATTAAATATATTTTTTTTACTAATTATATTTCAAATGTAACACAAATATGGTGACTACACAATTACAAATAACTGTTCTAGGAATTAACAATATTATGATCAAATAGTATTTATATCTGATGATGCTGTAAAGACTTAGTGTATTATTTTTTCAAATAATAAGTTTTCTACATTGCAGCATACACAGAAATGCTGTTCTCTTAACTTAAGCTAGCACACAGATCTGCTGAAGCAGCTCAAGGGCTGAGCAAGTGTCTTAGGCACACCTTTACGTTTTGTAGCGGAAAGCAGGTCATTTGCGTTCTCCAATTCCTTCTCCAATTTTCCTATTTTCTCAAGCATTTCTTTTTCCATCTGATCTTTAGATTCTTCCAATTGTAGAAGATGATCTTGTATTGTTTTGTTGGCTAAACATTTTAAAAGACAGAATATTGAAACCATCATTAAAATATTACAGTTTACTAACTAAACAGTAAGAATCTTTCCTTCTGGAGACAACATTAAACTCTAGAGGCTACACTTGAGTGGACACTCAAAGCTTGGCTCTACTTGTCAGCCTTTAAGTGTTTCAGTCTGATGAGTCTAGTTGAGTCTCTTTTTAATACTTCTCACCAATGAAACCACAAGAGAGTATGAATAGCAGAGAAGGACCACTATGTACATCTTTGGAATCAATTTTGACCTTTAGTTTAAAACAGAAAAAGTGAATAGAAAAGATAAAAAAACATTAAGATAAAGGTCCTAAGCACTGTTAGCCTTTCATCCTTAGTTCCATCTCTTAGATTCAGCTGTGGCTTGAGAATAATCAGAAAAAAAAGAAGTATCTGTACTGAAAATGCAGACCATTTTCTCCCCATCCCCCAAACAATAAAGCTACTTACACTGCTTTAAATAACCTAAAGGTGAGTTCAGAAAGACAGGCAGATGTGTACAGGTTACAAGCAAGTCCTGGACCACTTTAAATCAGAGAACTGAGGATCTTTAAGTATTCTTGATGGGTGTAAAGCATGTAACTGCTATTTATGGTGCCAATTCTTGAGATATAAGTCTATCTACATATGCTTAAAATGATATCTTCCTTGAGTTTTCTTCAGTATTTTGGCACAATTTAACTGCAAAACTGTAGCTTTTGCTAGTTAGAAATTTCAGCAAAGAATCATTGCTGGATCTAAGAGCCTACAACCTACCTAGAAGCCTAAAGCTGATGAAGGTCCAGGTATGTAATTTGAATGAACAGTCACTTGGAGTACCTGAGGTTTGTCATGTGATGAAAGTCAGTATCTAAGATTACATTCGGATTTCTATTTAACACAGCATTTCCACTCTGTATGGATGACTGACTAAACACTCGCACACAGACCAACAGTGTAAGAGTACCCAAGATGTCTAAGATGGAGGAGGAAAACAAAACGCCACCTTAGCATCTCTATTTTCAAACTACCTGCTTTAAAATAGAATTCCAATATTCCTAGCTTAGGCTCTTTCTTCTACATGAAATTTTGTCCTGGTTAAAGCCCATCTCTATTTTAAATTAAATCAGGTTTGAAGAAATTGGAATCAAATTTGAAGAAATGTACAAAACCACCTCATCACAATCTCCGTCCTACCTTCTCCAGCTTCTTTGAGCAGTCTGTGCAGCTCGTCCACTGCCCGAGTTAGTTCATTACTCTTTGCCTCTGAGTCATCAGCAGCGCTCTAAAAGGCAATCATAAAGTCACCACCAGTCCAGAATCCAATACCAGGACACTACTGTGTGCACTGGAGGACTTACCTTGTATAGATTAGAGAGCTTGATGTGAGCATTTAATTCATTGTGGAATTTCTCTTCCATGCTGGCCTGCTGTTCTTTGGCCTAAAAACAAAGTAAAAGCTCAATTTTATATGTGTATACTAGCAAGGACAGCTTGAACATTTAAGGTATTTATGAAACATTAAGACACAAAGTTCATTTTGTGAAGACTATAAATGAAACTGATTTCTGATAGTAAATTACTTTGAGAATCAAATAGTACTTTTCAAGCAAAAATAATAAAATGAAAATGAATGCACAGGTTCTGTACCTAGTCCTTACTCTACAGCACGTTGACTGCTATCTCTGACTCTCTCACCTAGGAAACGTTTGGAGCTATTCTGGTGGTTTTATGGGTGTTGGAGAAAGATGAGAGCATGGTCTCACACAGGTATGAGAGTACAGGCTTACAATCCTATCATTAATGAACTGACAAGGAGGAGGAATTTGAAGCCAGCTTGAGGGCTATAGAAATGGGGCCAGTCCATTCTGGAAAACATAGTAAGATATTATCTAAAAATAACAAAAACCAAAAATATTTGTCAATATTGTCAAATAGCAAATATAAATGCTTTCATAATTTTCTAAGTGAAACTTATTTTAAGGATTGGCACATAGCTCCATTGGTAGAATCTTGACTACTGTGCTGACCCCAGCACTGTATAAAAAGCAGTGTGATGGGAGTACACCTCTAATCCCAGAACTCTGCAGGTGGAAACAGGAGGTTTAAGAGTTCAAGGCTATCCTTGCTACACTGGGAGATCAAACTAAACCAAACCACAACAACAACAAAATCAAAACAAAAATATTTTTAAGTGGTCATCATATACCTCTTTTAACTTTGTCAACAAATCCTCTACATGTTTCTGAAGATGTTCGTTTGATGTTTTCAAGCCATTCATCTGTTCTTCCAGTCTCAAAACCTATAAACAAATGGGAAAGAGTCCTAACAACTGAGATCATTTGACATGAAGTTTATACTGTCAAAAGTAAAATACATCCTCTCCAAATAAGGGAAATTTATAATACACAGGCATAACTAAGAAAATGTGGTTATGATTAATTACACCTTATTCCTCTGTCATTAGCACACAATGTGGTAAAACTCCTTTAGCATACATTCCAGCCTCCACAATATTCCTGCTGTCCGGTGTCTATCGAGTACGTAGTTTAAAAGCCCAGTGGAATCTGAAGTCTACCTACAACAATCTCAGAAAGAGCAGAGGGGCCAGAAAAGGCCCTTGACTGCACACTGTAAGACAGTGCTCTAGCTTCACACAGGCAATGCCACCAAGAGTGCTTGGTCCCCAGCATCAGAAGAAAGACCACCTCTAGTTCAGATAGTGCACATAACTCAAGATGGTTGACCTTTGAGGAAAGCCACTGAAAAGAGTAGTAAGTACAAGTTTTATAAAAGTACAAGTTTCAGATAATATTAAGACCAGACTACTGTATCTGGTGACAGAAGGCAAACACAATCCATCACCTCATGATGGCAGCCAGTCCTTTCACAGTGTATGACCTGGACAGTCTCTTGAATATCATCTCAGAGAAGACTCCTGAACCTTGTTGGAAGTCCATACCAAGTTCCTTACCACCTACACTGTGGAAAAATTGCAGGGCCTCTCTTAAGAGAGCTGTTCCAGAATCTGGGAGTGTGCCCACTACATACCCTCAAAGTAAGCCTCATCAGGAGCCATCCTCCCCAGAAGTAAACAACATTTTGGCCGTGGAGATTATGCAACAAGAATTCTCTGCCACAAAACCTTTGTTCTTCTTCCTCTTTCTATAGGCCTTATCTCTGTTCATTCATAACAAGATTTTATAATTGATACCATCTTCAGCCATCTTAGGTGAACACTGGATATGCTATGTCAAATACAAATCCCTGTGTGGTCTTAGAGATACTCTAGTTTACCCCATGACAAACAGATATTCCAAATGAGTACCCATTCGTTCAAATTACATTCTTGGACCTTTAGACAGGCTTTAGGCTTTTACAGAGGTTTTAGGTTTTTAGATTCACTCAAATTCCTTGTTAAAATTTCAAACTGGCAAAAACTATAGGCAACAGTTCAGTTAAATTATGTCCAAAAATTGAAGAAAACTCAAGTGAAAGACAATTTTAACCATAAATAGATAAACTTTTAATTCTAATTCTACTGCCATTAGCATAAAGCCACACAATCAATATTAGCACACAAGGTTGATACTAAAAATGCTTCCATATTAGTCATCCAGTATTGAATAAGGATTCCACAGAGAATTATCTTGTTTGGGCCCTTAGGATGTATTTTTATCTAAGAAAGAATTAATAATCAACCCTACCCAGGCAACTCAATGTGTCAATAATTGGAAAATAAGGTTAGTGTTGTTGAGAAATTTTAATGCTACTACTGTTGTTCCAATCACAAATTTGTCATTGTTATTGTTTTCCAGCAGGTGCACATGCTTTTAAATGGTTCTTCTGTAGAATACTACTTCCCTTGCCACAATTATAAATTAGGTTACAATCAGAAATCTGTTGAACATTAACTACTGTAACTGAGTCTACTGAAAAGATTCATCCTGATCCAAAAACATTTTTCAAACTCCTAGTCAAAAGTTGCTTTAGGTAAGATGATTACTGTGGACTCTGACCTACACAGTGAAGAGTGTGTTTAAGAGCAGCTCCTGATACCCCAGGGTAAACATAGGTGATACTGTGGAAACTACAAGGCCTAGTGGAAGAAATCAGCACACAGGTTAAAACATGGGAGACTCTTCTTACAGGTCAACCTTTACTTGATGTTCATTTCTTTATTTAACTTTAAATGACCTTGTCATGAAACATTACTTTCATCTTTTGGAATTATCATAGTAATCATGTACTGCATTCTCTTAATGTTTGCATGCAACTGCTCAGTGCACCAAATGTTTCACTTCCGTAAGAATAACAAGAAAAAAACCAGACCATTCAACTGACCTTATATCACTATAGTAACAGAAGAGCAAAGGCTCTGAGTTTATTGTCTCTCCAAATTGACAAAAAAGGAAATTAAATAAACAGGAGTTCATTAGCCTGAGGCTGTCCTTGTACTTTAAATTTCCACTGTCATTATATAAATTAACAGAGTACTGTAAGTCAGAAATAGAGAAAAATGTGTTTGAACATAATTCACAAAAACGGGGCTACTTCTGAAGTGTATCTTTAGAAAGAAAAGTTTATTATTAGAGTGGGTGGTATAGAATGTCATTACAAAATCCTCTAGACATTCCTCTAGGTTAAAGTTGAGCTCTGCTGTCACATGCAACGCAAGTTTTGTAACTGAGGAGGTATAACTGTCACTTGCTGATTGATGTACAAAGGCCACATCTAACTCAAGCAAGGTAATTTTAGTACTCACCTCTTCTTTTTTGTTTTCAAGATTACACTTAAGTTCCAGAATTTCATTTCCTTTTTCTCTTCCTAGAGCCAATAGCTCATCAGTTTTGGTTTTCAACTCTGTGTTCAGCCATGAATTCTGATTGTGTAGCAATTCCTTTTCTTGTTCTAAGCGTTTTTCTCGATACTAAAAAGAAAATTTTAAAGTAATATTTAACTATTTTAAATAAATGTAGCTCAGGAACACAGGATCTTTATTTCAGAATAGAAATTAGATTATTAAGAGAACACAAAATACAGTAACAAATAGATCCTCAGGCACTTGAGCCTGCAGTTACTGGGAATCACTATTACTTGCCTTCACAGCAACGTCAGAAGCTTGAAGTTCATCCAGCTTTAACTGAAGTTCACCCTTTGTTGTATTGCTTTCTTTAAGTTTTTCATTTAGACGTTTAACATCCTCTAGGAAGGGGGATGAGAGTGAGCACTTGAAAGTAATGATGAGCTAACACTCACAGAAACTAAGTAACAAAATACATTATTAGAAATATAAACCTTTAACACAAAGTGCTTTTCAACTCCGCATTTTAGCTTGTTTTTGTCATAATTACAAACTAAACTTCTATTTAAAACCTTTTTATTATAACCATTTAAGTTAAAAGGTACTGAGAAATATAAAAATTGTCTACTAAAAATGTACACATTTAATATTTTTCTGTCCTTCAATAACCATGTTTTTATGAAACTAATTCATTTAATCCTAATTACCACCAGCTAGCTAATCGCCAGTCAGCAAACACTTGGAAATCACTCTCTTCTAAAAGTCAAGTTCCAAGCTGAGCATTACCCCACAACATAAACATGTGAATGCTCTTCCTATCTATAGAAAAGTACACCCGCTAAATGAACTTTACTAGTTTCTGTCCTGTGTTCCCCGTATCTCTTTCCTTTTCCTGCTAATAGCTTTCTTCACAGTGAGTCTATACTCTGACCTCTGCCAACCTTGTGGCTTCTTTTCATGGTCTACTAAATTTAATTATAGTTGCTCCCATTCATGAACTCACTGCAACATGAACATTGCTACCTAGGCCACACTTGCAAGAGACTGGGCCTGCCAATCACATCATGGAGGGGGTGGGGCCCACGAGGCTCACAGCTCCCTGAAGTACTTACTAGCAGTTAAGAATGCTGAGGGAGGGTGTTTTTTTCAGTGTGCTGTCACGTAAGCTGCCTATTCTCTAGTTTGATTAATTCTTTTACTTATTTTCAACATAGGGTTTCTCTATATAGCCCAGGCTGCCCTAAAACTATGTAGAATAGGCTGGCCTTGAACTCAGATCTGCTTGCCACCGAATCCTGAGTACTAGGATTTAAAAACAGGTGACATGATGCCTGGCCAATGTCTTAATAATGGCTAGAGATATTTACATGGAAGGAGCAACAGTATTTTTAAACTGAACTTCAATACTAAAGAAACAGAACAAAGAAATATAACATCAAAAGTAACTCCTAGCACCAACAATAACAGAATGCAGTTAAAGGCACAAATATTTTTTCATACCTGTTAAATATTCAACTTCCTGAGATAACCTCTCATTGGTTCTGATTAAATCTCTTTTTTCAGCCTCTAACTCTTCCTTTGCTCTTGTAAACTGGCTCTGTCATATCAAGAAACACCAAGTTCAAGAACATAAGTTAAACAATCAATACAGGTACTTGAATTATCAATTCAACTAACATTAGCAGCTACTTTAAAAAAAAAATGCTTTCTTTCCTTATAACTTAGGTATCAACAAATTAAAATTCCTAATCATAACACCTCTATTTCTGAGTTTTAAACTCATTTTTCCTAGGTTTATGAATGCATGTCACTCATTACACGGAAGTGTCTCAACTATTTATATAGCCTTTATATTTAGGTATGTAGTAGATAAATTTGTATGTCTTCAAAAACCAACCGTGGGAACTATCACACATTTGTGTTTGGGTTCAAATTACTTCTTGAGAGCTTCACATGGATATGAAACACAATTATCTTACTATTGCTTTAATCTGCATTTTCCCATTACTACATTTTGTGCACTAATTCATTACTTATCACATACTTCTTTTGCATGTATTTTTCTTGTAACAGTTTCCATACCACCTGAAAGCAGTCATATAATATAAACAAACTTAATGACTCATATGCATATTTTTATGTAGAGAATGTTAAACTTCAAATGTAAAGTTTTACATTTTCTGTTACAAGCTGAGAAACATTTATGTACCTATAATCATTTTTACTTATTTCCTTTGCCTCTATCTCTAACATTTTTAAAAAAGATTTACTTAGAAACTGAGACTCTAACTCAAAAAGATTAAGACCACCTTCAAAACAAAACAAGGGCCATAGTCATTGTTCCAACAGGGAACAAAGACCCTGTTGCTAATTCTTTTTTTTTATCCTGGAGACAGGGTTTCTCTTTGTAGCCCATGCTGTCCTGGAACTCACTCTGTAGCCCATGCTGTCCTGGAACTCACTCTGTAGCCCATGCTGTCCTGGAACTCACTCTGTAGACCAGGCTGTCCTGGAACTCATTCTGTAGCCCAGGCTGTCCTGGAACTCACTCTGTAGACCAGGCTGTCCTGGAACTCAGAACCCCACTTGTCTCTGCCTCCCAAGTGCCTGGCATGGTCTCTATTCATTGAGGTAATGTTTCAACTGAACCTGGAGTTCACTGGGACAGCAAGTCCATGTTATCTTTATAGTCTAGTCCAGGGGATCTTAGTACTTCCTGCCCTGAAATTAAAAAATGGCAGCCATATCCACCAAGCACTTGTGGGTTCTAGGGACTCAAACTCTGGTTCTCAAGTCTGACGTATGTGATTTAAGTGCTGAGCCATCTCCACAGCCTCACTCTAAGACCTTAGAAAACCTCTTTTAAACAAAACTGTTTGTATATATATATATATATATATATATATATAAAGTGTATAACATATATAGATAAAACCATACCAAATCATCATTATAGTTAAGTGAATGAATCTCATCTGTTTTATCAGAGTGGCTAAAAAATCTATTTCACCAAGCTTTAACACAATACAATTTTATTAACTAGAACCCTCATATACATTTAATTCTGAGACTTCTTCATTTTACATATATGTTCCTTCAACCTGCATTTCCTTCATCTCACCAATCAGCTTGATCTGTCTCCATATATCTGACTAATTTCTTTGATGACTCTAGATAAGTCATATCATTTCTGTAAATGGCTTATTTACATATGCTCTATATTTTGTGGCACATAACATTCTTTTTAAAGACCAAATATTATACTGTGTGTACATACAGCAGATTTTCTTTACCCAGTTGTCTTTGACTAACTACAGGTTGTTTTCAAACTTTTGGCTACTTTGACTCATGCAGCAATGATGAGTATGCCTCCCTTTATAATGTAGAGACTCCTCTGAATATTATACTCAGGAGAAGGTCTGCTAGGTTATAGGGTAGTTCTATATTTAGTTTATGAACCTCTATATTGTTTTTCACATTGGTTATAGGGTAGTTCTACATTTAGTTTATGAACCTCTATATTGTTTTTCACATTGGTTGTATCAAGCTACACATAAATCAGCAATGTACAATCAGCAATAAATAAGAACTGTTCCCTTTTCTCTGTATTCCTGCCAACATCTTTGATAACAACCACGTGTTATACCAAACTGTGTATTCATATATTTTTCTTACTTTTTTATAATTAATGAGACCTCTTTATATACCTGATCACTTCTGTCTTTGAAAATAAGTCAAGTCTTTTGTCCATTTTCAAAGAAAATTATTCATCTCTACTACAACTTCTTTATAAAACTTGGATATTAGGCCTTTATCAGTAAGTGGCTTACAGATATTCCCTAGCCCCCTATTCCTGGCAGGTACTGTTTTGCTTTATTTCATTTGCAGCACACAAGGTCCTCTGTTTGCTATGGTCATAATTATTTTTGTTCTTATGGCTTAAACATTTGGTGTGATTTCTAAAAAGACCATTGTCAACTTCAAAGGCTAACAGTTTTACCCCTGCTGCCTTCCAGTTTTATAGTTCCAAGAAAAAGAAATAAATAGATTAAGAAACAAAACCAAACCCACCACCACCAAGCCAGTTTTCTGTTGATGGTGCTCCATATTCAGTCTGTTGTATTTTGTATTTCTAAGCAACACCATTATTCATTAGAACAATTTCAATATTTTGTTCTCTACTGTCCTTATAAAACATTAACTTCTAAAATACACCTAAGAATGTTTTCACAAATGGGATTATTTACTTATTATTTTCAATAGAAGCCAGCTGCTTCACAAATGGCCACCTAAGGACTGTAGTTTGGGTTCTAGTCTGTGGCAATATTGCTAAGTGATAGTAACATCATAAGGTTTTTTACGTCACTGAGGGTGTGCCTTAGAAGAAAACAGTGGACACCAGACCCTCTGCTAAATGTTTTTTGCATCCTATTCTGAGGTGAAGTTTCCTCCACCAAGTTCTCCCTACCATGGTGTGTGGCTTGCCATTGGCCCAAAACAACACAGCACACTGATCTTGAACAGAAAATTCAAAAATTGTCAATGGAAATAAACCTCTATGTTTATATAAACAAGTATGTTCTATGTTTTATTACATGGTCTAACAGAAAACTGGCCTACAAGGCAGTTAAACACATCATTTTCTAGCTCTCCTCTCACCAGTTTTGTTTTGTTAAATTGTATCTACTTGTGTGTCCACAGTTCTTCTGGGTTATAGACTTCACTCTGTTCCGGTTTCATCAAACTTAGAATGGATCAGGACCTTGTATTAAAGCCTATATTAATTTGTAAACCCACCTCACCCAAGAAAATGCTGTTATTGCTCCACATATAAACATGTATTTTGAGTTTTCTGAAAACTAATGTTTCCTTTTAATTCCGAGGCAAAGAAAACAAAACCTAAACAACAAATTAAAAATTTTAAAGGGCTCAAAGCACTGTACATTCCTTGCAAATTAATTTACCAAAATATTTTGGATATATTATGCTCCTATAAAGAATCTGAAAGCATGTCTTTCTTACATAGTTCTGAAAAACAAATCTGAGTCTCAAATCAAATGTAATTTTAAAAGTACAGTTCTATACGGTTAAAGAAAGCCTGGGTGTCACTCCTCTATTAAAAGGACATAGTAGCAATCCTTATTATCACATGTAATCTGTTATTCTTATCATGCCTCTGAAGAAACAGTCTCCAGTATAGAATGACTCAGCTCCCAAGTGTATCAAAATACCATGAATGCTGGGCTATCATTGCTATTCAATAGATAATACATAAAAAACCCAACTGAGAGAATGTGTATGTACACATTTCTATATATTTGTTGGCAGCTTCTAGTAGAACGTTTCATCTTCCACTGACTAGTATTGAATACCTAAAAGCAGAACAGAAAACTTTTAAGTATCATAATTTCCATCAATTTATTTACCTGAATGCCTAGATTACGGTCTTGAGCAGTTTCCAGTTCTTTGTTTTTCTCAGTTAACACTTTTACTTGGTTATCTAGACAAAAGGGATGTAATGAACAGAGATACGTTAACATAAAATTTGTATTTTTACCCAGCTACTACCATCACACAATTTTAAAATGAAGAACTAGAGTTTATACCAAATTGCATATTACAAATTTGCAAATACATTCTGATATTATATTCCAGACCAAAAGATTTAAGTATGCTACAATCACATGTTAATATTTTAGTCCCGATTTGTAGTAAAATTGGCAATGTCAATTTTTAAATTCTATTTTCTAGGTAAATTTATATAAAATAAAGGAAGCAGGTTAGGACCAATAAACATCATGTAATTTGAACTACATAAAATGCATTCATTATATATTAAATATATTAAATATCTACAGTTCCATTTTTTTAATCACTAAGAATCATGCCTTTCACATAGGAAAAAATATTTGTGCTCTGCCTTATATTCATGATACGTTTATCTTCCCGTATATAAGTCTAATCATTAGAATACATAGATATATAAGAAAAACATTTGAAAATTTCTTTCATGAAATCATCTAAGCCAGGCATAGATGTTCATACTTATAATCCCAGCACTAGGAAGACAGGGTAGCTACAAGGATAGCTACAGCCTAGTTTATACAGTGAGTTTGGGCTCCTCAGGTCAACCTTGTAGACCTTGCTTCAAAGAGGAAACAAGTAAACCCTACATTATGTATAGGCAATCTTAAAAGGTTTATTTTTATTTTTGTGCACACATGTGTGTGCCTATGTTCAGAAGCCATGTGTGTACAGGTCCCTGAGGGTATCAGAAGGCTTTAGATGCCCGGGAGCTGGAATTTTAGAAAGTTGTCAAGGGAATCAGAAGGTTTTAGATGCCCGGGAGCTGAATTTTAGAAAGTTGTGGGCTTGTCAGTGACTTGATGTAGGAGCTAGGAACTGAACTTGGGTCCTGTAGAGCAGCAAGTGCTCTTAATCACTTGGGCCATCTCCCCAGTTCCTACGCACAGGTAATTTAACAGGATTTTAAAAACTGTATCATTATAAAAGGGAAAAAAACCCATTACTCTAGATTGTTTATTTTGTTTTCTTATTTACTATTTTCTGTAATTGTAAACACAAATATACACACTTCAAGTACAACTGTCCACCCTAAGAAGGAACTCCTTTTTGTCTACATTCACCCCTATCTTCACATATACCTAATAAAAGAAGTAATCAGAGCCATTCTCTCAAAAATCTCAAAAAAAAAGAAAAAAGTCCTTCAAACCAAATGTCCCTCCCTTCTACTTCTTGTATGTCTATCTGTTCTGACTTACTCTTACTCTTTTTTTTTTTTTTAATACTAATCCTATGGTTACTTCCTGTTAATTGGTTGCTTGCTCTGCCTGTTTACATACAATACTCAAGCAGAAAGCTTCTCACATTCAAAGTGTGTGCCATGGTTGAGCCACACCACAACTAAAAACAGGTTTTTCCAGTAAACAATACAATTTTGGAGTCCAGAGTATGATCAGTCTGCCTCTAGGCCAGAAGGCAGGGGAGCCAGGTGTTTCTTACCTTGTTTGTAGCCCCATTTAGGGCTTTGCTACCTGGAAAGCCTGTTTCCAGGAGGGGCAGGCTCCCCACCTATGTGATTTTTCAAAGGTGTAACTGGCATCCAAGAACAGTTATAAAGATATAATCAAATACTTACTTAGCTTCTCAAGCTCCAGCCTCAAGTTCTGACACTCCCGGGTTTCATTAACAAGCCTCTCTTGACTCTGGGACAGCCTCTTCTCTATCTCAAAGTATTGCTGTTCTACAAAAGACAAGTCCAAGCACTGTGAACAACACCATGCACACATGCCCTCCAAAGCATGTTTATTTCTTCCAATACTAACTGCAAAACTTAAGATACAATATTGGAAAATGTACTCTCAATAAACAGATTAAACACTGAAAAGGACTTCCCATTATTCTCAACTGGCATATAGCAAAAAACACTCCTTAAGAGAGGAGTCATAAATTAATTTCATCTAGACAGGCAATGTCCTATCTTTGTATTTTCTCCAGACCTCAGGAGATTGATAAACATTTAAATATGTTATTTAATACATAAAAAACAGTTGATTAAAAAGTGGATTGTTTTAAAAGGTTTAGTGTAAAAATAATTTAAATGATACTTACTTAAATTTCTGTAAAAATAAACCTGCAGACTTCCCACAAAAAGGGACTGCATTTGTCTACTTCATCCCAGTGCGGGGACATATAAATCACTCAGTATTGACTGTGTGTAAATTAATAAACACAATACAGTGTATTATACAAATTTCTTAGAGTCACAAAAATAACTGGATATTTTTACTTATCAACTTTGCTAGCTAACTACACTTTATTGAAGAAAAAATTATACCAGGTGGAACTTTCTAATCTAATACAGACCCCATTCCCTCAATTAATGATAAACCAAAACATGTAAGAAAAAATTTGTTTTTTAAATTACTATTTTCTTTCTTCCAAGGATATTCAAGCTAAGTCCGTATCTTTCTTATACTTACAAGCAGATCTTTTTATTATATATTTTCTATCAAATCTCAATGTCCTAAGAGAATTTCCAACTCATTTAGTGCAATTTCACTGCTTTTTCTAGTGCTATGTTTTGGTATACAAATTCATCTTTGTGACCATCTACTTCATTATCAGGCCACAGGGTGCTATACTCACTAAGAACAAGGCATCGGAAGGGGTGAAACGGTAAAGGTTTGTAAATGCAAGTAAGTAAAAAATAGGGGGAATTACTGTCATTTAAAGTACAACAAAACAGCATTAGATGAGATTGCATAGTCCTAAAATTCTGGTGCAAACTGCCCCAAATTCTCCACAGTTTCTGTCGCTGGGCCCAGGTTAGGAGTTTCCAATTAAGACCACGCTAAAGTAAAAGGAAAACGAGATGAACGAAGGCGGATTTAGAGCTGAGAGGATTCCCCTCCCACCCCACCATTTTTTTAAAAAAGTCCCACAGCGAGGAGAAAAGAGAAGGCCTGCAGTGCACATGGAGCCTGAGAAGATGCTACCTGCACACCTCACAAGGGAAGAGGGCAGGCATGCAAAGAGGAAGGGCGGGCCAACAGCTCCAAACGAGAGCTCGAAGAGCCTCTCACTTACCACTCTCCACCTTAAATTTCTCGTGCCTCCCCTTCAGGCAGTCGATCTCGGACTGCTGTTCAGCTAGGAATTTCTCAAGTTTGTTCTGGGTTGACTTAGGCAGCTTGTTCAGCTCCGGGCGCTCCAGCACTTGCTGCAACACCGCCGCCATGTCGGCCGGGGTCGTGGCGGCAGCGGCCGAAGGAGAAGCGAAGGAGCAAGGAGAAGCGCGGAACCCAGAAGCCTGAGCCACACCGTCCGCTGACTCGCTCGAGGTCTCCCGCGCGCCTGCCCGCCGGAGACTCCCGCGGCGGGACCCTGGGAAAGAGAGTCCCGCGTTAGACGCAGCAAGAGCCGCGCCACCGCGCCCTCGATGCGCACGCAGCCGCCGGTAGCTATGCACGCCGGGAATGCGAGTCCACAGCAGCCTCGGCCCCAGTTTTTATGGTTTCACCGGTTTCCAGACCCAAAGGCTCTTGGGAAATGTAGTGTATTTCTCATCCGCTTCCGCGAGCTCAGCTCCGCACCTCCCTTTCCACTTCTTTCTCCCCGCCCCCGGCTCGCTTCCTATGGCTGTGAGGAGTGTCCGCGCGGTGGCGCTACCCAAGTTCTCAGCGACCCTCGTCCTTCCCCGAGGAGAAAGACGACCTTACCGTCAAAACCTCGGGATGTCATGGGTACTCCTCCGTGGTCACTTCTAGAAACCAAGCCACTAGAGGGCACAGATCACGGCAGGGCGTCTTGAAAGGCTTTGGGCTACAGCCACGATCTCAATGGTGCCCGAAAGGGGCGGGGTGCAGGCCTCACTCGCTTTGGTAGAAGAGCTGAGGAGATGAGTGCGGGACGGCTTGCGTCATCAGTGTGCACCCGTTAGCGCCTCCACCCTCTTTTGGAGTAGGAAGTGTCTCCTGTCGCTTTCTGATGAGATCATTGGCCGTGGACGTGGGACCTGAGTGGCACCTAGCCTTTGAAGGTAGCTACTTGTACCCTAAGTTCTCTTGCTGAAAGTTCGAGGAACTTATTTGCCAAATGTGCACATTCTGAGAATAAATGTGTCGGCCGAGGAATATGTGTGTGTGCTCGGGCACCAACAGCTTCTTTTCAGGGGGGAGAAAAGAAAGGATATAGGGAACATATGGGACAGTCACTCTGGTGCACACCCAAGGCCTGTTCTGAGGAGATTAGCCTGTGTCAAACCTCGTACCTTCATGCTTTTGTGGGTGTGAGGTACTGAATGATTTAATGCGAATTAAAGTAGTCTGGTTACTATTTTAAACAGAAAGAAGTAAAGAAGACGTTTGTTGTTTATACTGATGACATTGCAGACAAATGTCTGATGTTGACGTTTTTAATAGGAAAACATTTTACGACAGTTTCATTGAGACACGTCGTTTTGCCACAGTAACAGAACTATGTTTACTTTCAGATCAGGATTCAGCCATATCAGTATGTACTTTGTTTCATGGCTGGTTACTTTTCTGGAAGAATTTGTTGACTCTTGATGGGATATAATAAGATCAGGCCTGTGATCTCAGCTACTGGGATTAAGAGGTGGGAGGGTTATCATTCCAGGACAGCCTGTGGTAGTAGTCAGGCTCTGTCTTAATGAAGGGGGTGGGAGTGATTAAGTTAGTAGGGATATTATATTAGTTTCCATTCACAAGCAGAAGAAAACAGAAGATCTTCTTTGCAAGGATTTAGTTGAAGGACTGAGTATCATTACCAGTGTGAGCAAAACAGATGGAGAGAACTTAAATCTCACCTTTCTCACTCACTAATTTAGTCATTTGGAGGAGTTATTTAACATTTCTGTTTGATTTCTCTATGTATAAAACAGATGACAATAATAGTGCTTACCTTGCAGGAATTTGTATTAACTATCAATACGTGTGCAGTAGGAGAATGCCCCATGTAGAATGGAAGCTATATAGAGAATTATCATTGGATTACTGTTTACCTAAGTGGCTGTTATTAGGAGTTGTCTCATGGCAGCAACCATACGACTCATGTTTGTGCCTTCCCACCTTACACAATTTGCAGAAAACAGTCATTTTACAGTAGATTTTTGATAAACAAATTTGAGTCTCTTTCCTCTTAATGAACTAATCAGAAATTCAGCTTTCATATTTTAGAAACAAGATATTGAAATTCCCCAATAAATTGTCATAAAGAATGCATCTAAGGAGTAGATCTAAAATAAGAAATTAGATGCGTTGATTAATGGTCTTATTTATTTCCTTATCCCAAGAGTGAGAAACAACTTTGCTTTCTCATGGCTAATTGGTAACTATGATGTTTGTTGTTTTGTTTTGTTTTCTTCCTGTGTCTTTCGAGGCGGGGTTTCACTGTTTAGATGAGATTGTCCTATAACTCACTATATAGCTTTAGCTGGCCTCCAACTCAAGGTGTCAAGTCCGCTTCAGCCTCTGGGAAGCTGGAATTTCAGGCTTGCACCACCATATCTGGCTGAGACTCTTGTTCCTTTCTTCCTTTCTCTTCTAAAAGGATTTTTGGATTTATTATCGTTTGGTGTGTCTATCTACATATGTGCTGACTTGAGAAGTGGGAGTCAGATTTCCTGGAGCTGCAGCTAAAGGCATTTGTGCACCACTGGACTTAGATGCTGAGAACTGAACTCAAGCTCTATGGAAAAACAGCAAGCACTCCTAATCATTAAGCCATTGTTCTGGCCCCAAGGGAGTTGTTTCTTATAGCTCTGTACTAAGAATTCCAAAGCTGGGAGCTGGAGAGATGGCTCAGCGATTAAGACCACTGATTGCTCTTTCAGAAGTCCTGAATTCAATTCTCAGCAACCACATGGTGGCTCACAACCATCTGTAATGAGATCTCTTCTGGTGTGTCTGAAGACAGCTACAGTGTACTCACATAAATAAAAAATAAATAAAATAAATCTTTAAAAAAAAAAATTCCAAAGCTACATTTCAGTTGTACAAAAAAAGAATGCCCTATTGAGTGCACGGTCACTGCAAGATATAGGGCAGTTGTGGGAATGGGCCACTTTTTTTTTGTTGTTCTAGTGACTATCCACTAATGCTAAAACATCAAAAATCGCTTTTCCCTCCAAAATGCTAACTTTTATTTCTTGTCATTTAGGCTGTTGAATTGGCTGTCAATATGGGAAGAACCTACATTGTAGAAGAGACTGTTGGCCAGTATCTTTCAAGCATCAACCTCCAGGGAAAACCTTTTGTCTCTGGTCTTTTGATAGGACAGGTATATATATGTCTGCTACTCTGCAAGTTGATAAGAACAAATTCCTCATTAGCTTCAATTAAAGATACCATTTACTAGTAAATTCAAAGTTGTGATGTGGAAGGAACATAATCTTAAGAAATTAACCTAAAGTGGATCTTTGAGTTAACATTTGAAAGAGTAGGAAACCTGGCCAAAGCTTAGATAAGTATGATTATTTTTCCCTTTGATACTTTGAAAGTAATTTATAATGTCAAAAAGGCACAATTTAAGCTTTCCCTGACCAGATGATTCCCAGTTTGCTTTCTTTGTATTTTGGACTGGATCCACACCTTAGTTGGTAGTTGCCCAACATACATAAATAACGGCCTAAGTTTCATCCCCCATGTTACTGGTGGTTGTCAGAGTGGTCAAAGTCAGGATCAGTTCTTTCCAAGTTCTTGGCCTCTTATCCAAATAAATGAGAATAAGGACTCACATTTGCAAATGTGGCAAGATAACTTTGTAAGGAGCAAAGCAGGAATTCAGATGCACTGTAGACCACATGAGGGTGGTAAGTGCCCAAATTATGTTTATGGCTTAGTTTTATGGGGTTCAAAAGATAGGCATTCTGGCCTCTAAGAATGTAGGTTGAGTGGGTGTCTTTGGTTGCTAAGTTAGATAAAGTCTGATATTCATTTTCCCCAATGTATATGTCCTTCCCCATAATCCACCTGATAAATTCAATTTAATGCATAGGTATAAGATTTTTTTTCTGAAATGGTCACTTGATGGATAGTATATCTAACTGTACATGCACTTAAAATCATCTTAGGCTCATTGGACATTTCTTTTCTTCTTACCAGATATGTTGGAATACACTTTGATAGAAACTGACTAATGTAATTCTTACCAAGGACAAGGAAATCTATATTGTTGCTTAGAGATGGAAGAAATATGTAGCTTGATGTGGAGAGGAGCCTGAGGGGTTGAGGCTGCTAGGAGAGAGGTGTTTGTGCTGGGTTCTTGCAGGTTAAGTGTCTAGGCTACAAAGTATATTATAAAAGGGGACAGGTGACCTAAGCGAAATAGGGTCCCAGGCTAAGCTACCTCCCAGGCTTGCCTGCCTCACTCAGTACCTCTCAAAGCAGGCATTTTGGGACGAAGCCCACACTGGCTTTGAACTTATTGCTCTCATTATAGATGTGAACCACCTTAACCAGCTCCATACTATCTTTATCTCTTCATTTTATGCATTCTTTCTTTTTCAGCCTGGGCTATAGTAAAACTCAGTTCAAAAACAAAAGGTTGATACCAGGGCCTTCTGCATGCTAGATGATCATTGTACCAACTGAGTTACACCCACCATTCTAGAGTCATTTCTAAAGACCACCCTGTAACTCATATTGAGGATATCAAAGTAAAAGTAAATGGTTGCTACTCCACACATTAAAGATAAATAGCATACATATGAAGGACATGTTGCAAGGCTGTCCTCTAAAATCAGTACCCAAGAGTATAGCTTTCATAAAGAGTATTAACAATTTAAATTGCTGTAAGTACTATTTAGTTTTTGCATGACATATGTAATTTTTTCATCAGATATAACTGTAATGAGCTTTTACAATTTGTTTTTAAAGTGTTCTTCACAAAAGGATTATGTGATTCTTGCCACTAGAACACCACCCAAAGAGGAACAAAATGACAACCTCAAATATCCAAGAGCTAAGTTGGATAATTTGGATGAAGAATGGGTCACAGAACATGCCAGCCAGGTAATAAGATCCCATTATAAACAAACAAACAAACAAAAAAGATGTTTCCTGGGTCACAAGAATTTTAGAGTATTTTTCCTTAAATGTGTGCCAGTGGTAGTATTTAAAACAGTTTTACAGAAGGCTCTGAATTTGAATGGTTCTTAGGACTTTGTTAATTGAAGAAGTCAGAGAACACATTCAATCCATCAAGAGCAATACAATGTGAGTAAGTGACACAGACACAACACTGGGAAAAGAGCGAGCAGTTGGGCAGTTTGGTAGTTGAAACACAGAGCATGGAGGAAAATGTAATTAAGTACAAGGCTTGTTTATGGGGGGCTCTGGAATGCAGTCCTAAGAAATGCACTTGGTAGACAAAAGCCCAGTGGCAGGCACAGGCAGAGTCATGGCTTTTAGGCCTTAAAAAAATATATATGTATTTGGCCACCAGGAAATCTGTCAGGTTCTGTTGTATGACCCCACACCTGTGAGAATATGGGCAGTACAAATTGGACTCACCGGGTTATTTAAAAAAAAAAAAACAACAAAACAGAGGTTGTCTTAGGGTTTCATTACTGTGAAGAAACACTGTGACCAAGGCGACTCTTATAAAGGAAAACCTTTAATTGGGGCTGGCTTACAGTTTCAGAGGTTCAGTCTATTATTGTCATGGTGGGGAGCATGGTAGGTATGGTGCTGGAGAAGGAGCTGAGCTCTAGATCTGGATCCTCAGGAGTCTGTGTGTCACACTGAGCAGAGCTCTGAGCAAGAGACCTCAAAGCCTACCCCCACAGTGACACACTTCCTTCAACAAGACTACACTTCTCACTTCATACATGGGCCAAGCATTCAAACACATGAGTCTATGGGGGCCATACCTATTCAAACCACCACAAATGGCATGAAGTAGGAAGAACATAGAGTGTTGGGGCTGGACCTGGGAAAAGTGGGGAATGAATATGATCAAAGATCCTGCATACAGTTCTCAGAGTATTAATAAAAGTATTATATTAAGAAATCCAGTGATAAACGTTTATGTCTACTTATTTTTAAAAAAGGTTAAAGTGGTCAAATTTGCCAGTAATTTATAAGTTATCACTGATATTGGCACGGTATTAGTGGAGAGTTGAGTCTGGAGACAGAGAGAAGGCAGTCATCCCAACCAATGACAGTATGAGCCTAAACTAGATCCTGAGCTTTGTGAGGGCAGGAGTTATATCTCCTGTATTTACGGCTGTAATCCAGGAGCCTAGCATGGCATTTCCATGGTTTACAGTGTGTCTTGTACAATACTAGGTTAAAAATGTGTGAATAAACTGCCTTAAACTTAATAATTTCAGAAAAAGAGCTAGAGTTGGAAGAACATTGAAAACAATTTCAGAAGCTAACTTTACAAATGTTAGGAGAAAGGATTGATATACCTAAACAAGTTATCAAATTGTTTTATTTATAAAGTGATCTTAAGCTATAGAGTTAGGGTGCTCAGGGAAGGATTTTTCAGCTATCTCTGCCTGGATTGGTCCTATATGTATAATTGGTCCTGGATAGGTATTTGCTGATTTAACATTTACTATATCAAGTAGAAAAGACTGCCATCTTTATGACAGCTAATACTGTCTTTTGATCTTTAGGTGTCCAGAATGCTCCCTGGAGGACTTGTGGTTCTTGGAATATTTATTATCACAACTTTAGAGCTAGCAGATGATTTTCAAAATGCCCTGCGCAGAGTAAGTACAGTGTAGCAAAAACTCTTAATGACATCAGTTACATATTTTACTTAATTATATGCGTATGTATTGACCTTAAGCATATGTATATTGATGTTCCATAATTCTTTATACTAAAATTATGCTTAAATAGCTTGTTCTGTCTATTTGCTTGCAGATCTTGTATGTAATAAATCTAACTATTTTTCAGTCAAATCTATTATTTTTAAATAATTTTTAAGGTTTATTTATTATACATGTACATATGGTGGGGGGAAGCTCATGCACCCACCATGGTGATCTTGTGGAGGTCAGAGGATGACAACTTTGCAGATTCAGTACTCTCTCATCTTTTCATGGATCCCATGTACTCAGGTGTCTGGCTTCCATGGCAAGTGTGTGCTGAGCCATCTTACTGGCCCTTAAAACAGTTTCTCAGAGGATGATATCATACCATTATATAACAAGTCAGAATGGTTTAGCTATTTTTCTTGTGCAATAACTTTTTTTTTTGTAGACCTTCCACTTGATTGCAGTAATATGAAGTTGTGCTAGTCACATCTTTTTAAATCTTTCTAAGTTCTGTGATTAATATATAAACAACAATCACACACTTATCCTTTACTCCTGGACAGGGTGCATATCCTGCATCTCTTATACTTTTTTGTTTCGCTACTATATAAGGAAATCAGGTAGTATAATCCAGGAGTAAAAGTCCCACTGTTTTCTCTTAGACTCACACCTAAAGCAGTCTTTGGAAGCTTTCACCTCTTTACATACTCAGGATCCACACACGCTTTCCTTGTGAGCAAGAGGGACCTTATACCATTCAGAAGCACAAAACTGGCTGGGGGGGGGGGGTGCAATTTAAAAAGTGTGCAGCTAAGAACCTCAGGAGCTGGGCATACCTCCATGTTTGTGACCTCTGTTTCAGATAGTTCACCCTTGTCTTTGGCAGTTTTTGCCTCAGAAGAAAAGGATATATTTCCTCCCTGACATGTTTTCAGTCTTTTGTACTCCTCCACTTTAAGTAAATTTGTCTTTTTCTGATGCTCATCATTTTTGACAGTTTGGAATACATTTTGATTGTCTGTGCATATGCTGCGTAGTTTTTTCTCTCAACCTAAAATCAATCACATGGGAAGAAGTCTTACTGGAGTGGTGTCTAGATTGGATTGTCCATGGACATGGCTCTGTGAGGTTATCTTGCTTGTTAATTGATGTGTAGTCTCGGCCCATTGTGAGTGAGTGCAGACCCAAGGAGGATTTTCTGTGTATGTTCTCTCTTTGCTCGCTTCAGACAGACAGCTTTGCCTGCTTAATGAAACTCTCTCAATTAAAAATAGAAATAGAAAAGAAGTAGTGTATCTTGAGAGATACTGCAAGAAATCTTACTTTATAAGATGTATTGTTTACTTTCCACAATTTTGGTCATTATAGAATACTTTGTTTCCTGAAGTACTTTCTGTGATATCAGGAAAGCCATGGATCTCCTGATCGGTTGTTTTCAGCCTATAGACCATAAGAGTTAGTTGACAACAGCCATCTATTGAACTGAGTACAGGGTCCCCAGTGAAGGAGTTAGAGAAAGGACCAATGGAGCTGAGGGGTTTGCAGCCCCTTAGGACAAACAACAACATGAACTAACTAGTACCCTCAGAGCTCCCAGGGTCTCAACCACCAACCAAGGACTGCACATGGAGGGGTCTGATTGTTCTGGCAGCATGTGTATAGTAGAGGAATGCAAGTTCGATCATCAATAGGAGGAGAGGACCTCGGCCCTGTGAAGGTTCTGTGCCCCAGTGTAGGGGAATGCCAGGGCCAATAAGTGGGAGAGGGTGTGGTGGCAGGCATGGGGAGGGGGGAGGAAACAGGGGTTTGTTTGGGTTGTTTTGTTTATTTCTTTGTTTTTTAGAGGGGAAACTGGGAAAGGAGAAATTTACATGTAAATAAAGAAAATAGCTAATAAAAAAATTAAAAAAAGAAAAAAAAAGAGTTAATTGACAAATTAGATGACAGTGTTGTAAGAATGCTTAGAGCCGCATTCTTGACTCTCTAGCCTCATTCCAAGGCCATGTTTTATAGTTAATATTTATGACACAATTTAGGTAACTATTCTGATTTTTTTCTTCTAATTTTTACTACTTTCATGGTTTGTGAAATTTAAATAAGAAATGCTAAGTGGGCAACATCTTCATTTTTGTGGTTAAAATATCATTTATTCCATTTATAACAAAAATAAAGTTTGTATTCTATATTTCGCATAAATTAATAGTTGCACACAATTTATTGTATCTGGTTAACTATTAATTATAGGACGTTACTTTTTTTTACTTAAAACTCAATTTTATATGAATCATGTCGTGAAGTCACAAATGGTTAATATATCATATAGTCCATGAAATCATCATTGTTTTTTTCCACATTTTTTATTTTGCAATGAATTTATGTATTTTTTTTTTTTGTCTTTCAGCTAATATTTTCTATGGAAAAATCTATGAGTAGAAAAAGACTATGGAATGTCACAGAGGATGAGGTCTCAGAACGAGTGACCCTTCACATTTGTTCTTCTACAAAAAAGTATCTTTTATTTAGATGTTTATAGTTAATGTGTGTAGTTCTAACTGGCAGTACCAGTGTTGTTGATGGCACACCACCCACAGTGGACCCTGCCATGATCCAGCGTTTCCTCTCCTCCCCACAAAACCATGTGCTATGCAAATCACGGTTTTTTCCTTAAACATTTATTTTAATCATTCTTGTGAAAAAAAAGACTATTAAGTTTGTCTTGAAAAGAACACATTGTTGCCAGTCGTTGGTGGCCCATGTCTTTAATTAGTACTTGGGAGGCAGAGGCAGGCGGATCTTTGTGAGTTTGAGGCTGGGAGTGAGTTCCAGGACAGCCATGGCTACACAGTGAAACCCTACTTCTAAAAATCAAAAACAAGAACTGCAACAACAAAAAAAATCAAGCCCCACCTTGTTATGATTAGGGCTGCCGATAATAATATTAATGTTAATGATGGCTATTAATCATATGCTGAGTTAGGTAAAGTATGATAGAGAAAGGATTTAGGATTCTGAATTCTTTGTCAACTCTCTATCCATGTATATTTTTGCCCTGTAGGTTCTCAGAGACAAGCTTAAGCAAATAAGGTTTTTGCTGTGTTAATTTCACCTTCATTTCTTAAAGCTAAAATGTGCAGTGTGAAGCACCCAGAATTGAGCTGGGTGTATAGAAATTCTTATGCCTTTGTATGTCAAGTGGCTTCCTTAGACTCTGTCCTCTGTAGCTCCCCAGGATAGACAGTCACTAAAGAAGAGACAGAACCCAAGAACCCTCTGCATTAGGACTTGGAGAAGACAGAGTTCAAAAAGAAAACTTTGACTGCAGAAGATGTGTGTTTAATATACTTGACACTTGCTTGGACAGTAGCACAACCGAATAAATCAGTAATAAGAAGGCATATTCTGAGGCTTGACCCCATCCATGTAGCACTCCTTTATTCTATGTAGAACATGTTGGAGCAAGGACCCAAAGGTGCTTTCTTTGCATTTATTATGAGTAGCAATATTTATAAACAGAAGGAAACTTGTATTTTGTTTGCTTTTTTAAGCACCGTAAGTACTATAGTCAGCAATTAATATACATACACAATACATAAACACTTATTTACATAAATGTATAGTTATATATCTATATGCGCCTTTTAAGTATGTCAAGTAGTATAATTTGTAGGTACTTTGATGTAGGTACCATGTTTAGTTTTTGGATTACATTTTATTGTCAAGAATTCTTTTGGAGTCATTTTTGACCTTAATTAGTAAAGAATATCTTGTCGAACTTATGATGTCCATGATCCAAAGGTAAGAAAAAAATACTCTTGAAAGATTTTTTTTCTGTTTTAAAAGTGAAAATTCATCTTCATATTTAGTTTTACTAATTCCCAGTGCCATCACTTCTTTTCAGTGGGCATGACCACTTGCAGTTTTTTAGTTTGTTTTGTTAATCTCCTGCTTTATATTTGAGAAGCTGGTGGTAAAGATGACTGAGGAGTTTGTGTAGCGGCAGTGCATAGTCAGCCAGCTCCCAGTGTGGTACAAAAACCAGACCAGCATGTGCTTAAACGCAGTGTGAAAATAACTGAGCTCGGACAGCTGAGGGCAGCTCAGTGAGCACCCACTGTAACCAGGCCACCAGGGAAGCTGGAACCTAGAGCACTGGCTAGAATTCTCCACAGCTTTCTGATCCTTTTCCTACATACCCCATGAGGGTTGCCAAGGTTGTCGAGCATGTATCAAAGTACTAAAGTTAAGGCATGATCACTTTTTTACTTCTGTTTCTCTTTGATCAGGAAATTTGGTCTACAGTTCAGGATTTTAGCTTGTTTGAGTTATCAATCTTTATACCTTATATTATTTTCTTAATGCATGTGTTTTTACCTAAGCCATATCATGTTTTGTTTTTCCATCTCTTTCCTGATAAAGAGTTCAGCAAGACCCGCAGATTGGAAGTATCAGAGTAGAGTGTCTGCCTCATGGCTGTCTCTAGACTGTACTATTCACGTTAACATTCACATCCCACTGTCGGCTACTTCTGTCAGTCACACTCTGGAAAAAAACACAAAGGTATCAACGTAAGATATGTTTTCTTCAGTGATGGCTGACTGGGTGCTTCTGACATTTAGAATGCTCTAAACTTGTACTCAGTTTTAAATGGTTGTTGTTATATGCATAAAGAACTTGTTACTCTGGCTGGATTAGGAAAATTTTGAGCATAAATAATATCATAATACTAGTATATTTTGCATAGTAGGAACTTAATCAATATTAATTAGTATATGTAAGTTAATTATGTTAGCTATAGATCTAATGATGACCTTCCGTTGACCCTGATTCGTTTTATCTTTCTGTTCTCATTCCTTTGTTTTTCTTCATTGCTCTTTTGTTTGTATCTAATTTTTCTTCTTTAATACTGCTTTATGATACTCAAGGCTCATATTTCTACATTTTAAAAGATCAGGGGCACTACTGGATTTTATTTCTATGCTCATGTAGTTAAGACTTGGAAATTTGTGGTACACATTTTGGGAAAAAAAATCAGAAAACTCATTAAATGTAGATAAGATGCTAAAAGATTAAGACTGTGTTTTAATTTATGATACTGGATTTAGACATTGTGTTATTGACACTTGGACAGTTTCAAGATTTCACTGTAGTGCGTGGAGAACAGTGTAGGCTAGGAGGCTCGTTTAAGATGACTTTACATCTGAAAGATGTGTGTTGTTTTTCAGAGTGGACTGACACACTGGGCCAAGCAAATAGAAAATGGTGTTTATCTGATTAATGGACAAGTTAAAGGCAACGACTGTGACCTATTAGAAGGACAGGTGAGTTAAGAAAAACATTTTCTTATTTATGAAATAATTTTTTTAAGGAAAAATAGATTTATCTTTAGTCCTTGTTTTCATTAAAATCAGTCTTGCTTACTCATTTCTAGGATCCTTTTGTTTTAATTAATTTATTCTCATGCAGGTCTCTCTGTAGCCCCGGCCTCAGACTGACAAAGATCTGCTTGCCTCTGCCTCCCGAGTCCTAGGATCACAGATGAGTGCCACCATCCTGAGCTCTAGTATCTTCTAAAGTAAAGGGCAAATGTTTTTCTCAGAAAGTGGTAGGAAGAGGCTATTTCTGGTTTACTTGAGATACTGAATCCTGGAATTAGAAATGTCGTCTGCACCTAAAGTCTATCTAATCTCCAAATTTTAAAAGTTTACTTAAAACTACATAGCTTGTGTTCTGCCATCTACTGCTCTGTGTAGAAGGCTCTACAAGGATCTCTCAAATACCTTTGACCTAAATGAAGGTAGTTTTTCCTGTACAGCAGGGATCTGCAGACTGGAAAAAGACAGATGGTGAGTGCTTTAGCGTTAGAAGACAGGTTACTGTGGTGCAGCTGCTCATCTCTGCTGTTGTCCCATTAAGTCACCTTAGATAATAAAGAGTGATCTTGACTGTTCCAATAAATCTTTATTTACAGAGAAAGGTGGAAATGTGAATTTGACCTGCAGAAAATACTTTACTAATCTCAAGTCTAGAAAAAGTGAAGTAAGGAATAATTTTAAGATAGTAATTGATTGATACAGAATATATAATGTAATGTGTCTGTGAAAAAAACAACATTAAAATTATTAAGACATATTTTCTCCTTGCTATTTAGAAAATAGAGAATAGTTCCTAAATTGTTCTTTATTTTTTGTATGCAACCTTAACAGTCTGGCTTTCACTTGTATTTTTTAGAAGAAAAGTAGAGGAAATACGCAAGCAACTGCTCATTCTTTTGATGTCCGAGTGCTAACACAGTTGGTAAATATTTTTAAAACCACTTATTTAAAATAAATTACTTCATCAAACATAATGAAATAATAGGAATATAATTATATGAATTAAAAAATATAGAGAGATGTGAAGCTATATAAAACATTCAATTATAAGAAAGCTACTCCCAAGACGCATTGCTCTGCTTAAACTATTTTGAGCCTTTTTGTCTCAAGGCTATTGAAGCAGGTAGGTAACAATTTTAAAATCATATATAGAATCACATGAGTGTGTATGTATATATTTAAATTTTTGAGCTGTTGATTTGATAACTAAAATTAGAATTCTTAGAAACCTAAAAGATGATATGTGTTGATATACTGAGAGTTGTCATATACTTAATTTAAAGTATATCTTTATCTTATACACTAATTTAATAAAAATCTCCAAAGAGGTACTGGAACAATGGCTCAGTCTTTTCCCCCATTAGATGATGATGATGATTATGCTGCTGCTGCTGCTGCTGCTGCTGCTGCTGCTGCTGCTGCTTCTTCTTCTTCTTCTTCTTCTTCTTCTTCTTCTTCTTCTTCTTCTTCTTCTTCTTCTCCTCCTCCTCCTCCTCCTCCTTCTCCTCCTCCTCCCTCTCTCTCTTCCTCTTCCTCTTCTTCTTTTTTTTAAAAGGAATTATTTATTTATTTTATGTATATGAGTATACTACACCTGTCCTCAGACACACCAGAAGAGGGCATCTGATCCTATTACAGACGGTTGTGAGCCACCATGTGGTTGCTGGGAATTGGAACTCAGGACCTCTGGAAGAGCAGCCAGTGCTCTTAACCACTGAGCCCTCTCTTCAGTGCTGGGATTAAAGGCATGTGCCACCACTGCCTGGAGTATTACAACTTTTAAAGTATGATAAAATACATCTTAAATTATATGTTACATATGTAAAATATATTTTTTCCCAAAATAGAGTGTTTTCATCTACAGTAAAGACTTGTGAGCTGTATGAGGAAAGCTCATTATTCTGTACTTTATTAGCTTATCAGTGAACTCTATATGTACTGTGGGAAACTTACACAAATATCGGACCAACATTTTCATCTTGCTGTTTCATTTGGTGACATTTTAAAAATCTTATCTTTACTTTATGTGTGAAGTTTGCATGTATGTATGTGTACCACATGTGTGCCAAATACTTGAAGATGCCATAAGAGGGTACTGAATTCCTTGGAATTGAAGGTACAAATGGTTATGAGTTGCTGTGTACATGCTGGGAACTGAACTTGGGTCTTCTCCAAGAACAGCAAAATCTGTTAACACTAAATGATCTCTAGCTCCAACAGATTTTGTTTTCTTAATATGAACTTCAAAATGATTAAATATGAATTTTAAAAAATACCTTTAAAGGCTAGAAAGATAGATCAGCTTTTAAATCACTTGTTGCTCTTGCAGAGAACCAGGGTTCATTTCCCAGAACCCATAAGGTAACTATCAATGAGCCCAGTGCTAGGGACTCTAACATGTGGTTTACACACATATATATAGGTAAAGCATTCGTATACATAAAGTGAAAAAATATTTAAAAATAACTTAAAATAACCTTTTTGGGGGCGTAGTGGTAAATTGCGTACATTATACCTTGAATACTCCTGCCTTTTAAGGACCATATTAAAAGTTCTTCCTACTTCTTTATTTTTCCTCCTGTCTTCTTTTTTTTTTTTTATTGGTTCAAAATATGTTTTTATTTTATTTTCATTCAAATTAGGGACAAGCTCCACTGTGAATAAACATGGAGGGCCCCTCTAAGATCAGAACGTATTTCCTCCCATGTCAAAGCAAGTCAACATCATATAAATTATTTAAATTTACAAGAGCTCTTGTATTTTTTGCAGTGATGTATTTTCAACTAAAATAATGTCCCCCCGCCCTTGGCATTTTCTTGGAGGTGATTTCTTCACCAAAGGAAAACACCTTGCTTTACACAGTGCTTTGATTGATGTTGTAAGTTTGTTCTGTCCCTCTAACCCAAGTCTTTCTGACTGGTGAAGGATTCTACTCTTTTTTTTTTTTTAGATATTTTCTTTATTTACATGTAAATTTCTCCATTCCCAGTTTCCCCTCCAAAAAACAAAGAAACAAACAAAAACAACAAAAACAAACCCCTGTTGCCTCCCCCTTTCCCATGCCTGCCACCCCGCCCTCTCCCACTTTCTGGCCCTGGCATTCCCCTACACTCCTCCTGTCTTCTTGAGTACATAGGTTTATAGGCTCATAGCACTTTTCACAAGTTTTATTATTTGTTTTTATTTTCCAAGAATGGACCTTATTGTTAATTATTTATTCCAGGTATGCTTGGGACAAAAATTACATTCTTATGACTTGTTTTTGTTGTTGTTGCTGCTATGTTATTGTTGTTTGTTTGTTTGTTTGTTTGTTTTTATTCTTTGGGAATTTTGTATAATATATTTTGAACATTATTTTTTCCCTACCCTCAGGTCCTTCCAGATCTGATTCCTGGGCAAATTCCTGATTTCTCTCTCTTTTAAAAGTATAAGAAAGCTGGACATGTGGTGTACACCTTCAGTATAGCACACAGGAGGCAGAGGCAGGCAGGTCTATGTGAGTTTAGCTGGACATGTGGTGCACACCTTCAGTTATAGCACACAGGAGGCAGAGGCAGGCAGGTCTATGTGAGTGTGAGGCCAAACTTGTCTATAAAGCAAGTTCTAAGACAGCCAGGGCTCCACAGAGAAACCCTATCTCAAATAAAGCAAAATAAAAGGAATGAACAAAAAGCCCCCTAAAATATAAAATAAAAAACAAATAATCAAGCAAACAAGATCCAGTCTGGGACTGGAGAGATGGCTCATCAGTTAAGAGCATTGACTTCTCTTAAACATATCAAGGAAGGTTCGATTCCCAGCACTAACATGGAGGGTCATGACTGTGTTAACACCAGTTCTAGGGATTCTAGGCACCCTCTTTTGGCCTCTGTGAGCACTAGGTCCTTACCTGGGGCACAGACATACATGTAAGTAAAATACCCATACACATATAAATTAAGTCTGCTTTGTGTTAGCCAACTGACCATAGGGCCTCTTCTGGAGTGTTTTGATATATTCAGTGTCATTCCATTGAAGAAAACTGATTTTTTTTTCTCTTCCAGCCACTAGCAATTACTATTTTTTTTTTACTATAAAAAATTAATAGTTTTTTTGTTTGTTTAGTTGGTTTTTTCATTTTTGGGGGGGGGTTTTTTGGCTAGGAGTAGTACCTTATGCTCACTTCCTGTCTGCATGCTGGAATTTTGTTTGGCTTGAGCTTGCTTGGGTCTTACACATGCTATCACAGCCTCTTTGAGTCCATAATATGCACCTAGGCTATATTATACATGCTACCAGAGGAGAAAAATAATCCTGTCCCACCCTGCCGTAAGTCCCAAGAGCTACAGTAATGAGTTACCTGCAGGATATGCCCACTTGTTCAGCCACTTCTTTTTTTAATTGCATTTAAGGTCTCCTTCAAGAGATAGAACCATACCCGACACCATTAGTAAGGTCAGGAGCCTGAACCTCACATTATTATTCTGATAACCAGCACAACAATGGTCATTTAATGACTCCTAATAACACATTTCTACACCCACAGCAGAGGATGTATAATTAGCGGCAGCTGTACAGTGTTAAGGGCGTGAGAGCACTCTGCCCTAAATGAGATTCTCCTCAAGGCTCCGATCTGTGCAGAGGAGGCTGTGGGAGGACTGAGAGCAGAGGCGGGAGATGACTTCTGAGAAACAGCTGTGGGAGGACTGAGAGCAGAGGTGGGAGAGGACTTCTGAGAAGCAGCTGT